>NW_022987685.1:1796769-2267438 GCF_902827165.1 Trematomus bernacchii
CATCCTGTTTCTCTTTCATACAATCTGTAGTTCTGTCACCGCTCGAAGGCCTCCACTGCAGCCTATTGTAGACTGAATGCCATCGACCCACCCTCACATCAGGGACACTGTGTGGGCTGCAGGGATGACCTGAAGCAGCCGAGTCACCCTGAGACTCTTCTTGCCTTGCAATTATCATCACTATGGAAATTATTTTTTGGAAATGATGTGGCCTTGAAGGACATCGGGTCAGCAGAAGCATTTGTTGTCCTAATTTAAAGGCAACACATCGTCTCGAAATACCTACTTCTTATTTGTAAAGGCCTTAACAAATACAATAAACCCTTTTGGAATTATTCAACTAAATTATGTTTAACTCTAGTTTTTTGACCAAAGGAGTATCACAACCCCTTAACTTTATCCATATTGTACAATTAAACAAAGACTCAAATTCACTGCTGCTGTAAGGAGATTCAGAAGGCACCATCTCCTTTCCTTTGGTAAAGAATGAGCCAGTGTACCTTATGATAAAGGAGATAGGAAAGGAAACATTAAAGCTCCTTCCCTTAGTGAGTTCTACCAGCTATCTCCATGGCTACCACTGAAATATCTGGGTCATTTCACTCAGTTAGGGCCCTGTAGTCCTCACCTTTCCATCAGGAACAACAATGGGATTTGTTCGATGGAGCAGTTTTCTTATTTGTTTTACCCAATTGATTGTGTACCTGCTGCAGCCTCACCTTTACATACAGGAGGAACATCATTTGAGGTATTGTGTGCAGGCAAGTTGTTTGTCCCTAGATGCTTGTATTTCTGTATAGAGTGGCGAAGTCCCTCCCCTTCCGGTGGACCTCCATGGGACCTTATTTCGGAAAAATTATGTATTGAAGTCAATGGAGAGAGAAAGATTATCTTTCGATCCCGTTTGAATTGTGCCACAAATTACACATATGATGTTTGTCAATTTAAAAGATAATTTTGCAAGTCAAAAAAAAAAAGATGTAACAGTAACACATTTGTTTGTGTGAAACGCTCAATGAACTACATCTCTGGTCTCACAGAACAACACACGTCACCAAGATGGCCGTCACTACTGTCTTGTCAACAAAACGATTGACTACCCTCACTATCACCACAATGAAACACGTCCTGAAGAAAGTCATGCAAAGCTGCCTGCCTGCCTTCCTTTGATTCTCTCTGAACTGCCTGGTCTTTTTAATGTTTAATGTCAACCATTTGTGCAGATAGCATGAAGTAGAGAAGATCGCTAGCGTTAGCGTTAGCATTTCTCCCCCGGGCTTAAATGGTGTATTATAGAATGATCACACCGGTGTGACAGTACTCTTCAAAGGGTTCACGAAATATGACTACTACTCTTACTGTTTAACATTTTGGGTTACTTCATGTTAAGGCTAATACAAAGGACAAGGCTGTAATGCTAACTAACGTGCTAGCTACTAGCTAGCTTGATCCAGACACTCCTAGTCCTTTCATCAGACGGGAAGCGAAAGAACGAGCAAGACCCATTGCTGGTATGAACAACCTGGTACTAAGCACACAGGCATCTTGTTAGTTATCTTATCTTAGCCAGCGCCATATAGATAGATTCTATCTATATGGCGCTGATCTTAGCTATCTCTTAGTGGAGGAAAACAATTGTGACATCACTTACGCGACTCTGGGATTTGTAGTCTTTCTAGTTGCGTATTTTTCATAGTCTTATATTTCAACAGTTTTACGACAAACTGTGACTTTTTTGGAAATGATTTTTTAAGATTGACAAACATCATATGTGTAATTCATGGCACAATTCAAACGGGATCGAAAGATAAGTTTTCTCTCTCCATTGACTTCAATACATTATTTTTCCGAAATAAGGTCCCATGGGGCGGAAGTAGATGGGCGTGACTTCGCCACTCTATTGAACAGTTTCCTCCACACTTTAAAAAATATGCTCAATGTTGTCCTTAACCTCTTAAGCACGGCGGTCCCCCCATTGGACCCCTCCCACCTTTTTGTTTTCGAGATAATGTCTCAGGGCTTCTTAACATTTATGAAACTATTAATGTGTAGCACCAGATTAACGGGAAGAATCTCAGCTAACTGAAGATATGAACCATTTTTACCAAAACAAAACACAAGTCTCATAAGAAGGGTCTAAATGACCCCTGAGCGAAAAAATTCTAACGCACTGCGGCACACAATTCAAGATAAAGATACCCTTATTACTTATCGTAGCTGCACATACAATATAGCCTATTAAAGCTGAGACTCCACTGATTATTTAGGTATAGTATCATCACTGAGCGATCCGAACTTGCGACAGGGGAAGCAAACACAGACATCACAACACGTACCTTTACGGAGGTTTTACGGCAGATCGTCTCACCGTAGCTGTCAATTAGGTCAAAAGACGTGTTCAATGGCATTAAAACGAAAAAGAAAATGTCTACAACTGTTGATCCATAGGTTGATAATGTACCTGTACCTTTTAAAAAATTATTTATAATCCATAATTCCATTTTTTATGTAAAAATCGGAGCGGAAAAGTTAGCTGCTAATGGTAGCCACCAGAGTGTATGCAGCTTCCGGTTTTGGTAACGCGTCACTCTCACTCCTTATTTGTTAACGTTTTGGTGTGTATATAACTTTCCCTCGATTCCATTGGCTCTAGCGGTTATAAAGAGATTTCATTCATCAAAATTGACCAAGGGGGGCCAGAGATAGGTCAAATCCACCCAAATGACCCCAGAAGTGGGGGTTTTTGGCTAAATCTCTCTAAAAAGGTCAAATTTCACTTGTTTTGCATCAATCTTGATACAGGGTACTTATTATATGTTGTACTTTGGATTCCTAAAGCTTTTAGTCTACTAACCCATCATCCAAGGGTAGTTTTCACTATCTGTAAAAAATCATTTTTGGACGGACACTATAATTTACAGTTTTTTACTATGTAAAATCTGAATTTTCTTTAAAATAAAAAAACATCTATATTGATTCTGACTTTTCTACATCCAACTCACAGGTTTATCATTACTTTGAGAATAAAGATTATTAATTTAACCCTTTTAGAAGGGAAGATATGGTCATTTGTTCTGGGAATGTCATTTTCGAGCCTGAGACCTGAAAAACAGGCTCAGGGCTTAAGAGGTTAAAGGGCCCATGTCATGCTTTTCCGGTTATTACCCGTCCCCTTGTGTGTTATGAAGGTTTTTATGCATGTAAACGGTCTACAGAGTCAACAACGCTCAAAGTACACCCTGTAGGGAGTAAAACTCTAACACAGAAAAGACCTCCCCAAAACGCCTCGTTGGAGATTTCTCATGTTCTTCCTGGGAAACGTGACTTCTGGATACCCAGTAGCCACGCCCAGAGCTATAACGCACCCTCTGCCAGCCAAGCATATATACTGTTGGAATCTCAGGTTCAGTTCAAAACAGTGCTAACTGGGCTAACGAAGTTGCTAGCGTTTACATATATCAACTACAATGTCAGCAGATGGCCTTACATGTTTCTCATAGCAGGAGAATGTCTGCATTCACACACGAAATACTCATAGACAGTATACTCCGGGTGATTTACCCTACGGTCAGTACATTATAGTTGGCGTTCCTAACCGAGCTACCGTTCATAGCGTGTATGCTACCAAGATAAACAACGACGCTACAGAGAGGTAGACATGCTAGGTGAAAACATTGTTTTCATGCCAGCTACAATGAATGACCGAACGTAGCAGACTACCTGTATAAGATTGCAATTGTAAACACGTTCTTCCTAGCCTAATATGAACCACTAGCTTTTGTTCATAGTGGTTTTATTACACAGAACAAGCCATTGACACAGTGCTAACTGGGCTAACGAAGTTGCTAGCGTTTACATATATCAACTACAATGTCAGCAGATGGCCTTACATGTTTCTCATAGCACGAGAATGTCTGCATTCACACACGAAATACTCGTATACAGTATACTCCGGGTGATTTACCGTACGGTCAGTCGCGAAACTGAATTACATTATAGTTGGCTTTCCTAGCATGTATGCTACAAAGCTAAACAACAAGGCTACCTATAGCTAGACATGCTAGGAAAAACATTGTTTTTATGCAAACTAAAAAGAATGACCGACACGTAGCAGACTACCGTATAAGATTGCAATTGTAAACACATTATTGCTAGCCTAATATGAACCACTAGCTTCTGTTCATAGTAGGTTGGCATATTACACTGAACAACTAGCAAACGTAGGTTAGCTTATACAAAAACTGATGCTCCGCTCAGAGCCGAAAAAACACTGTTAGACATGGGGCTCTGGTGGTTGACTAATCAGAACAGAGTGGCCGAGCTGACCAATCGGAGCACACTGGGCTCACAGGGAGGGGGGGGGCAGGAGCTCAAACAAGCCGTTTAGGGCAGAGAGTGAATACCGGTGAATAGAGTGGCGAAGTCACGCCCACTTACTTCCGGGTAATGGGACCTTATTTCGGAAAAATTATGCATTGAAGTCAATGGAGAGAGAAAACTTATCTTTCGATCCCGTTTGAATTGTGCCATGAATTACACATATGATGTTTGTCAATCTTAAAAAATCATTTCCATGTCAAAAAAGTCACAGTTTGTCGTAAAACTGTTGAAATATAAGACTATGAAAAATACGTAACTAGAAAGACTACAAATCCCAGAGTTGCGTAAGTGATGTCACAATTGTTTTCCTCCACCATTCAGATACCTAAGATCAGCGCAATATAGATATAATCTATCTATATGGCGCTGGCTAAGATAAGATAACTTTAACAAGATGCCTGTGTGCTTAGTACCAGGTTGTTATTATACCAGCAATGGGTCTTGCTCGTTCTTTTGCTTCCCGTCTGATGAAAGGACCAGGAGTGGCTTGATCAAGTTAGCTACCTAGCTAGTAGCTAGCACGTTAGTTAGCATTACAGCCTTGTCATTTTTATTAGCCTTAACATGAAGTAACATGAAGTAACCCAAAATGTTAAACAGTAAGAGTAGTAGTCATATTTCGTGAACCCTTTGAATAGTACTGTCACCGGTGTGATCATTCTATAATACACCATTTAAGCCCGGGGGAGAAATGCTAACGCTAACGTTAGCATCGGCGATCTTCTCTACTTCATGCTATCTGCACAAATGGTTGACATTAAACATTAAAACGACCAGGCAGTTCAGAGAGAATCAAAGGAAGGCAGGCAGGCAGCTTTGCATGACATTCTTCAGGACGTGTTTCATTGTGGTGATAGTGAGGGTAGTCAATCGTTTTGTTGACAAGACAGTAGTGACGGCCATCTTGGTGACGTGTGTTGTTGACCAGAGATGTAGTTCATTGAGCGTTTCACACAAACAAATGTGTTACTTCACAGTTTTACGACACATTTTTTTTTTTTTTGACTTGCAAAATTATCTTTTAAATTGACAAACATCATATGTGTAATTCGTGGCACAATTCAAACGGGATCGAAAGATAATCTTTCTCTCTCCATTGACTTCAATACATACTTTTTCCGAAATAAGGTCCCATGGAGGTCCACCGGAAGGGGAGGGACTTCGCCACTCTATACACATACTATATAGAGATGCTGTATGCGAAACCAATGTGAGTTTGGAAAATTGCACAGTATAAATCTATTTTAGTATACCTCAACAATGGAATTATGATCAGTAGAAATGGCCATGACATGGGATCTTTAAACATCCCTGAGGATTTCAGGCAGCTTGGCCCAAGGTCGTTTCCATAAATAAGAAATATTCTGTGTTTGCGAATCTCCTCTTAAATGTCATTTAAATATGTCCTCCCTTCGCTTCACCCTTCCTTTATGAAAATCAGGCTACCACTTTTTCCGTTATCCCTCTGACTCATAAACAAACAGAACTGAAAGCATAACCTCCTTGGCTGAGGTAATAAAAACGACCTTTCTTTGCAATCTGGGTCTGAATGCCGTTTGTACTTTACTCCATCTTGTTGATGAATTACTTCACCCAGCAGTTTCCAGTGTAGTGAAGTCTTTGAATAATATTCTGTCATAGCCAGTCGCTGTGGAGTGAGCGTAGAAAAAACTGTCAGGAGTTTTCATTGGATTTGAACATCCTGCAACGTCGCGTGCAAATTATTTTAAACTGAAGTGCTTGATGACAGAGAGTGACAGTCCCTCCATCATGGCAGCTCTGCTCTTCTTCCCCTCTCTGATTTACTCCATCTAATCCTCACATTCACTCGTCTTTGTCCTCATGTGATCAATCCATCAATCTTTCTTTTACCTCCCCCTCTTCTTCCATCCATCCATCCCCTTTTCTCCCACTGTTCATGAACTGTTCTTATGTACTCTGTCTCACTCTCTGCAGTACAGTACCAGCTATCTGTCTCTGTCACTTCCTGTTCTGAGCTGCTACATTCATCGGGGTCCTTTAAGCGCCATCACTCACACACTGTGGTCAGCTGCAGGGAGTTAAATATGTGAAACTGAATATACATTAAATACTGCGGTAGGATGCGTGTATGCGTCGCCCTCGGTGACCTCTCCATGTGTTAATACAGCTCACTGACTTGTCTGTCAGACCTTATAAAGCAGTGAGCGCTCCATCTGGTCCACTGGCTGCGAGTTCACTCACTGACTCAGTGTGTGTGAGTGCAATATGGAGTGACACCTTCAATATATGCGTGAGAAGTTGTGTATATTCATTTATTAAAAAAGGCCTTAATTGCTTTCGAAATGTCTTAAATTAAACTTTCAAAAGTCGTAAACTATGCTCAGTAAAAATAATCAGTTAATCACTACCAAATGTTTCACCAAGATTTTGTAATTGGCACTAAATTGTATTCGGCGTTACATTAAAGAAAGGTGGAAGATGTCTTAAATCTCACTTGCCTTAAAGGTCCCATGTCATGGCCATTTCCACTGATCATAATTCCATTGTTGAGGTCTACTAAAATAAATTTAAATTGTGCAATTTTCCAAACTCACATTGGTTTCTCATACAGCATCTATGTATAGTATGTGTATTCACTCTCTGTCCTAAATGGCTTGTTGGAGCTCCTGCACCCCCCTCCCTGTGAGCCCAGTGGCCGTCTGCGAGACAGCGAGACACTGCGAAACTCAGCCTGGGCACACACGCACACCCGCGAGTTTGTGTGTGTGTGCCCAGGCTGAGTTCCGCGGTGTCTCGCTGTCTCGCCGACCCCACACCAGTGAGCCAGCTCACACTGTCCACTCCTCGCAGCAGCGAGCCTCGCAACGTCCCGCCGTGTGTGTGTGTGTGCGAGGAAGTCCGCGGATTGGTCCAAACGTAACGGCTCCGCGGACGTACCGTCACTATACCCGAAATATGTCACTATACCCAAGAAGTAAACAATGGAAAAAGAGAAATCCCCAAAGAGGCGTTCTGGGGCAGCATAGACAGGTATTTTCTGTGTTAGAGTTTTACTCGCTACAGGGTGTACTTTGAGGGTTTGTGACTTTGCAGACCGTTTACATGCATAAAAAGCTACATAACACACAAGAGAATAGAAGAATAGGGAGGGATGAAACCCTCTTTAATGGTCACACATGCAGAGCACACAGCACACACAGTGAAATTTGGCCTCTGCTTTTAACCCATCCTAGTACCAGGAGTCTAGTACTAGGAGCAGTGGGCAGCTATTGTACAGCGCCCGGGGAGCAATGGGAGTGGGGGGGAAGGGGGGTGTCCGGTGCCTTGCTCAAGGGCACCACGGCAGGGCAGGAGGTGAACTGGGACCTCTCCAAGTAGCAGTCCACACTCCATATTTAGGTCTGGTCGGGGACTTGAACCAGCGACCCTACGGCTCCCAGTCCAAGCCCCTACTGACTGAGCCACTGCCGGACAGGGGACGGGTAATAACCAGAAAAGCATGACATGGGACCTTTAAGCTGTCTAGTGTGTCTGCGGAATGGAGTTTGGCAACGTTTATCAATGTGGCCTACTGTAGCTGCATGTATTTGTCCTCACAGGAAATACACACACACACAGAATTACAATAAAAAAATCTGCCTGCACACAGAGAAGGTTGAGAAAGGTGACTCAGGCTGAACATTTACATTTTGTGTATTAGTGCCTTGAGGCACCTCACCCAGTTTGACACATAATTGTTCCTCAATTTAAATATTAAGCGCTCAAATAGTGCTACGTTCCTATGCTAATGCTCTGATCAATGAGTTGACACATTTTTTTTAACCAAAAGCCTTCTGTTGTGGTTATTTATGAGCTCTGATGGTCCTGCAAATTTGGATAGGGCAAGCTATTTATTCAGGCACAGTAAGGAAAAACTCACAAGCACATGAGTTATATACAATTGTTGATTAGCAGTATTATTAATAGGCGCTAAAATTGGCTAATCAGACATGCAGCATCCCCATGTAGCCTGAATAGAATCATCCTTTTTTCCACCACTGCTTATGTTCGATTGGCTCCTTTGAATACATGCATGCTGACATGTAAGCTAGTGAGGAATGTGTGTATTTTGGCACATATACTTGTGTTTTATGTGTGTGAGTGTGATCCCCCTAATGAAACCGATTGGGAGCTAGAAGCCATAAACGAGACTAATCTCTCTCTGCAGAGGAAACTATGCTGACTGTCGGTGTCTCTGAATGTTTTTACACGGATGATGTTATACAAGCTTACAGCGAATATTTATCCGTGTGCATATCTGTTCACAAGCAACTTAAATACGAGTTGTGTTTAATAAGAAGCACACTGACGAGCTCTGAGCAGGTGATGTTTTACTCGGGTGAAGCATTTGTTGACCTGTGTATTATGCAAAATGGATTCTTCCTTATAACAGATTTCTAGAGCTGTTTTGAGCTCTTTTTTTGGTTTGTTTTGTGTTTGTCTAGTTGCCAAACTCTAATTGCTGCATTTATTTTGTTTCCTAGCTTAAGGCAATCTTTGTCTCTCTGAAATCCATCCCTCCCTCCTCCTGTGCCCATTTGATTGTCTTGACATTTACGCTTGCCAAATGTTGGAAATAAGGCAGTTAGCTGCTTTTAAACTATTAAAGACTGAACATGCACTTTTGTCTTTGAAGAATTGGGTGAAGGAATTGGTTTGGATCATTCACCTCCTCCAGGTTTGTTCACAGTCTGAACACTACAAAGATGGGGGAAGAAACCAAAAACATGACTATGCTCATCAGATAGTTTGAGATATTTTCAGACATAGGTGGCGCTGTGGCCTTTTCCGGAGCCGTGTGCCTTCTGGGAATATGTGATTTCCTGATTTGCAGCTTGTGTTTTAGATATCTGATTGCTCGCAGCCCTCTAACTTCATTCCCATCTTTGGATGTTGTTTTCTTCAATGATTTCCTTCCCTCAAAACAGGGTTTATTTCATATTCAGCAACACTTTGATTATAGGAATAATCAGTGATGAGGCACCGCTCTGATTGGTTAAATTGGTTAAAATAGTTGGAACATGAATCAGATTGCTTTGCTCAAATCTTCTGTGAAATGCGGTGATAATAATGATGCGTTTTATTTATATAACATTTATAGAGCAATTACACTCTGCTTGCAGCTCCCACTGGGCAAAATTAAACTAGATCTGAGACGTTTTCATTTACTTTTATGCAGGTGCTACATTAGCTTTAAGATTCTGTCCGATTCCACACAAACAGTTATTTGGGGACAAAAAGATGTAAAGAAAAGAAAAGCTTTCCCTGATTCATGTTCAAATGTAAAAAGAAATGTCCTGTAATAAATACTCAATGAAGATGTACACTGTTGAAAAGAAAAATCCAAAACAGCTCTGTTATTCTCTGCTGAATGAATAATGAGCTATTGAATAACTTTAAAATGAATAAAGAGCAGTACATGGTCATTCTAATGGCACATTTGCACCGCGCCGAGCTGATCAAAGTGAGAACATTTCTGTTCAAAGAAGAGAACAAAAACATCTTTGGCAGACTAAATGGAAATGTTAGATCACCTTTTTAGTAGGTTACGGTGATGTTTAAAGCTGAACTAAAATAAATGCATTTGGAGATGCGCTCATGAGCGTTTTTGCGTTGGCAGTTAACAGCTTGCCGAAACGAGCATGGAAGTGCTCCCCGTGTACTCTTACCCGCATTTTATTTGAAATGTGAGCACTTTCTTAATGCATTCTGTTTCTTCATATGCGAACCATTGCTTTTCCTGCCCACACTGCCTTTAGTTTTCTATTTATTACATATTTGTCTGTTTGCTTAAGACTGTGAGATGGGGACGCAGACTTAGAAAAAGTTAGACCTTTGGAATTTAGAGGATTTTGTCCCAGTTGGTTAATATATTCACGTGGAATAGACAAGAACAATACATGTTTTTTGCAAGTTCCTACAAACGTACGCAGATGTTTTGTATATAAGTTCAACAGAGTGACATATTGTCTATTCTTGAAGAAATATTATGCTCATTTTCAGGTTTCATATTTGTATTGATTCCTTCTACTGTGACATGTTTACATGCTTTAATGTTTAGAAAGGTCTTTATTCACGTCAAATGTGTCGGAGCGCTAGCCAATAGAAGCGCAAGTGGTCCATAGTGATGTCACTATTGCCCCTTTCACACCGCCTCGGAGCTGGAGCTGGAAAAGCGCCGGTTTTTCCTGTTCACACCGCAGCGGCGCCGCGTCATAGCTCCGGAATGCGGTTCACTGACGATGTTGTTGTTGTGAGCTCCGTTGGGGAGAAAATCAGCGATGTAAACGGTGACGTCATGACGCAGCAGCGGCAGCTGGGCGGTGTGAACAGAGCGGGAGCTGAAAAGGGAAACCGGAGCTGAACCAGAAAAGCTCTAGCTAGGAGCTAGAAAGGGAAAAGCGCTGGTGTGAAAGCCGCATATGTTACGGCATATCTTACGGCATATCTTACGGCATATCTTACGGCATATCTTAGAAGACATATTATGGTCCCTTCCAATACACTAATTTCTTTACATTTATTGTACAAGCAAGTGATTGTGAATCTGACTGCAGTGTGAAAATGTGCTTTTATGATGATGAGCTTTTAATAAATCCCCCTTGATTAATGACCTAATTATTACAAGGCAGGAAAATGATGAAAAAAGCCCTCATGCCTCTGTGCAAATAAAACATAGAGTTTATTTTCTCATTTCATGGAGTAATATCTGCGAGGAGAGAGCACTGTGTTTTTGTTCTTCTGCTTTCATGGCTCATTAAGATGAGTGAGTGCTTCTTCATGACTGTTTACACGGCTGACATTATTATTAGGATAACTCGGAGCTGTAAAAGTGCCTTTTTCTCTCCATGTTTTCTGCAGGTGGGCTACGAGAGCGCGGGCACTGTGGAGTTCCTGGTGGACCGACAAGGCAAACACTACTTCATCGAGGTCAACTCTCGACTGCAGGTTGAACACACGGTCACTGAAGAGATCACCGAGTGAGTAGCAGATGTTTACATGTGCGGATGGTTGATGCAGTTTTTTTTTTTTGTGTGTGTTGTCTGGTGCAGCTTCAAGGTGAGATGCTTCCCCAGAAACTTGACAGTGAATGTTGGAGGCCTGGAGGAGGCTGGGGTTGCATGATTACCAGAAACGTCATTACCAACATTTGGTCAATACTGAGATCACGATTATACAACATGATTTCATTACACGTCATCTTTGCTTTTATCCAAATTGACAAACATTTACCCCCCGAGCCATAGTGGTTCCAATCTATATACGTCATGCATTTAGAAATAAAATGGTGTAGTCTTTAACACATTGATCTGGTGCAATTTGAGAGCGAAATGAGATGCTAGATCTATGAAGAACATTATCGAAACTATTTAAATATGAACACAATGGTCGTATAATATGCATTATGATGACACAACAGAAAAAAGGACATTCCAAAGCCGAACTACAGCTGTCTTTTACCCGGGCATGATCTCTCACACCAGACAAAAACAGAGCATCCTTTCCAAACAGAGTGCGGCAAAAGCAACTATTTCCTTTTCATCAATTATGTTGTTATCATAGAATCCTCACCAGCCAAAATTGTGATTAATCAAAGCTCCTAGGAAGTGAGCCAGGTTGACGCACATGTTCGTAGTGTGTCAGTGCCAGTCGGTGCCAGTCAGTGACTTCATTGGGCCCAAAAACACACTTTCCCATTGACCTACATTGAGGAAGAAAGGTCTTTAACCCAGCATTTGTTTGTTTTTTAGCTAAATCAACGACACAGTTCACACACTCTTTTAGTCCTTATTTAAATCACTAGGATCAACAAGTGGTAACATTTATTAAAAGAAGGTAGATTGAAGGGAGGGCCTCAGGAAAACTTAAGTCTGCATGATCCGGGTACTTTTTGAATCTACAGTCAGTCTATTTTTGGCTTCAAGTGCCACTGAGCAACTTTTAGAGGAATGAATGGGCCCCCACCTCCGACTCGGTATCCAGTTTTCTTTATACATCCATGGATGATCGATAAGAGTGGAGGCCATTTCAGACTTAACGGAAGAAAAAAAACATGGAAAAGGAAAATGGACGGATTGAGGAAAGGTAAAAACGAGGATGGATGGATGAAGAGTACAAAAAGTGGGATCAGTGAGGAGATAAGCGGGACGATGAGGTCAGAGAGACAATGGGAGTGAAAGAGAGGGAGGATGATGAAAGATATAAATAGCACTCTGATTCACTGATGACCTGTGAGATTTGCTCGGCTGAAACAACACAGATGGGTCTCAAACTTACACATGCCACAAACTCAAAAACCCACAGGTCTACACGCCCTGCGGTCACACCCATAAATCTGTGCTCAGCACTGATGGCTGTACACAGAAAACTACAATTACGCTAATTCGTATTAGATCCTCGCCTTAATTAGATCAATTAATTAATTAACGTGTGCAACTAATATGGGAAGTGATGGGCTGGGGGTAGATTTGCATAAACACACAATGATGTCAGCTGTTACCATGGCAACCGAACATGACTGACAACTTTATAAACCGTGTTTTTTTTTTTGTTGCTGTACTGATCAATCTCTACAGTTTTGTTTGGCATCTTTCTTGTCTTTGTAGTTGTTTTTCCCCTCTTCACGCCAAGGAGCTCTTATTCATCTTGCCATGATTTGCATTACAAAACAAAGTGAGCTAAATCAGCTCTGGATGTGTACAAAGACTCATCAGTAAACATTGAAGTCTTGAAAATCATTAAGTCAAACCAGCACCCCGCTCACAGCCAAAAAGTCGATTTGTTTCCCCAAACTATTCATTTTGTGTTATTTTGAGGAACACAGTGTCTGCTTTTAAATGTATCCTGTCAGTTTAGGTCTTTAAATATTTATGCACGCCAGAAAATGTGAGTAATGTGACTTCATATTAATGATTTTAAAAGACAGATGTGACAGCAGTAATATTGGTCATCTATCTATTTTAGAGGCAGTCCCTTTTTATGATTTTGAAAGAGGATGCTCTATTTGATTTTTCAAAAGTTGCATGTTTTCCCACCTGCTACATGCTTGGTCTTGACTCAGTGTTACCTCAGTTAAGGAAACATGTTATTAACTAAATTGTCGGTGGGTTAAAAAGCCCCCTGACACTCTCTGACTTAATTTACTTTGGCTGATTAGACATCTTCCCAGGATCTATGTGGGCGGTGACTCCCATGGTATCTTTGTATATCTTAATATGGAAGACCTATTTCACTTTTATGATTCCTTAAGGAGTCAATGATGCACCTCCGAAGACTCCCATAGTAGCTCCACCCAACTCGTAAGCATCTTCAACAACCAAAAGCACCTCTCAGGGTTTGCAGACGCAGTTTAAAACTGCCATGAAATCAAAGTAAACGTTTTAAATGAGTTTATTTGATAATGTATTGAACCGGTTGTCACTCATCACCTGTATCTGGTAAAACAATGACAAAGAAAAGTCGTTTAGTAATGGTATTTTAGAGTTTGACATCCTTTCAAATGATGTTGTTGACTCATCGTGTACTCAGGGATGCTTACTATGTTTTATGGATGCATGAAATGCTTTTAATATGGACAAATCTTACCATTGGGATACATCAGTTTAATCCCATGGATAAACCTGAATCACTATCATTCCCTTGCTGCGTAAACTAATAACTTTGCTGACAAATATTTCACTTTCTTTCTCAAACAAGTTGATTGAAAAAAAAAGATATGTTAAACTTGCTCTGTCTTGTTAGTGTCATACTGCTACCAGCTGTCCATCTGTGTTGATATATAAACAAAATCGGGGTCTGATCAAAACAATATTGCCCCATAATACTACCAGTGGTCAGTAACTCCTCAGGGTTACTTGAAGACTGACACCGGGAACATTTCCAGATTAAGTAGGATGCTTACTCTGCAATAGATATTTATAAAAAGTGGTAATTCATTAAAAAACAAACACACTTTAGATTATTTGAAGACGGGTCATCTGTATGATGGGTGTTTCTGCATGGTTCTTGTGTGTCTAATATCTTCATTTAGCCTCTTATCTTTTATAAAAGTGTGCTGAGCTCTTCTGTGCTTTTTCTAGGAAGCAATAATGTAGGGAGAAAATGGGATATTTAACTATCATAAATCATGCATTTCATGTGCACAGAGCAGATATAACTACAGTGTAAACTTTACCGAATTTCTTTTGTATAACTGCTAAGGAATTCAGTGTCATATTCAATCCATTTAAAGGTGAAAAAGGGCTAAAATAAGCAAGGAACTTGGCCATTATCATACTCATATCTAGTTGCAACTCACAGCGTATGTCATGCTTGATCAGTTGTGAGGATAAAATGAGATGGGAAAGATTTTGACTTCAATAGATTTGTTTCTCTAATCTGCATTTTACCTCCACCTGCCCTCCGTTTGTTCATCTCCTCCTCTTTTCCTTTCTACCTGCTTACTTGTATGCATGGACACACACTCGGGTACACACTTACCCTGTTCTCCTATCAGGGAGACAATTATTTGGTAGAAAGCCATTATGACACATCCTTTTCTCTCTAGTCAAATGCCATATCCTCTTATCCTGCAGAGAGAGCTTTAAATCACACGGAAAATGTGACGTTTTGGGGAATTGGGGTCATTTAAATCTTCAGGAAAGCAGTTGGTACTCACAGCACCCTGAATCAAAACGCCACATTTTTAAAGTTCCCCCCGTCACAGGCAACACCTTTAATTTGCACAGCGTTGATTTCAGAATGAGTTTCGGCTTTCAGCAGCCACTGCCAAAACAAGTCTTTCCTACAGGAACTCGATGTGCATCCATCTAAATAGTGGGGGACATGTACCCTTTACAGTGGCACATGCTTTACATTAGAGTATAAATGACTATTATGCGTTTATTTGAACGTTACATCCATTAGTCTCCCAGCGTTCCACTCCACTGCTCTCCCAATCTGAGGTCTGCGAGCACATTCATTCTTGTTCCTCTGTGTTTGAGTCGGACTGTTACTAATAGACTTGTCAGCGCGGTATTTCTCATACTGAGTTGTGAAACTCCCCTTTTAAACTTTCTCTTTTCTTCCCCTCCTCCTCCTCACTGTGTCTTTCATCACTTTCTTGCCTAATTCCTTTTTCATCAATCACTCCCTTTGCTAGCTTTCTCCAACCTGGCTGCAGTTGAGCCTTTCCCCTTCCTCTTTTATCTTCATTCTGTCTCTGTCTTTGTCAATCCCCCTCTGTCTCCCTGTGAGCTGTGTTAGGGAGAAGTGAACTACGTGGAGTTAAACTAGTAGTTTATTAACTAGTTTAACTATTCACAAGTATATAAAGAGACATTTGTATGTTATGGAACTGAGTTGAAATGTCCAAATTAAAAAAGCTGGCACTATTTGAACACAGTTGTGGCATTTTATAATAGCATGTGACTTTATTTTGCTATTTCGTAACACATAGCACACTTTTTTCTCGATTTAGCTGGTACTATTCTTTCTATTTAACTTAAGTAGCTTAATCTTACCACACTCAATTTCTCTTGATGGTAGCTTCGCTGTGGATCAACGTCTCCCACAGTTAAGTCATTGGTAGTTTGCAAAGCTATACTTTCAAGTACCCTTCCAAACGCTGCCTCTGGGTGTTTCTCAATGTCGAGGACGCTTCCTTGGTAGGACATGTCTTCCGAGTCACTTCCTTCAGAAGCGAGGCAAGAATCCTTCCTAGTCTCGGAAAACGAAGAATGGTGGAACGGGCTAACGGGCTAACGGGCTAACGGGCTAACGGGCTAACGGGCTAACGGGCTAACGTCATATGCGAGGCCCCGCCTTAAATGGAGCGCGATTTCTGCCAAAGATTTTGAAATTGGTCCGTGCGCAAAGCATTGTGGGGATTTTAAGACCGCAGAGGATACACATGTGCAGCCTCGAAATGTCTCGCTACGAAGGACGCCGGGCTCGGTAGAATTCCAAGGTGCCTGGACATTGGAACAGTCCTTCGGCAGGACTCGATTACGTAGCATCCTTGAAATAGTGGCTCTGGAGCATCCTTCCTTGACATTGAGAAACACCCACTGTGTCACATACACCCGAGTCCAATGACAGGAAGTCCAGCTTCAGTGTAAGTCTGGGTAACTGTGTTTGAAAGACCCCTTCAGCCTTTCAAGTGTTCGTAGTTGTGAAGTCAACTTGGAGAATCCACAGGAGAGCAAAGGGTTAAAAAGTCGGGGCTGATTGACAGAGTGGCAGCTGTCTGTAATCAGTCCCTAATTGCTAATCAGCGTCGCTGCAGCTTTAAAAGCACCACACCTGAAAGGAGGGCGGTAATTCAAAGCTGGAGAGGGACAAACTAAAGAGCGTGCGTCCAGCAGCAGCAACGAACCAGCAGAAGAAACTACAAAGAAGCAGCACTGGTGCATCCATAAAAAGCTGGAGAGGCGGCCGGTGAGAGACGAACTGTGTGGTTAGAGAAGAGTCATACAACTTGCCGTTCGTGGCGCACGTTAGAATGTATAGAATGTACGTTCTAGTTCAGTGTCATTTGTTTGTTTGATGTCCTCAAGCTAAAGCAACATGATTGTTGAGTTAAAAACGAATGTGATTTGTTTATTGAGAGATGTGGTTTGATAGAAACGGTTTGAATGCTGCTAAAAATTGTCTATTATATTTGCATTTTTAATGAGACTGCATAAGTTAAAAACTGTTTAAAAACATAATTCGTAAAAATACACTAAGAAAGGAAAAACAATATTCACAAGTGTTAAAAAATATATGTAAAGCATGTATTTTTGCATTTATTATTTCATGTGCATTGTATTTACAGTAATTATTTTTATTTTTCATTTAAGGTTTTTCACCTTACAACCTTACTACATATGCTGTACTGCAAACAACAAAAACTAAAGTAAAGAAGAACTCAAAAGAAAACAAAGTTGTGAAACCCAGTGAAAACCTCCTATGGACTGTACCATCCCTTTCAAGCGGGGAAACTGCAAAAATACCCAAGGGCTTGACAGTAGTTAATTCTCCACTACTTCTCTGTTTCACTGCCTCAGCCCTGCTTTTTTCGTCCGATATCTGTTATTGGGAATGTATTTGAGACTCTCCCTCTCCCCCTTGCTGTTTTCCTAGCCTTCATCCCTTCCTATCCTTGTTGTTCTTTGCTTCTCATTTCTGAAATATTGGATTGCTTTGACATTTATTTAACATGCTCCTAACCAGTCTTCATCGGTTAATGTGACTCTTGAAGGAATCGAAACACAAAGCTTTTGACTTGACTCAAAGACTTTTCAGCCAAGACTCGCATACTTTCCACACAATGCCTTTGTTTCACCTCTGTAAAAAGCAATCGTAGTTGAAATCCTTGTACCAAGTTTACATTTTAAGGTTTGTGATCACATTATCGTATTCCAGATGGGATATCTACAGTATATACAGACTGCATGTCAGCAGCACCTGTAAGTGGGCTCTTATCAGTATGCCCCTCAATTCGACTCTCTGGAACTGATTCCCTCCCTTTGATGTAGGCTGCATGCTCTGCAGTTTGGACTGACTGTTACTAATATGCTGCTATCTGCACTGAGGGGCAATGAAACGCACGCACGCACGCACACATCACAAAGTCCCCTCTCCTTTATCCATCCCCTCTTCCTCGCCACCCATCTGTCACCTCCTTCATCCCTCCCTCAGGTTCTCCCCTTCATCTGTCCGTCCTCATCTGACCCCCCCATCCGTCTCCCTCCTCTGACCTCCCCCTTCTCTCTCTCTCTCCCTACCTCACGCAATCGTCCCCCTCCTGTTCTTCCAGCCCTGTCAGTCTCTCCCCCCGTGTGTCACTCCCGTCACTCCCCCTCTCTCTCCCTCCCTCTCCCTCCCTCTCATCCATCTCATCTTTGTCATTCTATCCTCTCTACCTCCACCCGTCTATACATTCACCTCTCTCTGTCCTTTACCTGTCCTTTACCTCGTCTCCAGCTTCATCTTTACATTTTCCTTTTATGTCCTTGTCTCCTCCATCACACCTCCCTCCATCTTCTGCCTTCTTATATCCTGCTGTTTTGTCACTTTCTGTCCCTCCATCTTTTTATGTATTTGAACACGTGGAAGACACATTAAAGACATGGAGGTAATTAAATGAAATGAGAAAATGCACCATGAGACAAGCCAATAAGTTAAACAATTGATCTATTTGTCTTGATAAGATTTTCTTTCAAATAAACATCCTTTAAATTATTGTATTTATTTTTAACAGCTCATTCTAAGCAATATGAAGTGTGTTTTCATTGGGAACGTTACAAAAATAAACACACAACAAAAACCTTGCTCCAGTGTAATTTAGATTTATGAAATACCAAAAGGAAATAGGAGCTGTACAAAATCGAACATCTTAATGAGGATCTAACAGCTGCAGGAGCTCCTCAGAAAAAACGAAATAATTAACTTTATTTTTCTGTTTTATAAAGATTTATCGGCAATACCAGTTGCACTTTGATTAACTTCTAATGGTATACGTATTGCATTTATTGCTGGTATAAACAGTTAGACATGTTTATTTATTGCATTTCTTATACATTGGTACTGATGAATTTGTGGACGCCTGATGTAGTTAAGCTCTCATTTAAACACAAACTGCCTTAATAGAGAATAACAGCAGTGGAAGTCCCTCTTAACCACATGTCTGTCACCTTTCCCCCTCTTCCTCTCACTCTCCATCTTCACTCGTACTTCTTCCTCCACCTTCTCTCTGTTATGTTTGATTGTTGTGTCACAACTCTCACTTTTCCACGGTGCCGGTTTCTTGACAAAGTGGCATCTTTGTTTTGACTGAGAAGACATCTCCTCACTCCTCGCCGCTTCCCTCCGCAGCGGGAATAGTGAAGTGTCAGTGAGGAGGCGGAATGCCATCCCATCTAGAATGAATACACACACATACTGTCTCTCTCATTCTCACATACATAAAATACGCCCCCGATTTCCGAAGACATCAGTGAAGACACACGTGCAGAAGCATTGTACCTTGACATTATTCGAATACCTTTTCATCTCCGAATTCCTGCACAATAGAGACAGTTGTGTCTGATGCCTCTACCTAAAGTGTTGTTGACACATCTGCCATACATGTAAGATTTATTTTGTCTAGGAGGTCCTCTGTGTGTGTGGGGGAGAGAAGTGTGTGTGAAAGGGATGAGGCTGCCTCTGCATTCAGCTCCAGCTCTGCCTTTGAACTTCTCCTCTCTAAAGGTTCAATTTGTCCATAAATGAGCTGTAAACGATCTCCCCTTTGTGCGTCCAGTGTGTGGCAGCGTGCATCGGCAGCGTGCATCGCCCCCGTGTGTGTTTGACGCCATCAAGGGACGTCGCCCATTTCGCTAAGATTGGTCGACAGGAGTCCTTTAGATCCTAAAGTGATGTAATTATACCGCCAGGCTCACGCTGTGCTCTGTGTGTTCCTTTATCCTGAGCAGACGGCGAGGGAATGTGTGCATATCTTTGGAGAGGCACGATTCATTGTGTTGGGCCATCTGTAAGGCCAAACAAAAGTTATTTACGAGTTTTCTCTCCACAATATTCCCTTTTTTAAAAAAGCAAAAAAATAATCTGACAAGTCAACCATGTTTGCATCTCAGAATTCTTTTTTTCTCCCAGAAGTCTTTTCATTTCTCAGGCAGTTCATGGCTACATCAATTTTGAATCTCAGCTGGCAATTTCTACACCTTTGCTGATCCACGTCTGTTGCCCCGGTAGCTCAACTGGTAGAAACACAGTAAGCACTAGCTGTTACAATAATGTGGGCCAAAAGTCACTGAAAAACCTTCAGACTACAGAGTTATTCACTAAAGAAAGACATGCTCACCAAATGCTCTCATGAATGTTGACGGATTCCATTTTCTCGAAACTGGTTTTAATTCAAAGTTTAGTTTCAAAGATCTTGACCTTGCCCACAGCAGTTTATAAACTACATACTTAATTAATCCCCCTTGTCAAGGTCAAGTAGAAACTGTAAAACATGGACGAGAAATTCTGAAAGTGCTCATTATAAAAATGGACTTTTGAAAAGGGGCACTTCATTGAGCTCTCTGCAAACTCTTGTACCGAGGATTATTTCATTTAGAAATTTAGATTTTTATAAATATTTTTTATTTCAAGTGCTTTTATGCAGTCACTTGAATGGTGAATTTGAGAAAAGACAAGTGTGATAAAATAAACTCTGATCTAGTGTTGCATTTCTAAAGCCTTTTTTGGGGATGAAAATAAAACTTTTGCAAAAGCATCAAATATCCTTCTTAACAATGAGCTGCAAAATGGCCCCAGACTGTTCAAAAAGTGTCTAGCAGTTTTTGAGAACAGCTGCTTAATATTCTCAAACAACAATGCAACACTTTGCTGGGTCTGCACACTGTTCCTCTTGGCATTCCCCCCCCAAACAACACAAGCAAAGCCTCTCTGAGCTAACTGGCCCGTCCACTAACAGGATTTGGCTCATGATTTTGACATCAGAATCCATACCCTCCGGCTAACCAAAGCAGTATATTTTGCACATTGTGGCGCTTTGCTGAGCACATTTCTTTGCTTGACATTATTAACAAACAGCCAGTCTTGGATATCGGCAATACAATTTAGCTGATAAGGTTTGTTGTGCAAAGATAACTTGGTATTGGATTGAGGCCATGATATTTTGTGCAGCTTCTTGAATTCAACAGCGGTTTGTTTTTATCTTGGCAGGAAAACAAATTCCTCCAAAGCCTCTCTTAACCCACAGGAAAAAGACAATATAGCAGTGCAAGATAGTGATAAATAACCTGAGCCTCTGAGGTCATTAAACAAACTGCATCAAATCCATCACATGAGGTAGACAGTGACGGGCTCATTTCCAAACTGAAATCCAATAGTGTGCAGATGCTGCGTTGACACAGTCGACCACAGCACAATAAAACAGTCTCTCCGTAGTGCAGGTAATATTCACCGTGCTCACGCATGCCTGTGTTGAATTTGATCAAATGTCACGTTTAAATCAATTCAGGTTAAAGGCCTTGCATTAACAACCAGCATTGATTATTTTAACAGTGTAATATGGATCGAATAAATTGTAATAATATTAAGAAAACTGCATTAAATCCATCTTAGAGAAGGCTGCGTCTTGTTCTCTCGTTGAAAGCCATGTAGGCCTAGCACAGTAGACTGGCTAATGTGTTATTCTACTTTATTTTTATGTTTCTTATCAGTACCAAGTGTCCCTAAATCTACTTCACAGTGTGTGGAAAACAATTCAGAGCTGATATTATCTAATATTTCATATGTAATATGAGATTTTTGCCGTTTAAGAAAAACATTGCCATCATTACATCCTAGGTTTTGTATGAGGCAATGTAATAACCTGCCATGTAATATTGCTATTTGGAAATGTGTTTATGTAAGAGAGAGGCAGTTCTTTGGAGAGATGCCTTCATTACGCTTAACTGTGAATACAGCAACTTGAGCGGATGAAAGAGCTGCCATGTTTTAAGCACGCCACAGTAAGATTGTTAGTCTTTAAAACGGGTATTTTGACCATAATGCAGACAAAAAGAAAATATTAGAATGTGTGTAAAACCATATTTCCATGATGAAAAAGAGACTGATTTAGGGCTTTATTGCTTTTGGTATCCAATAGTGCAACACCAGTTTGCTTGCCTCTTTGGCCTGGATATGTGTGCATGCACATGCATTAAATGACCCGTGCCTGAGGGAAAACGTGTGTGCTGCACCTGGTTATTTGTCTGCTTAGGCTAATTACTCTTAAATGACCGCTCTCCATCTTCATCAGGCAGAGAAAGAGTGATGGGAGAGAGAAAGACAGAGAGGAAGAATGCCTCACATTAATTGAGAAAGGGGTCTGACAAACGAGGGGGAGGAAATGGAGAGGGGGGAGGAACATGAGGTGAATTAAAAGAAGAGAGCAGCGACCCAGAGCCGCTGCTCGGGCCAGAGTTCCAGGCCTGCGCCGGCTAGATATGTGTCCGTGGAGGATTCCTGCATTAATACATTCCTCTGTGAAACCATTTGAGGTGATGCACTGTAATGCCGTTTCCCTTTCCTCCTATTTGTCACAGAGCCCCTCTTTTTTTCTCTTCATCCAGCTTGCTTTGTGATACCTCCTTTCATTCTTTCTTTCTTAATCTTTCGTTCCCTCCTCGTTGAGCGCTGGATGTCGCAGCCAGCGTATCCAGCGCTCTGTTCTTGGCTTTGATTTCCTTTTTGAACGTGGGAGTTAAAGGAGTCGCTGCCACATCAGCAATTACTCACCCTCTCCCTCTTCGGTTCTCCCAACCGCTGCAAACTGTTCCTTGGCACAGCGAGGCAGCAAAAGATATTCAAGAGAAGGTCGACTCTGTATCATTGTAATGATTAACAAGCTAAACGACTTGTTTTAAAAAATGGCCTCTCTCCCTCTTTTCATCCCCTCTTTTATTGTTCCTGCATCCTTCTCTTTTACCTGCGTCACCCTTACATTATCCACTCTTAACCCCTCTCCTCCTGCTCTCTGCTCCTCTGGACTTTTATCCCCCTTATATCTTATTTATTTATTTTGCTCATGGCTTATTGAATCTGTTATCCAACTCCCCCCTGCCACTCCTCCTCCTCTCCTTGCTTCTTTCCATTCCTTTATTCCTCAACGCCAAAAGCAAACACATGGGGCTGTAAATAATCCACATCTTGTCCTCTGGTTACACTCAGCGGGGGGTCTGTATCTGTGCGTCCAGGAGAAAAACATTGATAAGAAAATAGAGAACATGCCTAGACGCTCCATTATAAGCCAGAAAACTGTTATAACGTGTGTGTGTTTTGATGTGTGTGTGTATACACTGATGAATGCGTCTCTTGAAGCACTGCAGAATACAAGTGAATAAAGCATTTTGTGTAGTTGCTGTGTTAGTTTACGCCTAGGCATTTGTGTTGTGTGTGTGTGTGTGTGTGCGCATGTTTGGTTTGGTTTTGTGAGCACGTCATAAAATAATTTTAAGGTGATTATAATTGTGCAGTGAAGCATACAGTGAGTGATTGAGAAGTCAGCAGATGAATAAGAATGAGGGATGTAAGAGTGTTTGTGTGTGTGTTTGTCCACACACCAGGGAAGAATCTCATGTGTGTGTGTTGTGTGAGTGCGGGACAGATTGTGTGTTCAGGCTATTTATGATAATGGGAAGGATTCTTATCATGATTATAATCACAGCACTCATTGTTTCTTGTATGAAATATTTGTAATGCCCGCTGCCAACATTGACTCTCTTCTTCTTTATTATGACATTTTAGACATTAGCTGGACGTACTGTTCAAAAAGACCCTGCATAAGCTGACTATTACTCATCATTTGTGAATGGAGATAATTGTTATTCATATGCAGTGATGCGAGAAAGCACACAATGTAAAGACCTAGGAAACAATGCACCCTTTAAACACTTATTCTGCTTCATTTGAGCTTATTTGGAGATGTATTTTTTCCCGTGTTGTCTTGAACTAGCATTCTGCAGAGCTTTGATTTATCTGAATGCTAACATCAGCATGCTAACATGCTCACAAGGACACCAATAACATCATGATTTTGAGAGGTCATGGATCATGTCTCCAATCTTTAAGCATCTTAGCATGCTAACAGTTGCTAACTAGCCCTGGTACAGCTAAGAAAATAATATAATATATTTTTAAAGATATTACAACAATACTTAGTTTCTTTAAAATAATGATTTAAATGTTGACTTGATGATGGTGCTTCTGTAGATTAGAAATGAGGCTTCCCTAAAGTGATTATTATTCATCCTTGTGGGGAAATGAATGTCTGTACAGAATTTCATGAAAGCTATATTAATATTCTATATTTTACTGGATGATTAAAACACTATGGTTAGCTGGTAGCACTACAGAAAGTCAGGGGATCAATATATCAATATATTATAGTTGTAAGGATTCATGAATTTGTAAAAGAAACATTCTTAATTGAAAGAATAGTTGTAGTTTAATCTGGAACTTTTCTGTGAGAGACTTTGGGCATACTGTTACTCATTGAAAGAGTTTCAGTAGTGTGTGTCATATCTGTGTGTTCATATTCTAGTGAGCTGTGACTGAGAAACACAGTTGGATTTGTGGCGCAAACGTTTAATTCAAAACAAAGTGTTAATAACCTGCAGTGAGAAGTGATCCCATAATGCACCTGAGCTACAGCTGATCACCTAAAGCACCACGGATCATATTACTGGAGCTCCTTGATTTGTCCTGGGTCCTTCCTGCTGTGTGGATAGTATTAATAATGTCATAGAAGGTGTTTCTATGGCGATGACCTTTTTTAAGGTTGAGGCTTTATATAAATTACTGTACGTCTCCTGTGCCACTACTGTCCTCTCCATGTGATCCCGACAAAACTGCACCCTTACACGAGCAACAGCGTCTAAACCCAAGGCCGGAATTAATGAAATCCTCATTTGCATGAATTACCATGTCCTAAATGATAAATTAAACTGTAATTTCCATACGATCCGTCCAGTAATCCCATTTGGATTCCTCCTAAGCCTTTCCCGCAGGCTCGGGGCTTCCCAGCCAAGGCGTATCAAAGACTTGACGAAAACCAGAGGATTCGGCATCAAAAGGTGCTGGATCACGGGGAAGGCCCTGGGACCTGGGACAGACATGCGTTAGGGGATAGCAACAGAGAGGGGGATGCATTAGTCCTCTACCAAGCTGAAAACAGAAGAAGTGTTACTGAGATTTAAAGGTTGAGAGTGCCTTCAAAGAGGAGTCGTGAAAAGCTGCTTGGAAGACTCCCTAATGAAGACGTCAATGTCTTTTCTGACTTGATTATGCAGCACAGGGGATTGGTCAGGCACTTTGCATGAGATACTGTACATCCGACCCACTGAAGCCTGCGGTGAAAGGCGCAGGAGCACAAGGTGTGTTTGAACAGACCAATCACGGGTCATGTTTGTCAATATTGTTAGCTTGTCACTCCCCACACAGCGACTAGCCGCGCCACTACCTGCATTCAAATGACTCGTAGTCATAGAGACATGAGTGGAATGTAATGGTGGGAAATGACAGATGAAGTTCCTCCCAGTGAGGAAGCTCTGCCGTGTTGCCTTCGCTGTCTCACACACAGTGGGCCCTGTCACCGCCCCACACTGTGAACCCTGTCGAGAAGATCATTCTGTGTAAAAAGGATCGCTTATAAATTGTCTTGCGTGCGTCTGTATCTCCCCGCCTGTGTTGAGAGAGACTTATACATTCATACATCAAAAGGCTCATCTGTAGTCTGCGCAGAGCACTGGGTTTAATTATGATGGTTTCCTGCTGGGCGCTGGTATAGGAAGAGGAAGACCCACTGACTGCATCCCGCTGCACACGCACACACGGTTCATTTGTTTAAAACCTGTAAATGTAAATTCCTGCAGTAGGGAGAGCTGCAGATGTTGCACAGCAGGATGCACGAGGATGTATAACTTTGTGTTTACAATCCAAGCAATTATTTGCACAAGTCCCTGAATGCATCTGTGTGGGAAGTTCTTATGAAGCGTGCACACTTTACTTACAAACAGAAATCATCTGTAGGAGGAAAGGTCATGATGCTTACAGTATATGAAATAAGGCTGTTGATATTCTAGATGTTCTCAATGAAAAAAAACCTCTTACAAGTTTCATATTAGTCAGAGCCTGCTACAGTTCATTCCTCGGTGCCGTCTACAAATATGGAAGTTTGGTTCATTTCAGACCTTTATTTGATTATGTGCGTTTGCTTCGCGAGGAGAAAATAACATTAGGGATATTTAACTGTGCCGTTGTCTAGCATCCAGGATTTACAGATTTATTTATTTCATACTTCAAATGAATGGCTTTGCAATTACAAAATGTGTAATTGCAGACTATTGTTGTGACTAAGGGCTTCATGAATTAACTTGACTCGTGTTTAATTGGTTTCCGGCAGTGCATGGAAATGAGAATGCTTTATTCTTTTCCTTTTGTAATAGGTTCAAAAAGAGTTTCCAACCCTTTTTAAATTCTGCTCTCCTTGTAGCCTCAATTCTTCCTCACTCTATATCTTCCAGGTTACTCTTCTTTCTACTTTTCTTACACCCTTTTCTTAATGATTTGCTCTCCAAAATTACACTTTATACACTTGTGATATAATACTGTGCGGACAAATTGTCTTCATTTATCTGTAGCTTGTTAAATTGAGTTATCTCTTTGCCTACAGTGTTTGTTTTTCTTCCTCTCTGTAACCTTATGCTTCCCTCAATATTTTCCTTTTCACTGCACTGCTCATTTTTCTCTTTCACGTTATAATCATACCATTTCTACCCCTCCCCTCTCATTGTGGCCTCCATGTTATTCCACCACGGCTCATATTTTACACTCATGTTATCTGTGACTCAGAGGGCATCATTATGTGTGTATCTACCTCCATGTGTGTGTAACAGGTATGTTTCCATTTCCTCACGTGTTGTACATGTGCAGCTTGTATCTTTCTGTGGGTGTTCCAGATGTGCGCTGTGGTTACTGATGCATTTTTAACTACATGTGTGCTCGGTCTGCGGATGCACAAATCTGTGATTGTGTGAGGGCCCTTATTTATCCTCCCGCCTGCTCTCTTTCTCTCTCTATTTGTGACTTCCACTGTGCAATTTTACGATTGAGAGAACCCGGATTGCATTTTATCAGGCCTATATGGGCTTTTGCATTTCTGTGTGTGTCTCCCGGTGTGCATTTTGTTGAGTTGTTGTGGACTCACATAAATGCCATTCTTTAATTTAAAATCTTGATTGGAATGGCACACCCCTCACACTGAGCTGTAGTTTTCACGACTTTTAAGCCAGCGGATTTTTATTACATTTTAGATGAAGTTCTGCGTATTTTACAACTTTTACTTCACTTTAACAAATGACCTCTTTGCCGATTTTTTTGATATAACGACAAATATCCCAGTGACAAATAATGACATTTTGTTTATAAATTTGAACATTGCTGTAGATTATTATCAGGGTTGGGAGGATTACTTTAAACGTGTATTTGTTAATATTACTAGTTACCTGTAAAATAATTTAATCAGTAACCTTAACTGAGTATCAACATATAAAAGTAATGTAACCTGATTACATTGTACATGATAGGCTAAGGGGTGGGACACCTTAAAGCGTTTGACAAATCGCAGCAGATCCTACAGAACAGTACAGCTTACAAAGAAGAAATCCAATCGACTCCTTTTACAACAAACATTATATGCACTTTTAATTTTTTTTATTAACATTGACATCCTGCTAGTAATCCCCAAATGTTTTAAATGTAAAAGTTATCTTAATACGTCTTTTTTTAGGTAACTTTAAGGGAATATGATTACGTAATCCAGTAACATGCCTGCTTATTATGGAAGTAAGTTCATATTATATTGATTAAAAACCTTTTTAAGTTGTAGGAGAAAAAAAGGAGCTCTCGAGTTTAGTTCATAATGTATAGAGGATGCTCTCCAAGGCCACACAAATAACCCCGGACTGATGCTATATGTTCGGCTGTTGTTCTGAGATACACCTGGAATACACAGATAAGAGGGAAGATACATGCAGATGTAAAGTGTGTATATGGGCGCTTCTGCAATTTTCGAATTCACAAATCAGCCTTTTGGCTATTTTTCAATGCCATGTTTACACTCACTGTAGACTCAGCTCCACTTCTTCCATACATTACCTGACTGAATGAAAGTACTGTAGTTCTCAAGAGTGAACGTGGGATGCATGTTTCTTGTTTGAAATGGTTCAAATGGTTCAAAAGTTCATGGTTTCAAGTCAAACCAGGTTCAGAATCATGAACTTTAACACAGTCGAGTCAATATGAAGCGGTAGAGACGGACATACGCTCGATATGAAAGTTTAATCAGACAGCATGGAGTCGACGCACCCCATGACATCAATTTTACACATCAGTTAGACCGTATGTGGGAGAGCGCTCACGGGTGCTGGATCCATGGAGGCTTTGAAACATGGCGCTCTGCAACTCCAGACACATGCTAATGTTCGCCAAGAGTGAATCACAAGGGATGTAAATCTGCTGCTGGAGAAACTGCAAAAGGTCACACCGCGCGCGGGCAGCCATGTTAAAACAAATATGTGCTAAATATTAACCGCAATGATGTTAAAGTGAGAAATCCATGAATTTACTATCAGAGCAACATGAGTATTGAGGCCCTAGCGTTAATGGAAATCCAGCAGGTCTTTCATTCTTACTCACCTCGGCAGCTCATTTCACTCATGAGTTACTACCCCTGTACTTAAATCAGTGCTAACCAGCAGGTGGAGACTTTGTTTGGAATAAAAACCTCAAGACCAAAAGCAATGATTAATGGTTAATTGACCACAAATGAGAATAATTGCTGCCTGTCACCCTACATGATACAGTCCAATGTTGAAGAATAGTGTGATAGTGTGTGTGTGTGTGTGTGTGAAGCACAATAAATCAACAGAAATGTAGTTTTTGGTTTTCTAAAGAAGGGAATAACAGGACAAGTCTCTTGTGGCAATGATTAGCATTTCATGTTTAAAAAATGTCAGAAATGTAATTAAATGGGCCTTATGTTTTTGGGAGTTATATATAGGTTTCTGTGCATGTAAATGGTCTGCAAGGGCACAAATCCCAAAGTTTCCCTAACACTATTCAAAATACATATAACCTCTTTAAGATTACACTTCCCCTGAACAAAATAGCTTCAAGTTTTTCCCCAAAATCTTTATAAGGTGAAGATACTTGCACTGCTCCCAACAGAAATACCGTATCGCTCATCATTTAAATGTGTTAATAAGGACTATATAGGTTGGCAGACACGTTAGCGATGCTGCCGTTTGTTTACAATAATGATCTATCCAGGTATCACAGCTGACTTACTGATCATTAAATAGCACTGTATGTGTAGCATTGTTTTGCCAGCGTCCTTGGCGATGCTTTGATAAATGCATAGAAGAAGTTAATGAGATGATTGCCTTCGCTCCTTACAGTAACACAATGCTTATTATGTATTCATAATATGTGTTGTCATAGGAGTGCAGTTTCGGTGATATATTTAGCCCCTGTTTTCATTGTCTGCTGACATTCATCATTT
The DNA here is from genome assembly GCF_902827165.1 of Trematomus bernacchii. Classification (NCBI taxonomy): domain Eukaryota; kingdom Metazoa; phylum Chordata; class Actinopteri; order Perciformes; family Nototheniidae; genus Trematomus; species Trematomus bernacchii. The sequence goes on from NW_022987685.1 coordinate 1,826,249, forward strand.
GAAATAGGGTTTGTTCTGTAATTATTTTCCCCTCCATCCATTCTCTCTCTCTCTCTCTCCCTTCTGTCTGTCTCCCCCCCCCCCCCCCCCCCTCTCATCTTCATGCACTGCCTCTCTCCTTTCGGCCTCTCATCTCGTTCCTCGCCGCCTTCTGGCTGCTGCAGTTAGTTTGCATTCCTCTCCCCACTCTTCCATCTGCTTCATATCAACGAAAGCAGGAATTAATTAACAGTCTGATAGTGGGGCCTGAGAAAATGGAGGAGAAAGTGAGCCGGGGAGGGAATCTAATCAAATAGGATCTTGTTTTTGTGTGAGTGTCGTCCATATTTTCCGCCCCCCCCCCCCCCCTTGCCTCCTTGTCCTCCTCCACTTATGCCCTCCAACTGTTCCTCTTCTGTTGATTCATCTGGTCATCTTTAAACATATTTTGAACTCTTCCCATTTCCTACCTTAATTGTAAAATCAATTATTTATTATGAAAAAATCTCGAGCATTCCTATTTTTTTTTCTGTCAACCCATCCTTTCTCCGCCCCTTTCCCCTCACGTTTATGAGCTGTGATTAATAACCCCCCCCTCTCCTCACCCTTTCTCTCTCAGTGTTCTGTTAGCATCTGCGTATCGAACAGGCAGCATCATGGCTGCCAGCTAAATTGATGTCAAAATGCCATCCTCCTGCCACAATGATTCAAATTTCCTATTTCCTCCCCTCCTGTCTGTCTCTTCGTTTCCCCTCGCCGTTTTCTTCTGTTTGCTGTCTAAAAGCGCCTAATGAAATTCATACAAACAAGATGGGAGGCCGGATGCTTTCCTCCTCTCCGTCACTCACTTGCTTCATCTCCGGTTGTTTTTCTTTCATATTCCCAGTTGTGCCATTTCCCTGTCTTTATTGTCTTCCATCTGTCCTACACACTTTACTCCATCTCTTATTTTTGACTTATTTCTCTATGCGGGCCGTCTTCTCTTTCCAGTCTCATTCTTTCATTTCTGTTGTCTGTGTTTATTCGTGCCACCTATTCCCCCCCGCTTTACACTTTATCCTCGAGTTTTTCAACGTTTCTGTTCCTGCAGGCCCCATTTGGAAGCACATTGGCTATATTTCCAGTTACTTATATATACAACAGTTTCAGTGTGTGTTTGTTTGTGTCTGTGCACATCTGCTAGACAACAGTCTGCATTAGTTTTACCGAAATGAGAAATACATTTCTGTTTTGCTCTTTACCACTTGCCCCGCAGCCATCTTGAAAAGTATATTTACCGGAGACGCATTTTGTGTGTAAGCAAACACAAAAGCAGAGGAAACACACAGACACACACACACACACACGCACACACTCTGAAACAGTGTGGACTAACACGATGTAGTTATAAAAGCAAGGGTTGGCTTCAAAAGGAGTAAATGTTTTGCATTTCAAGGCCATGTGTGGGAGGTGGAGAGACAATGGGAGATGAAAGGAGGAGAGAGAGATATCGGTGGATGAGAGTGAAATTAAAAAGCAAAAGAGAGGGTAAAGAAATTATTGACAAAACTTTTAATTGAAAAGTTCTTTGTGCACTTTCGATCTTTTCCCGCAGCCTCACTTTCTTCTGGCATACACTCACCTCCCTTTCCCTCCCTCCCTCCTTCACCTTTTCTCTTCCTTTCTTCCCCTCACCCACCTTTTCCATTTCTTCATCTTTATTATCACATAAAATAAACTAGTTTGACATTTTAGGAAATAGGCTTTTTCACTCTGGCTGAGAGTTGTATATGAAGATTGATCCCTCTCCCATAGCTTTCCATTCAATATCCCTCTAGCCTCACTTCCTACGTCCATCCATCCTTCCTTCCCTCCTAACTCCCTCTCTCTTCCTTTCACCTTTCCTCCCTCCCATTGCCTCTTTGCCTTCATTCCTTTTGTCCTTTTGAGCGAGGCCAAATCAAATCCTGCCACACTCCCACTTTTTTCTCTCTTCTTTATCCTCCTCCACACTCCCGCTGCCTCTGCTTCCCCTCTCTTCATTTTCTCGCTCTCCCGCGTGGAGTTGGGAATGTATAGCTGTCATCTTGTCTCTTTTTTTTATTTATCTCTCAATCTATTTCAACCCAGTGGATCTCAAGAGTGGAGTATAATATTTACTCTACCTCCGTGACTTTTTTTTCAATCTCTTACGGCCACAACAAGCTGCTTTCCTCTCCTCACTTTACTCCTCGACGTTTCTTTTCCTCCCTCTTCCCCTTTTAGTTCTGGGCGCCCAGCCACCCTCTTCTCCCTCGCTAACGAGCTCTGAGTGAAACGACTGAAAATGATATGCAATTAGTACTCAGCCTTCATGCTCTGCGTGTGTGTGCGTGCACATGTGACAGATTGAGACGGTCTGTGTGTGTGTGACGTTCTGCTAAGCATTTCCTAATGTATTTTCCATGTACTGTGATAATGTACTCGAGTGAGGGGAAGTCTTGCATGTGTGTGCATGCATGTGTGTTACCGGCAGATATCATGAGTGCTTTCTCAGGTTCTCTTGTATGCATATTCATATTTCTAAAGATATTTAATGGGATGGAATAAGAAAGGGTAAGTTAGTGTCAGGGCTCGAGCTTAAGGACGTCCCGTCGTCCCGGGGCCGAAAAAAATAGGGTCGGGGAGGATAAAAAATAATCTTGGGACGAATTTGGGACGAGAGTTAAAATAAAAATACCCTGATAACTCTACTACAGTACGAACGGCGATGAAAATGAAACTGACTGCACGTTTTGTGTAGCACACAGTTATTAAACCTCCTTGTCAACATAAACACACACGCACAAAACATTTAGCAAACCGCGAAATACACACACACACACACACACACACACAGCTGTGCCCGCAAACTCCTGGCCCGCAAATTATTGGGTCTAGCTATGTACTGAGTGTGTGTATTTCGCGTTGAGTGATGTACAATGACAATGGCATCCCGTGGAGGAATTCTGCAATTGTTTACGTTACATCACGAAAACGCACAGCAGAACCTAACCCTGGAGCGCCGGCCTCTTTATTTACTAACTCCTCTTCATCCCCTATGGGTAATAAGGCTGAGATGAGAACTCTCCATCGTATTTAGTCCTTAGCAATATGCTGCGTCTCTCCCCATGTAGGGATGGGTACCGAGCCCCGGTATTAAACGGGCCCCGGGCCGGAATTATTAAAGACAGTGGTAGCGTTAAGCTCCGACGTTATCTGACTTTTTATCGGTAGTGGAGACATTTAAAACATATATGTCATGTATTATTGCTACATGAACATTATATCGCAGTTTTAGTTTCGCCAACTCCGTTTCTAATATGCAATAAGTCTACAAAATGCGTCTATGATGTATTTTCGATCTTATTTTCGATCTTTCCAATCCAGACGAGAGAGCTCTCTCCCCCGTCTGTGTGCGAGGGGGCGGGGCAGTTTGTAAAGGTCTCCTGACTGTGTTACAGACTGTCATCCTGGTTAGTGGTTACTCTGGGTTCTGTCTTCTGTCTTCAGGACAGAGTGTTGGATGTTTTTGATAATTGGATAGAACTTGATTGGATTCAATATTAGAGTAACTTTCTCGCTTGTGTGTTTTTTTTAAATATATTTGGCCTTTGTTTATGTGTTTGACTGATTTACTCAATTAAAAAGGTTGATGAATTATCATCTAATGATTTGTATGATGTTTTATTTATGTTAAAGGTCACTTTGAATGATTTTAACTAATGATAATGTAGAAAAACTAATATTTTAAATTCGGGACGGTCCACATTAATTTCGGGACGGCTTAGATTGTATTTCGGGACGGTTCCGGGAGGATGGTGAAAGAAGTTAGCCGAGAGCCCTGGTTAGTGTGTTCAGGTGCTCCACCCCTCATGTCATAGGTCAGCACTTCATACATCCCCTGCTCTGATTTCCTCCTCCCCAGTGATCTAAATCCTCACACAACTCAAGGCGGACAAGATATTCATTTTAATAAAATTAGATTTGAATGAAACCTTCATTGCTCTCTTGACTCTAGAGATGACCCGCAGTAATTCTACGATGATGATGATCAAGTCTTGCCTTTTCATCATATGGAAGCATACTATCGTTTTTCTTCAGCATACATTAGCACCAATTATAACTTTCCGCCAGGACCTATGCATGATGGTTAATAACGTATATGTTTGCAGGTTGGACAAGCTAGGCTAGCAGAGTTATACTACTGAATCAACTATGATAGACTGATTATACTATATTATATTAATTATTTAAAAAAATGGATAGGCAACCCATTGGATACCTAAAGAAGCAGCCAAGGGTGCCACAAGACAAATGTAATTCTTTCATGATGTGTTTTTGCATTCCTTTAATCCCAGTCAAAGAATAAAAACCATAGCAAAATGATATTGCATGTCACACTCTGTCAAAAATATCAAAGAGAAAGAAATAAGCAATACATATTTATCACCATAGTTATTAATATGATGCTGCATATTAGACACTATGAAAGAGAAATAAATAAGCCATAAATATTCATCACTATAGTTTGGACCACAAAAGTAAGGTATTGCATAGCAACACGAGAGGCTTTTCAACTGGAGTTTTCCAGGTACTCCAGTTTATATAAAATGATGTGAGTGACATATTGGCAGAAAAGGCTAAATCAAGGACGATTCCCTCGTTTCTCCATCTATACATATTGAATGCAGGTTTAATCATGGATGTTATACTGTCATTCTGGAAAACGGGCTCATATACTGTAGGCTACTTGGCTTCACAAGAAAAACAGAAACAAATATATATTAGCAGTAGTGTATTTGTGTAGTGCATTTTTGAATTGGCATCAGGAGGAATTCATGTATGGTTTTATAATATGATCTTGCAAATCCGAGCCTCTCTTACCTTTAGTCTTTAAAAAGGCGCAGCTTCCATTGTGTTTGATGGTAATATATTCCTCATTATCCAATCTGTAAAAGTCCACCTAGTTAATGTTGATGTCATGCTGCGCTGCAACAAAATGCTGTGTCAGGTTTTAGTATGCTACTCTGTTAAAGGAGAGGTGTCATGCTTTTCCGGTTATTACCCGTCCCCTTGTGTGTTATGAAGGTTTTTATGCATGTAAACGGTGTGCAGAGTCAAAACCCTCAAAGTACACCCTGTAGCGAGTAAAACTCTAACACAGAAAATACCTCCCCAAAACGCCTCGTTGGAGATACGTCACTGCCCATTTGAGTCTTCCATTTCGTTCCGGGTACGGCATGATGTCAAGCGGTACCCGGAACGAAATGGACCAATCCCGAAGAGCCGTTACGTTACGTCCGCGGAGCCGTTACGTTAAGCCCCCGCTGATTGGTCCAAATTGACCGATCCACGGACTTCCTCACACACACATCTGTGTGCAGGGAGCAGGCAGCTCAGCTGATTTCTCCTCCCTGGCTGCAGGCTGATAACAGACAGTTGGGATCGCGGCAAAATTCTCTCTGCAGACCCATTCTCACAGCGTTTATCAACCTTTTTCTTACTCAATATCAAGCCACACTTATTGTTTTTACTTCGGCTGTGACTTTGTGTGTGCTCAGGATGAGTTTGGCTGTGTTTCTCTATGTATCCTAAACAAGGAAACAACACCTCCACGGAGCTCAGCGCGATTCACAACGTCCTGACCAATCAGAGCACACTGTGCTCACAGGGAGGGTGGGGGCTGGAGCTTTGGGAGCTACAACGAGCCGTTAAAGGCAGATAGTGAAATTCAGTGAATACAAGTAGTTTACAGAGATGCTGCATGAGAAACCAATGTGAGTTTGGAAAAATGCACAGTATAAATCTATTCTAGTAGACCTCAACAATGGAATTATGATCAGTGGAAATGGCCATGACACCTCTCCTTTAAGACTCCCTGCTTTAGCTCGGATAAAACATTAGCATCAAAGTTTATACTACGAGACATTGACCTGGACTTCAGATGAAAGGCATGTTTGAAGCTTTTTGGAAGGGAACCCCTTCAGTCCAGGCTGAGTTTAGACTTCCAGCACCATGACAGCTGATCTGATTTATCATGAAGTGGCGCTTTATTGCTGAATGCAGATTTTTTTTTTCATCCACTGTGAACTTTCTCCAAAACATAAGGCCAACTGGAGACACACTTGGATAATCAAACCATTTTTTTTTTATTGCCACGAGAAAATGTGTTCAGCTCCATAAGCTGAAATATATAAGATAAAGTTCAGACGTGTGTGCATATAATTTATGCACTGGAGATTTAATTTCAGCTGCCTGTGGGAAATATATTATATATATGCTATATATAGCATAGGAAAGATTTACACTGCTTTTTCCACAAAAGATTTACAAGCTGCTGCTATCAAATGTGGCTAATATGCAGGAATGTAGCCAGAGTTGAGTTGTGAATCATTAGCCTCCATGTGGCTCTGCTGTCTAATGCATGTATCTCTTAGGGTTGTGATCTCATCAGAGAGAGAATGTGAGATATTTACAAGCATATCTGAAGCCTTAAGCAAGGTTGTAAAAATACACAGGAGTACCAAATGCAAAATGTACTTTGCTGCGAGGTAAGGGCACTGCCAGACTTTGAAAGAACAGATTCGGTGAGTAGACCCATGTTCTATGACGCTTGTGGGGGTATTTTTCTTTTTAATTTGTCAGACATCAATGAAATTGGCAGCTATTCAGAAGACAGCCAGAGATGCCATGCAGGAAAGTAGACATGCAACATGAGGCCTGACATCTTAAAATATGTATTCATGCTTTACCGTTAACAGAAAAGAAAGTAAAGTTCACACCTTTGACACAGAGAGAGCCAAAATAAAGAAGGCATAAAAAAGGCCCAGGCATAGAAAAGACAAGATGTTGGATCTTGTTTTGGATTTGTTTTTTAGGAAAATGCAAAATAAAGATTTGGATTGATGTGCATAGATATATAGAAAGTGTAAATGTGTTTTGACATCCCTCAAAAAAGGGATTGATCGAAGCATTCCCAAAAAGTGTATCCTAAATAACATTGTTTTGGGTGTGTAGCATGTAGCAGGGTTAGAACATCCCCTATCTCCGAAAATACGGTAATGGGTTAATGACACTATTATTGGTTAATATATTTGCTGACAAAAAAAACGAATAATCCCCACAGTGGTTATTCCCATGACGTTATCGGGCTCCTAGCATACCAGAAAAGGAGTCAGATTTTCCACTTGGTTCCAATACGCTTGTTGTAATTTGCTTGCTTGCTTATTTTGGGAAATATGCACTACTAAACCTCAAAATCACCTGAAATGATAAAGGCTTTAAGGCAGGTCCTGCGTTAGTGCGTAATTGTTTTTTCGAGGCGTTGTGCTGTGGAGGACGCCTGACTCCAAATCTAAATGACTTGCTAAAATGCTGCATATTCCTAAATAAATGTCTGTTTAATCACATTTCCACCAACTAATTGACACGGAGCCAAACGGGGGCCATGTAGCGCTGCTGCTCAGGAGGACTTGTTGGGGTGCTCGGGCTGAGGGCGGGATATCATTAAAGTGCCAACTGTAGTGTGCTATGTGCACAGGGGCCGATGGGTACTTACACCATAGGTACATACACAATATGGAGAGTTGGAGGATGTGGGGGACAACAAATTATAAGATTATATTAGTAAACTTAGTTAGTATTAGTATAATAGAATTGTAACACATTTAGTTAAGATTAACTTTGATAAGCTCTCTCGCTATGTCACTTCAATATTTCACTGTTATGTTCCTTTCTCATAGCCCTTTTTATCCTAAATACTTATATTTCTCTTTTTGTCTTCAGTGCACATTTATTGATAATAAAATGCATCAAAAAGTACCCTAAAAATCTAAAATTTGGAAAAATGTTCTAGTCATATTGTACATCTGTGTAAGGTATATATAATAAGAAATATATCTGGTGATATAATAACAAAAATACCATAAAGTAAAGAAGCCTTATTTTTCTATAGCCTTATATACTATGTTTTCTACATAAGGTATACATCCATATATATATATATATCATGTATCTGTCATCAAAGACCACTCTCTGTAGTCAAGCGGTGATTATTTCTTGGTCTTTACGGCAGATGAACAAGTAATGGTTATTCCTTTTTAAATTGATACATTGGGTGGCAGTTATGATGGGTATTATGATTTGAATATACTGATTTCTTCATTGTACTAAGTTCAAAGTCAAATTCTCAGACGTGGTCATGTTTTAGGATGTGTCCCCCCCCGACTCTTCCTCGTATGTTTCAGGTTAATCCTCCTGGTCTCTAACACAGCCAACTGTTACTCAGCTCCTATTGTCATCTCATTTGTACTCAGTGAGCACAATGTTCTGTAGTGCGTTTTCCAACTTGGCTGAAGGCGTCCCCTCATCCTCTTCCTGTGTAGCGCCGCCTTATTGTGGAACTTGCTAATGATCCGAGGGACTTTACTCTGTAACTGGCTGCACTGAGGGACAGATGTTGCTGCAGGCTCTTTAATTTGTCTGAGTCAAATTAGAATACAATGAATTCTATAAACCCTCCAGGGTCGTCATTCAATCAGCGCTGCCTTGTGTTTTCAAAGCAGAAGAATTATGCAAGGAAAAGAAAAAGGGTCAAACTTGATTTATTATTTAATTCTATAAAAAGAAAAAGTCCATGCCAAGTGTTTGGACTCTGGAGGAATCATTAGGTTGGTCTTGTTTGGTAAATAAATACTAAAGGCTTTCTTTATTGTGTAGGGAGGGAGCCAGTTAGACGCACTTTGGACAGTTTGGATACTTTTGTTTTAAAGGCTGACAAAACAAATTAATAAGCAAAAATATTTGTTAGTATTCTGTGTCCTTGTCTTTGTCAGCCTGAATAATAAATGATCAAAGAAAAAATAATTCTTCTGAATAAATGTGTGATGGACTTAGAGTTTAGTTTATGTGACAGGGAGGAAGCAATTTAATATATTTTCAACACGGAGATGAAACTGATTAAATTAGTAGTTTAAAAACTCAAATTTCCATATCACATATTACAATACTAATTTTACGAATACACTGTTGCAATTTACAGTACATTTTTCAATACTAGGTCAATTTAGTGTGAGCTTTTAGCCAGCATTCGTCCATGTTCAGGATGTTTTATCATAAATTAATTTGATTTCAGATGGTAATGTCTTTTAGAGTTGACAACACTTGATTGTAAACATTTTTATCTACAATATGCTATTTTACAGTTTTGTTTTCTTGAAAGAAACTCTGGGGCCAGACTGATGATACATTTCAAAAATAATTTGAGAAAACACTGCATTCAAACCCAACAGTTGACTTTATCCTCAAACATTTATCTCTTGGCGACAGTTCACTAGAAAGCCCGTTCCCCGTAGAGAGCCGTTTGGACCCCACAAAGACAAGCAAATCATCTAAATCTGGAAACAAATTGGTGCGCTGATTAAAGTTTAAAGTTCTGCAGAATCGTTTCCATAACCACTGTCAGGGGCATCGCTCATAACGTGACTCCTTTCATTGTGTCCTTTTTATTATTTAAGGACACGCTGTCTAATTTAAAAAGATTCCAACATATTCATGGAGTGTAACAAAAACATGGCGCGAGCGGCGGTCCAAGTTATCACGGAGGGATCTGCTTATTCTACCAACACATTTCACACCAGGCTGATGCATAATTGTCCTTCTGTTTGGCCAGAATGTGGATATCAGCTAATTGAGACATTAAGGAGACGCCAGCCAAGACGGTGTCCAGAATGGCCGCTTGTTTGGGAGCCTTCTGTCTCTCCTCACCCTTAAAGGCAGTTTGTGTTTGGCAGAGGGTTGGGCGCAGGAACACAGCCATTTAAAACATTTAGTGTCCCCTCCCTCTGTGTCTGGGCACTGCTGCATTTAAAGTCTCTCCAAAAAAACAATAAAGACAGAACACTTTCATACATCTTGGCTGTGCATTAGACTGTACGAGGTCAGGAAGCTTAACCCAGCCAGTCTCATTTGAGCTTTACATTTAAATAAATGCATACCAATGAGCCCGGGTTACTTCTCCTGGAAATAAGAACATAACTTATCTATGACCTTCTCACTTTTAAATTATTGCTAATATTGGGTAATTGCTGAATAAATATAATGTACTCCTACGTCTACAGTATGTGTGTGTGGGGCAATGGAATACTTGCTCTTGTAACATTTGCACTTTTATTTGCTTGGGTCTACTTAAAATTTGACAGATGTTGAAGTTTAAAAATGGTAGTATTGCTACTTTAAGTAAATAAAAGATCTGGCTACTTCGACCTTTGTGCTGAGATAAAGTCTAGGGCATGCACCAATTGATCAAACCAAACAATTAACAGTTAAATAAAGAAGTATGTCAATATAGAATATATATATATATATATACCATGTGACACAAGGGGAGCTCTATACTTTTTATTTTGAAATGAGATTATCAATTGCACACAAGCAGAGGTTTACATGTTACACAGTGTTGATGTATTTTCCTAGTCATATTTGCATTGTACTCACTTAATGTGACAGTTTTAGAATATTTATAAACCTGCTTGAGACTGGATTTCATTTGAATGCAATGCCTTGTACAGACTTGCAATTCAACTGATGCCAAGCTTTTACTCTTTAAACATTCTTTGTTGCATTCCTTCCAATCTATAATCACACAAAAGTTTATGTTGTGTTTAGTTGTTTTCATGTGTTTCCTGCTCGCTTCCCCAGGGGCCATTGTTCCATCAACATCAAATTATAACTTGTAATAGTTTGTTTTATTTTAATCTACTTTGTTTTAGCTATTAGGATGTATCCATGAGGGATTGGTTTACTTGTCACGCACCAGAGATTCAATTGTTTAAATGAGAAGTGTTGGAAAATATCCTCACCTCCACTGCAGAGCCATGAATAGCTATTCTAGGGTTTTTACACACACCATTTTCGGGGTTTAAATGTATTTATCTTTCATGTTCTCTGTCCCACAGTGTGGACCTGGTGCACGCCCAGCTGCATGTGTGTGAGGGCCGCAGCCTGCCTGAGCTGTCCCTCAATCAAGACAAGATCAGAGTGAACGGCTGCGCCATCCAGTGCAGAGTGACCACCGAGGACCCGTCCAGAGGCTTCCAGCCCGACACCGGCAGGATCGAGGTAGGGGTCACCTTGGAATGACTTTCAGGTTATGTGTTGCTGCGGTCAGGGAGACCACATGTCGACAGAGGAGCAATTACTCCTCTGTGAGATGTCATTTCTGGAGTCTGGAGAAAATCTGTCGACATTTTCTGGTAAAAATATGTAAGGGATAAAAGGGATTGTTCTTCCCCATGGGGGGCAACATAAGGACCATGCATAAGAATACATCAGTCGCAAAAAGAGAATAGATGATTTAATGCCAGATATAGTTGGCTATTAGCTAGCAGTCTCCGGCCAGATACAAACATAACAATCGGCCAATACTTAAACATTATTTATTATAAAAAAGACACAAGTACAACTATAATACTATTCATTTCATCCAAAAACTCAGATTACTGTCAAGTTAATGTTGAACAGTTACATTTGTTTTGCACCTTGGGACAAAGTGTGAAAGTCTGTGGCTTGAAGCATGTTCCAAGGCTTGATGGCCCTAAATGAAAAGGCAAAGTGTGCGGCGGCAGTGCGCCTCAGTGGGATCTTCAAGTCTGTGTTTACAGCAGATCTTGAGGTTCTGCCCAAATTCTCACAGTGGAGCTGAAAAAAGCTGCTCAATAGTGGAAAAGCAGCATTTTATCTTGAATACTAATACAGAATGAGATTTTTAATCTTGATGTTTTTTTTTATTGCGGTGTCCAGCCAAACAAAGACAGAAAGCATGGCTTTTGCCAGTACTTGCAACTTTAGCAATGACAGCAGTTTGTATTTCACTCAGATGGTGCATTAAACACTTCGAGGCTGGGTTAACACTGATTGGTAAAACGCCAGATCCCAACTGGGCTCCTGATTAATTATACAATATAGTACTTTCTGCTTTTAACTAAGCGAAAATGTAGGCAGTTTCAGAAGAGACCATATGTTATATAGTGTATACTTAGCCTATAAAGCAGCATGGCATCACATTAAAGTATTCTTCCCCAGCCTGGTCTCTGCAGCATACATCTGCAGGTGTATCAACACACACTAGGGATGTGCATCTCCATCACCGAGGCCGATGCGATGTGCATCTCGATACGTTGCCAACGATACGTTACATTAACGATACATTTGAAGCACCAGGCGATACGATATGATACGATTCACCCCTGTTGCGATACAGTTCGATACAACATTATGCGATTCGGGGCGATACGATGCGATTCAACACGATGCAAAAATAATGATACAATTCAATATTGTACGACAGAGGATTTTGTTTTATTCCTTATATGCAGCAAATCATAAATCAACAAAAAAGTGCTTTACATATTTGCTTCTCTCTACTAGTACCCGCATCCCATTATGCTGTTTCTTTTTTACCTTAAAAAAACAAACACTTGGTCCTTTCACAAACAGGCCTTTTCATAACTGCTTACAATTCTAAGGAAGACATTTAAACTATTATTGGCAGTCAGTCTGCTGTATACTAAACACCACTCTCACTGACAGAACACCTCACTGAGTGATTTAACTCATGTCTTACTTTCAGGTTTTTATTTTCAGACGCAGACCCCACGTCGTACTAGCTTACTTGTGTACTTTAAAGTGGCACGGCATCGTTTACAATTTGAGAGCGATTTTTCAAGTTGTCCGTCTTTCTTGAAAAATCCGAAGTGTTGCCAAACGTTTGATTTGTAGATATTTTTCAGTGCGCTGTGTTTCGCTTTCTCCTCGACTTCCATGTTTGTTGATAACTGAGACTCTCGGCCTCCGTAGTGGCGAAGCGAAGAGCAAAGATCGTCTCTGCTGAGTGCTGACAGGATGAGGGGATATTATATGAATGAATCGTTTTTTTACCAATGCAAAGACGCTACAATCGATGCATCGTGAGTTCAACCCAAACTGTAGCCGATGTGCACTCTTTCAACTGGTGCACTCGCATTTTGAACGTGTATGCCGGTGCACCGATGCGAATCGGTGAATCTTCACTGCGCTAATGAGAGCGACAAACTGAACAATGAAGAGCTGAGAGTGGATTCTCCTTTATAGCACACTCAGTGTTTTCATTCACACAGTCTATACCAGAAATATCAGCTAATATAGCTTTGTGCTAATAAGAGAAAACATGTCCTCCTGAAATAAGTGTGTGTGCACATGTGTTCAGTTACAGCTGCAGGGATCAACCAGCACTTGAATAATGGGTCTGTCACATTGATCCATATATTAACTTTCAGCCCTGCAATTATAAACTTGCATTGCCATGTGAGGCCTGTGAGTGGGAGGCTGTGATTTCCCCTTATTTCTGTATGGCTGACTGTGTGTATCTTTATCTCTGTGAGAGGGATGTATACCGTGCCTTTAGTGTCCATGTGCATTTGCATGAGAGGACAGGTGATTTTCTTTGACTGTCCACATATGTGATGACGTATTTGACTCTTTAGGAGTGCTCTGTGTATCCTTCCACATGGCACACATCCTGTGAATCACGCCATTTCTCTTTGTGTCCCTATAAATCTTTCTCTCGCTGATGAGGTGTGACCCTCTATGCTTTTTGCTGTCATGCCTTTGCCCTTCACCCTGGACTGTACACCCACCTCCTCTTCTTCCACCCCATCCCTTTCTTTAATGTGTTTCTTTCTGCTGATTCTTTATTAGCTTGTTTTAAAGCCTTAACAGTGTTTCCAAGTGCTTTACGAATAATTAAATGGCAATGAAAGCCAGTTTGAATCAATACAAATGGCACATTAGTTAAAACAAGGTTTAATGGGAACAAAACAGCCATTTTATCAGAATGAAAACAAATCACGCCATGTATTAAAGTTAATGTTAAGAGATAATGGTGATTCTGACCCCAGCCGAGGATAGTGCTTAAAAAGCCTTCTGGCTATGTCTGGCCTCTGTTTGTACCCTAGTCTACTCTCTGTTTTAGGACAACAGTTCATTTAACTCTTATAAAGAGACAGTTCACCCTAAAAACAAAAACGTACATGTTCTTCTTTCGTATAGTGCTATTATCAATCTAAAATGTTGTGATGTTGCAAGTGTTGTCAGCACTTTAATGTAGGAACTATTTTCTCTCCACTCATGATTTCTGGAAAGAGACATCGCTCTTGAGATTTTTCCAAATGTATTTTTTTGTTTGTTTGAGCACCATGAACTGAGTGCCATCTAGTTCCATTAAATTGGAGAGAAGGCAGACATGTCTACGACCTACACTCAGCCCCTCACACCACAACAACATGGATTGGAAAAAAAGCACTGCAGGTAGAGGAAAAATTGTTTTTTATTTGGGTGAACTCAACAGAGCAGATAAGCAAAAAACAGCTAACATGGTGTGTTTTCCCCTCAGTTTTCTTGGCTGTGGTGTCAGAAACATTGATTTACAGCTGAGCAGTGAGGGGAAGCTGATCAATGATATTATCTGCATGTCATATTTACTGCCATTGGGGAACTATGCATTTCGCAGAGACCCTCTGGTTTCTTACTGTTTCTCCCCTTCTTTCCACTTGTCATGGATGCCGTGAATAAAATACTGCCACTGCTGCATGGTGGCTTTACACACTGGCTTTTGACTCCTTGGATGTGATTGAATTCGCCCCGCACCGCTGGCTTTCCAATCAAACAAATCATCGTCTGTAGGTTCTGAGGGGCAGAGTTAATGCTTATGTTGTGCACACAGATTTATTTCAATTGCATTTAAATCCATTAATTAACCCCCCATGGGGTGTTAGTAGTAGTTCATTAACAGTTTATGGCTCAATGGTCAGACCAAACTGTTTATTTTAAGCCTGATAAATCACCACATTCATGTGAGACATTTCTTTGTCAATTTAGCTTCTTGAGCTATATTCAAATCAGTAGCATACATTTCAGATGCAGGTCTGTAAAACATTTCGTGAACACCCCCATTATTTGGATTTCTCACTTTCAGGTATAGCATTACTGCTCACTGTGAAAATAGCTGCTTGCACTACATTTCACCTCAGAGCGGAGTCACTGTGGAGTAGCTTGTGACCTTTCCACTTCAAGGACTTCCTTTCCCATATGTTCTTCTCCTCCAACATCACTCGATGCTTCCCTCCCACTTATACCACTCATCTCGACATAATGTACATTTTCCCTCCCACATCTTTATCCTCCCTGCTTCTAGCACTGCGTCTCCCCTTCTTCACTTATCTCCATCTCTCTGTCTGCCCCCTTCCTCCCTCTGTTTCTCTGCCCTCCTACACCGTTTGTCCCCCCAGTTGAGCTATGAAAAGGGACAACCCTGACCCCTTTTACCATTACCACGCAATATACATGAACCAAACACCATCAACACAGGAAAAGTGTAGATGGAAGAATGCCATGTTGGAGGGACACATGAATACATTATTATCCAAAGGACTGTGACAAGGTCAGCAGCTGAGTGACAGTGAAGGGTGGATGACAGCCGGGGAGCGGTCGTCACGCTATGGGCTCGTGGTCCCTTGAGTTGCAACTTAGATCATTTACATTGATTGGTGGAGAGTCCATTCTGTTGTCTTTGCCGAGCTCAGGATGATGTCGTTGTATGGCGGCTGTTGTTGCTACCATAAAGCTTTTAACTCCAACTTAAGTGGCCCGGTTGAAAATGCTGTCACTTGCACCACTTTGTGAAAAAGCTGCTGCGTGTCAACGAGAGAGGGCAGGAGCCATACACCAAAGAGAAAAAGGTTTCCATAATCAGCTCTCCTGTTCACAGCACTAGAGAATAAAATGCTTTTCCAAAAGAAAAAAGACAGTAGGAGAGTTGGGAAATGGGGTGCAGATTACAGATAGGGGAGAAAGGAACCAAGACGAGGAGGAACACGTTTTTATTAGGATGTAGAGACAAAAGACTGATGCGTTTGTGAGCAAAACTGAAGCAAAGATCCAACCTGCTGCAGCAGTAATGGGTTCATCCTTTTTTCCGTCTTTTGATACCGAGAAATAATAGACCTTTTTATCTTGTTCTATTATCATCTTCTAATGGAGCTTTCAGAGCCGGTGGAAGAAGTAGGCGAGCAGAGAGACAGGAGTAAACAAGGTGGATTGACCGTGTGCACAGGGAGGAGGAGAGCAGTCTTAAAAACAGCCATTACTCAGCTTTTATTTAAAGGTCTGACCCACAATTGCAGTGTCGCACCCCCTCCCCTGCTGTTGCTCTCTGTCTGCACTTTGACTGTCTGCTGCTGTTTTTGGACTAAATGTTTTTCAGTCTGTCCTCACACTGAAGAGACTTTGTTAATCTGACATTTAGGTGGTGAAGAAATAAAGACTGCACCCACAAATAGAGGCTGAACCTGCTGCAAATGTCTTGAGTACTGCCATAATGGTTTCTTCATCTCTTCAGTCATTTCGATGAGGCTACAACATTGACACAGCAGGGGTGCCAATACAAAACACAGCTGTTAAATACTTCCTAATGGATTCTTAAATCCCGGCTCAGTTTTTGGTGTCTGATAGACTTGTAATGGAGTTTTTACTTTAACTCATTCCTGACTCAATTTCATGTTCCCACCTGTACCTGAACGCATCGCTACCAACACAGTGCGTTGCATTCCAATGTAAAAGTCCAGAGAGCTGGTGCCCCTTGTTCCTGCTGTCTGCCAAAACATAATGAATATACTTGATTGTTAAAAACTTTAAATATATATGGCCAACCAGAACAATCACAGGTGCATTTTCACAGCTAAGAAGTTTGATTTAAAGATTTTTTTACACTTAAGAAGTACATACAAATAAAATAATACTAAACTAGCTTCATGTACTTGAGCATTTTTTTTTAAATGGCAGCTCTTTGAGTGACTGCTGAAACACCGGAGAAAGATTTTGCACTGCATTTGCATTTGTAGTCATATCAAAGCCAACCAATAAGCATGTTTTACGTCATTTAAAAGCATACACTTCCTTCATTTTCTTTAAAAAGTGTCCTTATTGCTGGGCTTCACATTCATGTATCTTTAAATATATATTTTAAATATTTATTAACAGGGTGTAAACCAAGGGGAAGGGGATGAGGAGTGATAGATGTCACAGCAGGAGGGTAGTGGCAGTTCTGTCAACACGATGACAGGAAGGGATGCACAAGGTTCTTTGGGACCAAGCAGGGGTGGGGGGGAAGAGTAATACAGCAGCACCTTGACATTTTGTATTTTAATCTATTTTTCATCTCATCAGATTCAATGTATCCGTCAATCTTTTGGCATGTGAGCTTTGCGATCAGTTTAGCTTGAGATGTGAAGCAATAAGCACGAGTGGAAAAGCCTTTACTCCCATAGAGGGATGAGGGCTGAAGAAGACAATTTAGATCCGATTAATGTTACACCTGTTAGGTAAAGAGAGGGAAATATGGCTTTGTCGAGTAATCTGATTTTCCGTACTGTACACAGAAATATTGTGTGTGTGTTACATTTGATAGCATCAACAAGGAAGCAGTGGTCACTTTTAACTGAACATCTATTTGCCGGTCTGTCCTACTTTTATTTTTTCCTCCATTTGATCAAACTATCATATCAAACCTCTCTTCCAACTGTTGCCAATGATGCCCTGTCCTCCTTATTGGGCCGGCCGTTAGGAATTTTGGATATAGGTACACAATGGTTGGAAATGGGCCAATCAACAAAGGCTTTTATGTTTTACCACCGTCCAAAAAACATATTTTGATACCTAATTATTTAGATACTCAGACATGTTATATTGTCATAGGTTATTTGCACAACACACATTCAAATGAATCACAAATACAGAATTGTATGCTATGTATGTTTACTTTGATTAAAACATGGCATAACTAGTTTTATGTTAGGAAATCAAACTGGTCATAATTTCTTCTAATTCATATTACTGTGAAATCATCTTCTTCAAGGACTGGATTGAGATTGCATTTGAACACATCATGACATGTCATAAGCCCAAAAGGATTTTGTACTATATATAGCTTCAAAATGTAACTTGATGCAATCTGTTAACGTTAGCTGTTAGATCCATTATTTAGCAGGACTGCGCTGCCCAAAGGATGCTAACCGCTAACAGCTAACTAGCTTCTGCTGATTTAAACACGGATTTGATATTGACAATGTAGCATTATCCCCATGTAACTTTGTATGGTCCCCCCAGGCCTTGAACTGGTTTCATCTGTATCCTTTGACCCCCCCCCTGACGGCCAGCTAATTCTAATTTCAAATGTTTTAATAACCTTATATTCAGATTTTCTCTCCCCATCTCACATCCATCTATCGAGTTGTCTCTAAAATTCCTCTCATCCTTTCTCCTTTCTTATTCTTCTCTTTCTCTCTCCTTACCCCCCCCTGTGCACCTCCTCTGTCTCCACAAAAAGACAGCTAGTAATAAGGCCACATCCTGCTGTTCCCCTCTTGCCTCCTCTTCCTATTATCCACCTCCTCCTGTTACTCAGCACCTGTTCCCCCTGTTTGCCTTCTCTCTGCCCCTCCTCCCCACTGTCATCTGCTGTTTCGTGGACTCGGAGAAATCCAAAGCAAACCATCCTTAGATAGAGAAAGAAAACCTTACTTCTGCAGTATTTGTAGCCTTGGGGGAACACCTTACTCCTTCATCCTGTTTCATTCCTTATCAGTCTGAATTTGAATACCAGAAAAGGATACAGCTGTCATTCCATAATACATGCCATAAATCAGACTTCAGATTGTGTCAACCTCACATCTGTCTTTCTATTTCTACCCCCCGCGCCAGACCCTAGATGCAGCCTTGTTTCTTCTATTGGAACACATTTGCATTCATCACTCAGTGTTTTAATGTAACGCTTTACAATGCAGTTTGTTTGTATGGCTGTGCACGCGCTTCTGTTTCTCTGTGCGTGTGTTCCCCATTCTCCTAAGAAACAATTTCAAAATAGGTTGAGTCCTAATTAGAGGAAGTGTGTTTGTCCCACATAATCATAAACACCTTCATCTGCACCCCATAAACAGCCTGCTCCCCACGTCGATTGACAGAGTCATGATTTGTCCCCGTTATCTTTCTTTTATTCATTGCTGTAAACAAAGCAGTCAGTAATCAGCGGTTCAAGAGCTTAGGTTGTTTGGAGCTTGATAAAGAAAATCTCTGCATACAATAGAATACAAATGTAAACCTCTAAATGACTTCCACACACTTTAATAAGGATGTTTCCCCAGAGAGTGTTGATGATGCACGGCCACCAATTTATTCTTGCTTTTCCTCATTCCTAAGCCGCGTTCAGGGCATATTTTCCACTGTTGATGTGCATTGTAACATCCAAGAGTGCACCATTATCTCCTTTGTGTCACAAATCAAGCTTTTGTGCAACTTGAATATATCCATAAATGTTGGACGTGTCCAGATAACATTCCTCAAATATATTTGTACATGTTTACAACTAAATGTACAGTTTCTTTTACACGTTCATATTGAGACAATCCGGTGGCATATTGCTCTAAAGAGGTCACTGCTACATTATCCAACATTCCCACTGCACAGACCAACATCCCCAGTATGTGTGGTCCAGCTTGTCTGTCTTCGCTGGAGTTTTAAACCGCATTTCTTTAGGACAGGTAAAACCTTTTTGACAAAAATACCTGTGTGTGGAATAGGCCTTGGTTTGTATGTAAAAAGCCAGAGTGTGCACTAACAAGACCTTCATGGCAACAAAGTATCCTTTTGTTTCCCTCGGTGTGCAAAAAACTAGTGGTTTGAAAGCACACGAAACCTGTGACACGTGACGAACACATGAAATGAGAAAGCAAGAGGGACACACACTTCATGTCCCGCCTTGTTAACTCTAATAACATCCAGGACCTCTGACCAGGTGTTTGAACACTTGGAACGCACACCTGCAGAAGGGCAAACCACCGGCCCTGCAGGTACAGACACACACACCCCGCCGTACAGGGTGTAATCTCCAAAGAAAGCACCTTTGACCTTGAGGGGTTGTGCATGGAGAGAGCCTCCAACGTGAGCAGACTCACTCCTGATGTGTGTGTGTGTCGGGCTGGTGTGTGACACAGAGTCACTAAGTAACTGTGCTGACTATCCTGCTGCTTTTTTCCACACTATCGGTGGTCAAATCTATCTTTCAGTGCGATAAAACGTCTTCTCCCCCCCCCCCCAATGCTTCTCGCTCCCCTCTGCCACTCATCGGCAAGGTAATTATAGGCTCAAATTAGACCAGCATTTTACGGAGTGACATTTCTATTCCTCCCTTTTTTTCTCCATTAGTTCACCCTCCACTCGCTTCTCTGCTCATCCATTTGGTGGTATTGTCCAATTACTGTCTCGCTTCTTTTTCCACTCATCTGCCTCTCTGATTCCTCTCTATCCCTTCTCCTCCCCTCTGTCTGTGCGTCATCCCATCATTTATAATTCATCAAAAACAGCCAGACAAAAATCATTAGTAATAATATACGACCTGCTTGGAAATCATTACTAATAATGTGGAGTCAGACACATTTTAATCACAGATATTTGACGATTGAAAGTGTGTTATTTGAGGCTTTTTGGCCCCCTGGTTACACCTGTTTTCAGTTAGCGTTGCACCAATGGGTCAATACAGCGAGACTACACTTTCTTCCTTTTCCCCCACAAAGCCACAAGAGTCAATGCGCTGAACAATAAGATCGCTTTTCTTTCTAAAAAGCAAAGCTAATTGAAAGTGTGAGGAAACATGCATCAGTGCACTCTCAGAAATGCTCTGTTACACACTCAATTCTCCGATAAACTGCTTCTGGTTCAGGTGTCGTGGAGGGAAAAACTAAAACTATTACAGGCAATCAATGCAAATGATTTTTTTGGGATCATTTCAGTTTCTCAGACTTCATTCAATTACAGTGATATAGATCCTATACCAATTATAAGTGTTGTGGAGGATTAACTGGTTCCATTTTCAGAGAAGTCAAATAATTCCTGTTGAGAAATTGGGCTGTTGCAGAAGGAATAATAAACAGATACATCTCATGGAGGAATTTAATAGAAAACCAAATAGAGCTAATGGAATTTCAAGCGTATTTTCCAAGTCATTATGAAGAGGATTGATAAGATGTAAAGCATGAATTAAGAAATGATTCGTAGAGCAGAATAGAAAGAGACTGCAGGCTGTTGCACCGCCATGCATCAAACCTCGCCTAATTTGAGCGCCACCACTTAGTATAAACCAGTGAGATCTGAGGTGTAAATTCAAACATACGCCTCATTAAAGCAGCTTATTAAGTGCTGACATTATGGAACAGTTAGAAACAATGCAGGTCATTTTTTGCAACAAGAGCACATTACGACAATCTTTTTGCGACTGACTTTTACATTTGTTTCAAGCCAATCATCACAAGATGAAAAAAAGATACAGATCATACAAATGTAAAGAAAAGAAATAACTGCAAGGAACCCCATGGCCACTCCACCACAACCCTCTTGCCCTGCCACAAATATCATAGATGTTTGTTTGCAATTGCATTCATTAATCTATTCACACACGTTACAACAATCTACATCAGGGGTCTCAAACTCAAGGCCCGGGGGCCAAATCCGGCCCGCGACTTCATTTTATGTGGCCCCGCAAGAGCTTGCAAAGAATAAAATACGTTTATTATACGGTTACATGCCACTTTACAGAAGCAGGTTGCCCATAAACTACATGTCCCACAATGCATCTCGTTTTGTGACATGTGCACTGAAGAGACTTGCAATTATTTGCCCTGGACTTCTGCTTTCAGACGTAGTTAATTATTAAGTTATTATCCTATCCGATAATAATCCAATTCAGAGGCAATAATGTAATATAATACATTATTTAATATATATATTATATATTTATATAGTTAGAGTGCAAACTTTATGCGAATGTGGCCCGCGATGAAATTGAGTTTGACACCCCTGATCTACATCATTACAATTACTGTATAATGTAGTGTATATACAGCTTGATTTTGTACATTAGACTTACTGTTATGTTGTGTTCACATTTGGAATGTCGTTTATTTGTGAAAAAATTTTTTTAAAGTACGTTTTCCAGACACTTGTCACATGTATTATTTATAGGGCTGTCAAGTTAACGCGTTAATAACGCGTTAATAACGCGTTAATAACGCGTTAACGCAAAAAAAAATTAACGCCACTAATTATTTTAATGCGATTAACGGATATAAGGAGCTGTTTCAATAAAAACAGAGGAGCGACATTTCGCCGACAACTGCGCCGAGCACTTGACTTTATGCAGGTAGCCAGACAGTGGGACATTGTACGAAAAGTCAGCACACTCAGCACGGATAGTGCGCGCAACATGATTGCAGCGTCCAGGCAGCTCCCATTCGAGCATATATGCCTTGAGCTGCACATAGCTCCAACGATCCATCACAGTGTCTCCACACACACACACACACACACACACACACACACACACACACACACAACACACACACACACACACACACACACACACACACACACACACACACACACACACACACACACACACACACACACACACACACACACACACACACACACACACACACACACACACACACACACACACACACACACACACACACACACACACACACACACACACACACACACACACACACACACACACAGTATTGTATTAATGTATGAGAGGTTCCAGGTTGAATTGAGGCGAATATTTGTAATGTTCAGGTTGTTGTGTTTAATATTCATGAGAATATTTGTCATTGTTCAATTGATAATAAACAAACATATAAATCCTATTTGTCCACTCATATGGTGATAAGAGTATTAAAAACTTGAAAAATATCCCTCTAAGGTACATTTAGAACAGATAAAAAATGTGCAATTAATTTGCGTTTAACTATGGACAATCATGCGATTAAATATTTTAATCGACTGACAGCCCTAATTATTCATAACCATATTTGAGTGTAATACAGCCGCCCTCATCTTAGTTGAAACAAAATATCCCAATATAATTTTTCATTGAAGTATTCAAAAAGTTATGTTAAAGAAATGTAATGGCACTCAAAACGTTTTTATTTTTGCCACCATTCCCTTTCTCCAAGTTGTATTAAAGTGAGAACAGTCATTCCTTCACTGCTTATGAGTTATATCCTGAAGGTCATTTCTGCAGCACTTCCCATTACCATATGTCCACTTCAGTTTTCCAAAGCCCAATTTGGAAAGAAAACGCTTGTTAAATCCTAATATGCATCCTTAAATGATCCCCTCCATTTCACCTTACCTGTGCCAATTATTTGACCTCTGTCTTCTTAGGGGTTACACTCCTTGTGAAGAATACAAGTCTGCATAGCTATAAGATGCTACAGTTACCCATACACTATCATTTTCTGCAATAACTTTACATTCATGAAAGCCGTGACATGTTGTTTTCATGTCCATCTCCCCGGGAACAACATCTCTGTCCATATTTTATCTCCGTGTTTAGTAATGGCTGACCTGTAGTCTTCTATAGTGCGTCTACTCCGCCTCACTGTATCCTTTCCTTCTATTATCCCTGTCACCCCTTTCACTGATGCCTTTTCCGTCTGCCCTGCTGTCACCATCGACCATCTGTCTGTTGTTTATGTATGTAGACTTCCTCTACAGGTGTATAATGCTCATCCGTACAGGTGTGAGCCTCTAACTGAATGTCCCAATCTCATATTCCTGTCGTTTATGTTGTTTTGCCATCCGATTCCTCGCCTCCTCCTAACTCTTCTCATTTATCATTCCTCCTCTGTTTTCGTTTTCTGTTGCTATCTCCGTCCCATCTCCCTCCTTCCATTTCATATTTTCCTCCGTGTTAGCTTTCTCTGTAGTTATTATTCACCTTTTCTCCCTCCGTCATTTCTCATCTCTCCCTCGTGTACCTTTGTGTCGTTCCGTCTCTCCCTCTGCTCCGTTAGTTGATTTGTTTTCACTGCTTCATATTTCTTACCATGTCGACTTTCACCCATTGTTGTCTCCTTTCTATTTTCTGCCTCTCCCCCCCCCCCAGATTTCTCCCTCTCTTGTTCTGTCGACTTTCCCTCCCGCCTCTCTCTCGTGTTGCTGATTTGTTTTCCCCTTCACTTTCTGCTTTCTTTCCCTCTTTCATCTAATTTGTATACTCTGATTCTGTCATTTTCCTCGGTCCCCCCTCCCCTTTCCATTTATTTGTACCTTTCCTATTGTCTTACCCCCTCGCTCATATTCCACCCCCCCTTCCGTTGCTCTCTATGGAAATCTTCGACTTATTTGTTGCTTCTTAGTTCCCCCCCCCCCCCACCCACCTTGCTCGCCTCTAACTCATTTATTTTTAAATCAGATTCCTTCCTTCTCTTCCTCCCTCCCGTTATACACCTGGTCCCCCGTTTCCCCCTTTTCACAATATACCTCCCCCGTTAGTTTGCGAACACTGTCCTATTTGTCATTCTTTCTCTCTCTTTTTCCTCCCATGCACCATCCTCATATATTCAGGCCTCATGTTTGTATTTTCCAACAGTTTCTTTATTTTTCAATTATTTTTCTTGTCTCCAATCTCTGTGGTTTTCCTTCACCAACCTTATTCTATGTGTGTATTCCTGTATGTGTTCACATTAAGACACTGTACGCTTCCATTAGTGAGCCCCCATGTCTGCACTGTGTGTCACTTTTAATCAGGTCCCCTGCACATTAGTTAAGGCTCACCTCTTTGCGACTCAGCGGTTCTTTGCACACAGTGCACACAATGTCCATGCTTAATTTAGGAACAATTCTCAGTTGTGTGTGTCTCATTGTATATGTGTTTTATTCAGTGTTCAGTGATATAGGGTAAGTGGACTGGAGGGGAGGGAGCATCTGTCCCGGATTTTTCCATTTGAGCATTTACACCAGTGTGTTACTTAACAATAGGCGCGTTCAGACCGGAGTACTTTTCCCCGTACTTTTCCCCGTACTTTTCCCGTTTAGTTCCATTAGTACCCCTTATGTCGCGTTCACACCAAAAAGAGTACTTAGTGCCGGGAACTTTTACCCCTATTTTTAGTGCCTGCTAGAGAGATGGTACCAAACAAGTACCAATTTCTATTGGCTGGGCGAATTGCAAACCACGCCCCGTAAAACTCTGAAAAGTTTTTGTGAAGCCGCCATTGTATTTGCTGGCATTAGCATTATTAGCATTAGCATTAGCCCCGCGCACCAACGGAGAGAGAATAACTTATGGCAACACAAAAAACACCATGGGAGCGGTGGAGTGATGAGGAGGTGTCGGCGTTCTGGCGATTTACTCTGAAGGCTTTAGTAGAAGCTGCTGGGAGTCCCAGCTGCTTCTACTGAAGCCAGTCCCCAACTCCGGGGACTTCCGGCCGGGGACTTCGGGTGGCAGTATACGCCGTGAAGTTGTTTGCGGCCTGCCAGTAAACCCAAAGCAGAAGAAGAAGAAGTGACGTCAGCTGCTCATTTGCGTAATCTTCCCTCAGGGAAAAGTACTCCGGTGTGAACGCGATTGGTACATAGTGCCCTGGGGTACTAAGTGCCGGCACTAAGTACGGCAAAGTACTTGGTGTGAAAGCGGCTATTATATATCAGAGAGGGCTTTTCTCCAAAAGTGTTTGTTATTCCTAAAATGAGAATAGAATCGAGGGCCCAACAATTGTTGGTCTTTTAGCATTGAAGCGAGGACAGTTTGGAAGACGGAGATAGTTTTATTTGTATTTCACTAGGAAGTCCCATTGCGCTTAGTTATTTATCTTACAAGTCCTGTGAGCATGTATTATCTTTTCAATTTACACACGGCATCTATTGCACGTCTGTCCGTCCTGGGAGAGGGATCCCTCCTCTGTTGCTCTCCCTGAGGTATCTCCCATTTTTCCCTTTAAACTGTGGGGTTTCTTTGGAAGTTTTTCCTTGTACGATGTGAGGGTCCAAGGACAGAGGGTGTCGTATTGTCATACTGATATTCTGTACAAACTGTGAAGTCCACTGAGACAAATGTAACATTTGCGATATTGGGCTATATAAATAAACATTGATTGATTGATTGATTGAGCCAAGATACAGTAGCAGCGACAGGAAATCACAACAAATAAAAATACACAAGGATATACAAAAAACAAAGGTTTAACACACAGCAGACAAGATAAGACATTCTCTATGAATGACTGATGTATGATAATCATGGTTGACTTGTTAAAGTTTCAAAGGTGGTGTTAAAGCCTTCAAAAAAACAAATCAGAATTAGTTTTTTCAGTTTAAAAAAACCCACTTCAACTGTTATGTCATGCCTGACTGACATGGATTTCTGGACTTGAAGTACATTTTGGGTTTGAAGTAATTTGTGCTAAAAGTATTAGAATAAAATCAGTGAAAGGGATGTTTGAGTTGGAATGAATTTAAAGCTTTAGTTTAGAGTTCAAAGACGTTTCTATAAATGTGCCAATTAGTTTACCATATCTAATTTTCACTGTAGTCCCTAGACAGGTGTAATGACAGACATTGTTTTGCTGCATTGTGTTTATTATCACTCTCCTGCATGTGTTGAAAACAAAGAGAGAGCAATTGAAAAAGAGTTCTTATAATTAAAATTGCACAAGATGAGAAATGACACCTATAGTTGTGTTCAGAAGTAATTCTCCATACCAAATGAGCAACGCTGGTGCCTTAGATATCAGGCAGCAAACACTACTTTCACATTAGGACATAATTACTGACATTTGTCGTTATGGTTTTTAGTAAATAAGTGTGAAAAAGGACAGTATTGAATACCATCCAGTTTGGTTCAAGAGAGTAGCTTGAGACTTGATATATTACGCTCAAATAGGGAATGATATTCTAATAAATAAATGATCTTCATATAAGCGTATATAAGAATAATCAGGCTAGTAAACAAGGGCTTGGGGTTATGAATGATTTATGGCATAAATTAAGATGCCACATACTGGACGACTCTTGTTCTGTAAATCCCAACGTACCATAGCACTGCCAAATCTGGCACAGCGGCACTTTGTACCAGAACACCAACCGAGCAGGCTCGTTTAAAGTCATTTCTCTTGAGGTCGATTATTAGAATCTGTGACCCTCCTTTGCCAAGAGAAGAGCCTGATCACAGGAAGAATCTGACCTCATTTTCTTAGGCAAAGTCACAACTTTTAATTGGTATTAGTGACAGCAGCTGCATGTTTCCTCTGAGAGCCGGGACACTCAGATGGACTGGCAGACAGGCGATTCTCTGAATGTTAATGGAGAACCAGAACAACTGAACATAGTTCTCCTGGACTCTTTTCCATTAAACCATTGTAAAAGTCCCGCAGGTCCTCCAACAGCCCTGCATTAGTATGAGAGGAGCCACTGCAAGGCTTTTGTTCCTCTAACATTGAAACGAGCAGGTGTATGATAATGCAGAAATGGTGAATGGTTTTTCTGATGTCTGAAAAAGAGAAGTACCATAAATGAATTAGTCGTGTTTCACTTGTAAACCCAGGAATCCTCATGTTTGGGTGGTAATAGAGTGGTGCAGTGATGACATATTGTTGTAGGTCAACCCTGAAGTAAACATTGCAACGGCTAACTCGGTAAAAAGCAATGAGATTTTACTATTTGATTGTGGAATATTGCATTAAATAACATTGGTGTAAGCTAACTTTAGGCCATAAACGAACAACATCTCCATCAAATGGCTGCGGTTACCATTGCTAAGCTAAAGATGGGTAATGTTCAGCAAAATGTCCTATAGTAGTCTCATTTAGACACTTTTTAGCAACCACTTTTCTTTTGCCCCTTAGAAGCTTCGGACAAAACGTGAATATTTCTTAAGCCTGTGTTGAACACAGACTTTACTATGGGAAACGGCACAGGAAGTGGTAACATGCTAACTAGTTTCCAGGTATTAGGACTCATTCCTGACAACTGATTCCCTTAAAACATATGATGTTGTCAATATATCTGTTAGCTGAATGTATAATCAATGGATAGATGTGTGTATAGATGCAGAGTGTGTTCAGTGTTTGGGTTTCATAGACACCAATGTAGTTAGTTTCTCTGTGTTCATATGCAAATCTGCCGCTGTGGAAGCCACCGTTCTCTCAGGATTGTGCTTCTTCAACTATAAGTGTATTCAAATGGCTCAGTTTGGGAAGTTTTTCAGTTTTTAAATAACTCGTGCTGACCAATCACGTGTCTCTCCCTTCACCTCATCTCTTCTCCTAATCTCTCCTTTTGCATAATCTCTCCTTCAGACTCTCTGCATCCATCCCTTGTTCTCTTTCTGCCTCTCCTCCTCTCTACTTCTTCATCACCCTCTCTTCCTCGCCGCCTTCCTTCTCTCGCATATTTTTCCCTCTCCCTCCTGACCCCCACGTTTCCCACAACTCTTTCCCTGCTCATCTTTATTCCGGCTCTCATCTAGTTAAGTTTTATACTTTCCAGCTTCTTCTTTCATCTCGTCTGCTTTTTTCTTTTACTCCTTTTCCTCTTGACATGCAGAATATGTCTAAGAGGTTTCAGCACATGTCTTACATAACCACAGTGGGGCTGCGGTGTGTGTGTGTGTGTGTGTGTGTGTTTGTATCTAATGCTGTGTTTACACTTTCCTTTTTTTTTACTCAATGTGTTCACCGGAGTGTGTCGGCTCTGTGGTGTTTTTCTAGTGTGTGTTTACAGGTTTAGTGATGCATCTGCATCTCTGTACGACTCCTTGTTTCTGCAGCTCTATGTATGTCAGTATCTGCGAGGGTGTGTGTGTGTGTGTGTGTGTGTGTGTGAGGGTAGTTTTATCAGCTCTTGCAGATGGCCCCAGCCTCTCATCCATCGTTCCAGTGAAATGAAGAGCCCTCTCAAGAGTGAAGGCAGAGAAGAAAGGAATGGACAGACAGACATGCAGAGGGAGAGAGTGAGGGGGCGATGACTCACAGAGCGAGGGAGAGAAAGGGGGAGGCATGGGGAGAAATAGGGAGAGGTGAAAAGGAAATGAAGGCTATCAAAAGATGGAGAGATGGAGAGGAGTGATGGGAAGAGAGGAACCACCAGAAGGGTCTGTTTACTCCGAACACTGTGGGGTGTGTGAAGTGTTCATCAAGAGAGTGTGTCAGTGTGTGTGGGGGCCCGTAACACAGCCACTTCAGACCTATTGGTAAACGGATTTTAAAGCAAGTTTTTTGATATTTCAGCAATAAACATATCATGCTTGTCAGCGGAAAGTTAAATCGTGTGTGTGGATGTGTTTCCGCACATGTGGGCATCTCCTAGTGAATTATTCTTCGCCGATGTAAAGCTCGCCGCAAAGCTCGCTGCAAAGGTTTGGTCACATAGAGGTGTGCATGCGCATTTCTGTGTGACAGTTGGCTCGCCATAAAAAGAGGCTTTTCAAATCACCTCGGGAAAGTGTGTGTTTGCGATGCAACACCCGCCTCAGAGGAAACAAACAGCAAAGAGAAGCAGAGAGATGAGGTGAAGGAAGCAGGTTTGTGCCGCATCAAGAAGCAATGCAACCACAGTCGGAAAGGTGAAGGGGGGACAGCGTGTAACTCTGAACACTGACTTTAAACAGGTAGAAAGAAAGCAAAAACACTCCAGGTCAACGAGGGGGTAAAATAAACAGCAAAGAGGGTGACCCGCAGAGCAACGGCAAAGAGGAGAGTAAAGGAAGGTCTGTGTTAGCATCTTGTCCATTCTGGTTAGCTGTCACCGTTCGGCTGTCCATTCCTGCAGGCCAGAACTTTATTGTGGAAAGGAAAAGAAGTGTGAAACAGAAAATGAGATGCAGACACAACAACAAGTGAGATTGAAAAGGAAGTGTGGTCATTTATTTCACATTTTATGACATTTTTTCTAAGTAAATTAAGATTGCTATTTCGAAAAAGTATAGAAAAGCTATTTAAACACTTATAAAGCTGATAATAAGAGGCCTCAAAAGCGGCACCATTACAAAAGCCCAACTTATGTTAAAGGGCCACTGTGTAGTAGTGTTAATGGGGATCTATTAGCAGAAGCTGACAATGATATTAAAAGCGTTTTCTGTGCGTATAATCACAAAAAAACAAAGAATGGTTTTGTTTTTTGTTTAACCTTTTTAGAATAATCCCTTATGTACAGAGAGATTAGGTCCTCTTCCACAAAGACACCATGTTGCACCACAATGTTTCTACGGTAGCTCAGAAAGGACAAACCAAATTGTGACTCCAGAATTTGCAGTTTTCGGTCACTGTCCTGTTTTTAAAAAGATTTAAAAGAAGTTACCTGGGAGTTGCACCAGACTTGTGGTTCAGAGACTCTCTGTGTTGAGTTCTGACCCCGCTGAGGACAGTCCTTTCACTGGCTTTGATGGCAAATTCAACCACAGATTTTCTCCTTTTGTGTAGAGTTCTGAACGAGCATAAAAGCAGCAGCTGAGGACTTGAAGGGAGTCGAGCGGACATTTAGAGTTGGAAGGTCGGTGGTGGCAGAGATATCTCATGCTGTGCTTTTAAAGCAGTTCCAAAGATCTTCAAATCAGCTGGTCATCAGAAAGACTGCAGGGAAGATCGATGTCAAATGCTGCCTTTTTATTCTCCCTAAAATCAGTCAAAACACTGGGGCAGCTGTATTTTTGATGGGATATTGGCTACATTTATAAAGAACGTTGAAGTCCAAACTAATTTAAGGAAATAATTGCATCTATAATTCAAACAAGAAATTCTAAAAATATATAATTCAGGACCAAAGTCAGGAATTCTAAGAGCACTGGCAATACAGTCCAAGCATTCACAGTATATGAGGAATTTAATAAAAAATGCACATCTGTTATATGTATGAGAAAGAAGGAATGTGTAAAATGACAGATACATTAGGAAGAAGGGGGGAGGAGAAGGAAGACGAATAAGCTGGGAAAATCCTCTAAATCTGAATTAAATTCCTTTTTAAATCCCTTTCAGCTGATCTATAGACATCACCAGTGACCGGCTGAATCAGTGAGGCGTAATGACCGCAGTGTGCAGCATGGGGGTGGGAGGGGGGAATACAGTCACGTCTTTCTGGATTAGCGCTGGTCCTACTGGTTAAACAGATTTTCCAGCGGACATCACTGGGATAAGGCCAATTAAAATGCAATTAGAATGAACATTAGCCATTGAGCAAGAATTGGATTTTGTATAAAGCTATCTAATCCATATGCTTTGTGAAGCTAGCCATATTAATGCCGCACATAGTTTATTACCAGGTACTGCAGATTCTGCTCTGTAATTCACTCTGTGTCACTGATCCTGCTTTGAACACCTTCGTTTTGTTTACACACTGTATTTACATCTGAATCCCTCCCACGCATGTAGAATTATTTCTCGTTTCTCCACGCTCCAGCAAAAGCATTGATCAAGCTTTTAAAATGTCAGAGGTAATGAATCGCTGTTGACTCCAGAAAAAAAAATCTATTTGCCTTTCTGTCAATCGGTTGCCTTAAGAAGTAAAAGGTCTCTCCAAACACAACTTCAAGTTCAAAGAGCTACTTTACATACACTATATATCACTGCATGGTTTTAATTATTGCAGTACATTCTTAGAGGTGTTTTATAATAAGTTGTCAAAAGTCTCACCCGTAAACTAGACAGGGATTCAGCACCTAAACAAAAACAGCAATTAAATCTGGAGTAGACTGCTAGAGTTTTTGGCTCCAGCCCTGCAGCAGTACCATTTATTTCCCATCTCCATATTATCCCCATTATCTCCCATTCATATTCTGGTCTGTACCTTTGCTGCCTGCTCGGTCTGTAATGTTCCCGCTGCAGGCTCGCAGGCTGCTCATTGTCCATCCCTCATCACACAAATGTGTTTCCACTTCACTGCGTTACTGGCACGCCCTGACAACATCCTTACTTTGTTTCTTTGGCACTTTATCTGCTGAAACTGTGTCCTTCGGTCGGATGGTAGCCTCTACTCCCCCCCCCCCCCCCCCCCCCCCCCCCAAAACAACACACTTTATTATTTTAAAGCTGTTTCCCTGCATTACTGAAAAGCTGTTATTTTTTCCCCCACAGCAGACTGTAATTGAATATTTAGGCCAGCTGCGCGAGAGAACAGCCGGGCAGAGTCCGGTGGCCTGATGTGAGGTCACCACGGAGCCAGGGCCTGTGCAGCAGAGCGTTCTGGGAAATATACAATAATAGCCTGGCAGAATGGTGACGTGTGGGTGTAATGTGCTGAGCGCTGCCGGGATGATGAAGCCACTAAACTGACAATATCCCCACATTCAACGCATGATGGGTTATCGACTGTTAAGCCCAGAAATGTCACACTAAGCCTAGTGTCATCATTTAATAACAGATTTTCCACTGGACGAGGACCAGAATGCATTGCAGCAGATTCAATGTTGTCATATGGCTATTTAAAAGTTTTGACAGTAAAAGAGGATATTGTTATAATCCTGCTAATCTTTCTGCCAGCAACAGCTTCAGTTTTTAATTTAAATACATTTGGAAACGTACGTTTTTTTTAAAGTATATTTGGGCCTTTTGCCTTTATTTAGGAATCAAGAGAAATAAGTAATAAAATGCAGTAAAGGTTTACTCAGTGGGGGATGCAGCGGCCCATAGTTGACACCCTAACTCCTAATTGATACATAAACACAACTGTATTGTAAACTGCTTTATTGATTAATTAAATTAAATTAGCATTTAAACGAGGCAATAAAACACAAGTATATGAAACAATTCGCTCAAATATTCGCCAATATATAATTTAATTGCATTATTACTCTTTATATGAAGACTTCAAACTTACATTTGAACTTTCTAATTATTGTTTAGGTTGATTGCTTTGACTTAATGTTATTTAGTTTACAGTACAGATGTGTCTGCCTTGCCATACAACTCAGCTCAGTGCAAAGTACCAGTATGACGATCACCGTGACATTAAATAAAATAAATATTGATGTCTTTTTAATATTACGAAGGATATGTTGTTTATAATCCAGCCTCTCTAAAATCAATTCCATGTTATTAATGCTTCCAAAACACCCCAAACTCAAATCAATTATTAAAAACTTTAAAGTGTGAATTTGACTTAAATAATATATATATTTTAAATCTATAATGATAATTGTGTCATTGTGAATGACTTTGGCTGTCTTTACATTGACATTTCTAGTGTCTATCTTTAGTTTCTCTCTGTGTATGCAGTCCCCATAAAAATGAAATAAGATCTGACCGATTAACTGCTTTTTATAAATTAAATTGTATTGATTTCATAATTTATTGCAACTAAATACTGACTTTGGTATCACACTAATGACCTGATACGATAGGGCAGGGTTCGGCAAGCCCTGGCACGCGGCACCGTAACCAGTGGCACACTAGGAATAAGTGGAATAAGTGTGCAAAATATTAACATTTTATTTTCGGATCCTGAACAAGACCGCCGCCAGAGCGCGTCTCCCCGTTACCTGCCGAAGGAAGCCATGCATGCAACGCAGCCCCGCTCTCTTTAACTCCAGGCGACTTTCTGCCGCTTTCCTCCGTGGTGCAGCGCTGATCGTTTCACCACAGAGGAGAGCACTTCACAAATTGCATATAGGCTACCCATAAGGAGCAGTACAAATGCCGCAGTTTTTGCGTGGCTGTGTCTTTAGTTGAAAGCCCAGTGGCGATCTGCTCATCTCTCATCGAAATAATATGCTACAAAGGGGCGGACTGGCCATCTGTGTGTTCTGGAGAATCACAGAACGGACGATCGTCCTTATTATTATGCCATTTAAACCAATTATTTAAATTTGTTTGTTAAATTCGGCATCATGTAAACATTTTTTTAATGGCACTTCATATCAAAAAGGTTGTTCCTTCTCCCTCGGTAGCATCTTTGAAACCAGCTCAGAAGGGGCGGGGGGGATGGGACCTCAGCAGTGGCATTTTACTTTAAGAAAATGTTCTTTGACCTTTCATTTTTTATAATAAAGCAAGATCTCAAGACAGCGAGTTCACTCAGTTTCTTGTAAGCCTGCAGCCAGAGTGGAGTGTCTGGATGTCTCCGTGCTGCGCTGCGGCAGGCGGTGTAAGCCGGGCCGGGTGGTGCTGATGCACAGGACTGTGGAGAAAAGGATTTTCTTCTTTCCACAAAGCTAAGACAAATCTCCAACCAGTGTCCAGCTCACTATAAATTCAACTTTTCCTGGCATGCACCCAGTGTGCTCGATGTATTGAATCTTTTAGTCTCAGTTTGAACTATAGGAACAACCTCAAACAATACAGTTCCAAACCGGCAATGCAGATTTTCACTAAATGAATCAATACAATTCAACACTCTCTTTCACCATCATCCAAATGCTGTGGTATAGCAGGGTTGCCTGTGTGAAGGAGCAAAATGATATATCGTGTGCTCGTGTTCAAAAATTGCACATATTGATAGGCGGCTGTTTATTGAGCTTGAAAGTATTGTGTGGGCTGAGACATTGAGATTCAATT
Organism: Trematomus bernacchii; assembly: GCF_902827165.1. Taxonomy (NCBI): domain Eukaryota; kingdom Metazoa; phylum Chordata; class Actinopteri; order Perciformes; family Nototheniidae; genus Trematomus; species Trematomus bernacchii. The sequence continues at coordinate 1,860,646 of NW_022987685.1, forward strand.
GGAAAGAACATGATGTGTGTGTATGGGGTTTGTTTAAGCAGTTCATAGCATACAGTTCGAATAGATGAAAATACTGAATGACATTAATGCGAGTCATGTCGACACGACGCCAGGACGGTGAATCTCTGAGAGCCACTCATAAATCTAGCCAGCAACAGACAAACAGAGGGAGTAAGGGGGAGAAGTGAGGGTCATCGGAGAGCAGTCTGGAGGGAGGGCAGTGTAAGACAGAAAGGGGGAGAGATAGAGAGAATGGTGGACGGATGCTGAGAGACGGAGAGCACAGCTTTCCTCTCCTCCCTTTCTCTCCAGCGTGGCCATCTGTACAGAGTGCGATTAATCATCCTGTATCCCCAGACATGGCGAGCCGTTACTGCGACACTCAAAGCCTTATTGTGTGTGTGTGTGTGTGTAAATATCACACTTGTTTGTGTGACTTTGTTTGTGTGTTTTTAATTCCCCAGCAAAGTATTAGCCTGTGTGTCGTTGATGGTGTTAATTAGCAACATGTCCCAAACGGTCTGCTTAACTGTGAAGTGGGGAGGGGGGAGAGAAATGGAGATGGTGTAGGGCGGAGTGTTGGGGAAGAAGAGAAGGAGATAGATGCAACTTTCCCCCTTAAAAGATGTGCATACGTAAATACGTTTTGTTAAAAATCTAACCCTTAAATAGGCATGTAAATATTTTGGAAAATTCATGAAATTCTTTTTCTTCATCAAACCCATATTACACCTTAATACACCCCTATTTCACCATTATTATGCCAGTTTTACACCCTTATTGTACGCATTTTACAACTATATTACACCAATTGAGGTCTGTTATTAGATTCATATTACTTTGTTATTACTCCCATGTATAACCAATATTCCACCCACATTAGACTGTTATTAGACCAATATTACAACAATGTAAAACAAATATTACAGACATTTTCCATTGTTATTACACTGATATTTCACCCATTTAACACAAGGACACAGCCTGTCAAAAGACACATTTTACACAGAAACCATTTAAGGGTTGATTATAACTATCTGCACATATTGTGTCTAGCCCTGGCTACTAATAAAGCCTGCTGATTGTTTATATAGCTCTTTAAAGGAAACTCTTGCTAAAGTTTGAGGACAGATGGTAAAAAAGTCGATTTTAATTTGAAGCATGAGAGGATGAGACTTATTGACTTCATAAATATTTAACCAAAACCACTCTCCTTTGTGTGCCAAACTATTCACCTGACCTTTCTCCCTGTGATTTCTGTGCAGCTCAAGAATGTCACACTTTCTGTATTGGAAAGTGAACCAATTACTTTCCCTTTTCGGCAAAGCATATTAGCAGTATATAAACACATTTGGTATAGGAGTCAGGGTTGATAGAGGAAGTAGGGTAGTCGGGATAGATTAATGAAATGTGAGGATTAATGGAATACTTTTGAATAGCTGCTTAATTTGCATGATGGGGATGAAGGCAGAGAGTGGAGGAAGTAAGGTAGTGATGGTGGACTTAGGGGAATGGAGGGATGAGATGTAAAGAGTTGGGACAGAAGAGACAAGGCTGAAAAGCAGAGCAGAGATTTGAAGAAAGTTTGATGAACATTGGGGGTAGACTGCATGGTGGTATTTAAAGTGGCGAGACAGGACTGGAGGCATAAAGGAAGACTGGACAGAACTGAATTTTGTGTAAAAAGACGGATGGTAAGAAAGGGTAGGAAATGGGCAAAGGATAAATTATGGTTTAAAGAGAGTTGGACCTAAAACTGATGAATACTTAATCAAAACCATTTTTGCCTTATTTTCTATTTTTAGTCTAACTTTAATCCAATTTAATCCCAGCAAAAATATTTTCCTAATTTTAACCACCAGTTCACCCCCAACAATATTACAAACACAATGATTAAAAAAACTAAATAAAAGCAGTAAATCTTCAACTTTAAAAAAGAACCAGACTTAACTGTCACTATTACTTGGTTCTGTTCTTGTTCCAGAGTTTACTTTTCCCCACTTGCTATTTTCTATTATTGTCGAAGAAAAAGGAGAAGGGAAGGACGGCAGACTGAAAGGGAAAAGACAGTTAAAAGTCAAGTGAACATCAAGTGTTCAATTTCAGGGTTTTTCAAGCTTAATTCATGCGCTGGTAACACCCAGTCAGCATGACCGAGCTGCTAAAGTCAGTGTGTTATTATGAAGACGTAAGTGTTGGGGTCTATGGGCAGTTATGATTGAGTAATAACCTGTTCCTCCTCCATTATATAAAGCCATGTTAGGGAAACTTCCATCCTACATCTGCTCCCTGATCTCACGGCGAATTGTAAGTGGCTACTGCCTGAGATCGCATGCTGTGGTTTTATTAAATGTGCCAACTGCTAGGACTGTCTTAGGGAAGATAGCATTTAGATGCGCAGCTCCACTGTCCTGGAATAGTCTGCAATTAAAATGGAAACTGAGCAATCTGGTGCCACTCAATGTTTTTAAAGCTCGGTTGGATGCTACTCAATCGGAAGCTGTTGGTACCTGTGCATGTGGATAGTTATGTAAATTGTAATCCCTGTAATGCTAATGTATGATGTCCTTTTGTTGTTCTGTTTATGTTTTTAATGTTTCATGTGGAACCTACTTGAGCAGGTCTCCCTTGAAAAAGAGGTCAATGATCTCAATGGGATACAACCTGGATAAATAAAGGTTTGAAAAGGTACAGGCCAATGTAGGACAAGGCATTCACATGAAACAAACTCATGTTAACTGCGAGAAAATAAGGTTTTAACATTCATTTTATTCTACATCATTACAAGGCGCCATTTGCTAATAATATATTCATATATATTTGTAAACATTTGATGAACAATGGAAAAGTATCAAAACTATTTTTAAAACCTGTTGAGTGTCTGGCTCTCTTCCTCTGTCATCTTCCTCTTCCTCAATCATTTATAACAAAAATATTTCCTGCCTCACTTACTGCTCTCTCCTGGAGAATGAAAACACATTGTAAAATGAGAAGCAAATCCCAATGCAATCCCACAAAATAGTAATGTGTGAATTTTAAAGGCATACAATTATAACATATACCACACAAATCTTTAATTGATTATACTTTAGACTCCAATAAATACATTAACCTTTAAATCCGAACACATATAGAAAGCTTATGTTCTATTCTGCTTAATTTAAGTGTTCTGCTCTCATGCAATAAAGTAAAAACAAAAGGTCCAAAGCCGCTTTAACCAAAAGGCTGGATCCTTATTATTGTTTATTATCTTCCTGTTAATTAAAGAAAAGTATCACCATGCCAATGAAAGTTTTCTTCATTAACTGAAACGAGAAGCAAGGGATATGGAGGGAGAAAGTGCTGCATCAGGCTGTGATGGGAATGAAAGGAAGGAGGTGAGAACGGAAGATGGATTAGCACTTCGCAGGAAGCAGGGTAAAAACCAAGTTAACGATGCAAAAGTAAAGGAAGAAAAGTCGAGAGAAGAGAACAAAATTAGAAAAACATTTCTGTGAAGCTGCTAGGGAGGAAGTTAGGCAGAGGAAAGAAGAGAAGCTGTGGAGATATTTTTGGGGTGAATAGAGAATAGAAACATGAGAACAATGGAGGGTGGAAGGTTTGTACAAAAAGAGGCCGTCGGGAGCAGGATAGAGGACTGGCAGCAAGGACAGACACGAAGAAACTCACAAGGGTGTGAAATGCTTCCAGGAGAAGAAATGCATCACGGTTTTAACTGGTGGCAGAGGAAGGGGAGCAGAAGCACTAACGAGGACCTAAAAACCTCCATCACCTCAGTTAGGAGGAGCAGGATCGCTGGTACACTCGGAGATGAGACGGAAAAAAGGAGCGCAGGGAACAACTTGGGGAAGATGAAGGAGGAAAACGAGGATGGAGTGAGCAGAAAATGAGGACAGCCGAGTGATCTTGCAGAAGATACCATGAGTGGTACCAAGGCTAATGAAGAGTGATAGAAGAGAGCTGAGAATTAGGACAGAGATTCAGGCTATCTGGCAACACTGTGGTGCTTCAGATCCTCTTGGAGTAGCTTGATTATAACGTTTTCTTAAAATGATAACCTGTTGACAAGAATATCCCTCAACAGAGGCTCTGTTGGTGTTTTGTCCTTAAAAGAGCGTAAACGGAGGGCAACACACAGTGAATGACATTGATGGAGATGGATGGGATGATGGGAATGGATGGAGGAGGAATAGTTTGACAGGTGGAAGGATGCTCAGGGAGATGGGAGTGCTAACAATGTCAGACACGTGGTAGAATAGTGACACTATCTATCCCCACTGGCAGAGAGAGGATGAGGGGGGGGGGGGGAGGATGGTAATGAGGATGATCTGGAGCTTTTGGGAGGAAGTGGAAGGGAATGTTTGTCATGATGTCTAATGCACGTGTCAACACGCCGCCGTCTCCCAATGTTGGCACGGAGAAACGGCGCTTTGGCTCTGGATGGGGAGCAGGGAGCAGGGGGGGAATTCAGGGCCTGTTTATGCCAGTGCCCCACATAATAGTACTAATATGTTTTAATCAGTCTGAGCCCTGGAGTCCTGTGGAATACATTTTCTCAGTTTGGGTCCCAACTCATAATACCCATTTATTTCAAAGGACACCAAATGTTTAAAAAAAAAAAAAGTATTATTAAAGAGCAACTTAACTCACCGTTTAGCTTCAAAAAGCCCCCTTTACAAATTCAAACTAAAAGGGGTACTTTGAGAGCATAGTCCTCTGCTAAAGGTCTTTCATAAGTGAAAAAATAATGTGTGGATCTACTCCAAAATGTAATGGGTTCTTTAGTGGCCCATGATAGACTCTTCCATTAAGTGCCATGAAAAATGGGCCGGCACTTTGTTCGCAAACCTGCTGATTCTTCCAGATTTCTTGGGGGTCTATTTCAGAGAATTTCTAAAGTCTGGATCTTCTTTGGTGTGGATGAATGTGTCATCGACCCTGAGTAATAAGGAAGAGTATTGGTCTTGTTTTTAATCACTCAGCCTCAGTAATAAAGGGTTTTTTAATTGTCATAAATGTTATATAGCAGTGTGCAATTCAGATAATTCATTATATTTCTTGCCTAGTATTTAGACCCAAGGACCAGAAGCTTTAATGTAATTTCACATTGAAGGCTATTTTATGGCAGCGCACAGTTGGACAGTGGTAACATTTTCTACACAGCAGATAATTGGGATTCTGCAGAAATCAAGAACTAAACTGCTAATTATACCAATTTATAAAAATGTGCTAATCTGATTTTTCCCATCCTCTATCTTCTGCCATGCCTGAGATTTCTGGACAGTAAACTCAAAATGAACTTTTCTCCATTCTTTCTGCACACTGAAATAGTCGATGCCATAACTTCCACCCCTGTCAATACGATCTTATTGCACGCATATTGTAAAGGTCAGCATATTTGGAGTCGAATCAATTTAATTGAATTTCAGCCTCTGAACCTGGCAATGGAAACCTCAGCGCAGTGCGTGCTGCTGGCGAAAGCAGCCGCTCCCTCCTGACCATCTGGAGGTGTCAGATTCTTAACGCTCGGCGCCATGCTCCGTAAGTTCGCCCTGATTTAAGTTTGTCCCCGTTTGACCCTCGCCAGAAGCTCTCACAGAATAAATGGACTTTATGCCAGCCTCCATTATTTGTGCTTGCTTTAGATCACATAACAAACAGCAGTGTGTTTTATGAGCCCGGCCCCTCGGGTGATAGTCAACATCCTCTCAGATTGGGTTCCCATGTAACAGCATGTTTTAAAGCGTCTGGCTCTCATGGTGTCAGAGGCACGCAGTGTTTGCTTTGGGTCCCTACCTTACGTGAGAATAATGAGTGTGAGCTCCAGGGCGAGAGACTCTATTTATACTGTTTGGCCAGTCAGCTGATATAAAACATGCTTTTATAAATAAAAGTCCAACCAGTAGATGGAAAGGGGGGTGGATGAATAATGGATTGCGTACAGGGAGGTAGGGGTAATGAGGACAACTGTGCTGTAAGGGACTTTAATCCACACATGAGTTTCAAAGTTTAATAGTAGCCTGGGCAGTGAACATCTCATTGTTTGACATGAAGTAAAGTGGGGAGTATATTGGAAGGAAGATGATAGAACAAAGATGAAATGCAGTCCAGGAGAAGTTAACAGGAGGTAATTGTGTCGGGGCGCAGCGTGTGGTACTTCAGAATTCACTGCTTACCAAACAGACATTTAGAGGCAGAGATAACGAGGGCGCATGTGTAGGGAGGACCTGGAGCGTAACTGTTAAAAAATAAGTAATATTTGAAAAATGACACACATTCCTGGTCTAGTTGTACCTGCTGCTGCATTGCAGTCTGATGATGATGATCGTTATTATGATTACTTTTTTTTCTGTCTTTTGGTTCATGTAATGTCCATATGGTCTGGCTGCTCTATTCTTTGTATTTTTCTTTCTTCCCATAATCATAATACTCTGTTACCTCATTGGCTAAATGCTACAAGTCCACTTTATAGGTACGACCTCTCTCAACACATTCACTAAGTTCCCTTTCTATTAATCAAGGTGTTCTACATCCAAACCCTCAACCAAAAGAGAACATCTTTTTCTAACCTATGCACATGATCTAATCCTTGAACATGGCTATAATATGTTTGAACCATTATCCACAGATAGCACTTTTGGTTGGACTTAATTCTCCCATATCAGCAGTGCCAACAGAACATTTTTTGCAGTCACGCACTAATCTATCACACTCAAATGTTCTCTTTTCATCCCAGAAGCCACATACCATTTTTACCATTTTAAATATTTTAAATGTCCTCTTTTCTGCTCTTAACACAAACTTCCAACCATACCCTACATGAAACTTCTGTATGAAATATCAGAGTTCACCTCAGATCTTGAGACCTTTTAACATTGTATTAAACGCACCAAACATAGACTTGACAACAATCATTGATCCATTGGGTTTTTCTCAGGCTGTCTCAACCCAGACATCACAGCAGTCTTTTGCTCTTTGGTCTTTCTTTCAACTATCTTTCCATATCATAATCCTCTCCAAAACGGCCCTATCTATCTTTGATTAAATGTGTACCTTCTTACGCCGCCTACATATGAGTATCCCTGCCAAAAAGAGCAAAGTTAGTAATTCATCATCAGCTCTATAATCATCCTTTCCCTATGCTCTCACAAAGGCAAAGCTTATCGCGTTAACGAACAAAGCACCTTTCTAGGTGTCATCAACTCTGTAGCACCCTTTCAGGTGAGGAAATGCTGCTTTCACACCTTGGTTCAATTATTCTATTCACACACTTCAGAAATAATGCTGAAAATTGTTATAAAAACTCTAATTACTTGGATCTGATCAATAACAACAGACATAACTGCAATTATTTATTCAATACCAGAGCTAGTGCTTACTGAAACACGCCGCCTGGTTTCCAGTTTATAGCTAAGACTTATGTATTCTGATTTAACCGTTTAAAAACCCAAATCAATGACTTTTACCTCGTCATGGTCTCTGTTTTTAAGATGTTATTCCTAACCTCAACCTTGTAAAGTGTGAAGAGAGTCTTCTGGGGAAAGCGCACTTAAAATAAGCTGAAGTCGGGTGGAGTTGATCGTTCTGGACTACAGGCTGGACAGAGATCAGACCTCGATCCATCCAAAGCTCACTTTTGATGTGAGAGTGAAGTTGGCCTTTGATGTGTTCAGCAGAAGTCTGGGCCCATCAGAGCGTACCTGGAGGCAGACATACACACAGTTATACTTTGACACATCATTTCTGAAAGTTTTCCATCACACAAAGTCTTGTACTGTATATTGATAGTTGCAATATATAATTCAACCACTGAGCTAAAAGTCAAGATGCTGCAGAATAAAGAACATTTTCTTTTCATATAGATGTTACGATTGTCAGAGCAGGAGGGAAAAAACATTGAGATGAAAAGAGGGCGGAAATGAATCAGTGATTCAAACTAATTTGTTCCTGCAGATGTGCACAGTTGCACTTTGGACGGATCTGGCGGTGGATGTGATTAAAGAAAAAACTGAAATAAGGAGGCAAAGATAGTGTGTGATGCACGCTACATTACTGCAGTGGTAGATCAAGGCTCTGGCGTTATGATCAAAAGGCTTTTGTCCTTGTGAGGAAATAAAGACTCATGCCCACGCACATTTACATCGCTGCACATAACCAGGCCGTTACACTCACACAAACGCACTTATCCGTCACATCATCCGTATCCAGTTCCCTATTATCCCTTACTGGCTAATTCATTAGTTTCCCTGATAAAAATGTAGCTCATTAATTCACCGCTCTTTGTAGTGCGTGTTGGGTATTTGTGAGAGCCGGGGAGCCAGACAGTGGGGTCATAAGCAACATTAACCAGATTGAAAATAAATGTTGTAACGTTCTTATGCCTGAGTATAATGGATTGCACCTTTGTGTATGGGGGCATGTCATCCAATTTCAAGTGGTTATGATGTTTTGGCATTAAAGGTTTGAGACGGGTGGAGATGGGATAGAGAATGCTTATTTGCAGCAGAGAGGATGGATGAAAGGATGTTTAGTTGTAGAGCAATTATGTTTAGGCGGCCAGAAGGAGGAGGAACTGGACAGAAAAATATACATTTACACTATAAACAGAATGCCGGTCGATAGGGTTGAGACAGAGTGCAGAGTGGGTCAGAACTCACCAAAAGGAGGAGGGTGAGAGACACGCTGAGGGGAAGAGTCAGATGAGAGGAAGAAGAGCATTGAATCAGTACCTAAGGAGATGGGAGCAATGTAGAGAAAATGGCAGACAGCGAGGTGTTCAAGAGTGGAGAAAGGTGACAAAAAGATTGAGTACAAAATGCTTGAACAGCAAGATACCCGTGCTTTTGTCACAGTTAATTTAATTATCAATGCAGATCATCATAATATGTTAAATGTGTTTCAATGGATACTGAGGATTCATCAGTTAATGGAGAGAGTCTGAGACTTGCATAAGATGGACATATTTTTTCCAATGCGATTAAAGGTCTGTTCCAAGTATGTACTTTAGCTGCAAAATGACTCCTTGTCATGTTTACATTATATATCCATCCTATAGAAGAAGTAGACGTTTAAATGCTCATTGCAGATTGTTGAATTGTCAATTTTCCCTGGAGTTTTGTGCAACTGAAATTGTCCTTTTTATACACCGTACGCTGATGACCCATCACTTTGTTAGTTTCTGTTAAAGTATGGAATGTGTTTAGTACGTCTAACATTGCCATTCTTAAACTTACGATTGGTTTTCGTTGTGACCCACCTTATGCAACCCTTTATGTGACCCCCAGTTATTTCCTTCTTCTGCTCCCATTCTCATCATATCACATATGTAGCACAGTATGAAGGTGTTGCCCAGGTTTACTGCTCTCTGGTAACACATGTTGACTGAATAGAGCTCCATCTTGTCATTTCTCTGTCAGTTTGCACCATCTGCCTGCCTGCCATACTCCCACCTTCTCTTACAGTTTTCACAACACACTGTAGAAGGCTTTTCATAGACTTTTTCTTTTTTTAGACTAAGGTGACAAATGCATGGCAGGGACAGGGTTTACAGCTCGGCACTCACCTGTAGAGTGGAGGTTTTGGCAAATTGCTTTGTTCTGACTTTTTGGTTTTACTGTGTATTTCAGTAATTTGTCAAATTGTTCACCAAATTGCTGCTGACAGACCATAGGAAACATAACCAGTATTAAACTTCCTCAGACTGAGTCACTGTCCTAGTCGATGCGAAAATAAATCACAGCACCTCTTTCCTTCTCTGTCCTAGAATTTTATTTAGAGAATGCTGTTATCTTTCTTTTCTGGAAATGAAATTTGCATTGTTTTAGACATGGTGTTAAGAAAATGCTTTGAGTGAAATACCAGGGTAACCCCTAGTATGTAAAACCCAAGGGTGGGTCTTTAATTAGTCCTATTAAAAAAAAGATCTAGAGGCTTATTTAGGCTGAACCTCCAGATAATTCTTGATTGAAGCAGATTGAAGCAGTTCCATGCCTCTGCACTTTGCTCTCTCTCTTCTCCCAGTTGCTCCCATTCCTCCCCCTGAGTGCCCTGATTGAATGAAGGGGAGGGCTACCAGTTACATGGCTTGTACACAAATGTTTCCCCAAACTGCACCGATCCCACCCATAACTAACCCCTAATCTCTCTTACAGCTACTTTTCCCATCTTAAAAACCTCTTACCTGACCTTTGCTTGTCGTACCTCATTTTTACTCTCCCTTTTTACGTTTTCTCTTCTCCTTATGATTTGCATTCCACCCTTAACTTACTCTTCTTGCATTTTACTTTGCTCTCCGCCTTAGAGCTCTTCTGCTCTCACCTCTTTTCCCCTCAACTTTTGCCTTTTTAGCTCCCAGTATTTCTGTTTGACTACACTGCGCCTGTGCTCTTTGTTGATTCCCCTTACACACTCTGTTTCTCTCCGTCTATCTGTCATGTGTTTCCAGGCCTTTGAGACTTGCAAGCCTTTGCCAGTTCAGCTTTGCTTGACGATCAAACAGTTGAACTTTGCAAGAGTTCTGAGTTAGGGGAGAGAAGGGTGAAACGTGATAAGGTGACGCATACAGGGTCAGGCTTTAAGAGGGATTGAAAAAGCCTTGTTTCGTATGTGGGGTATTTTTAAAGAGTGAATAAACAGTGAAAAGAGGAAACTGGGACATAAACAAACATAAAAGAATCAGGGTTGGGAAGTATTGGCAAAACTAGTGCAAAATGAAATTGCCTTGTGGCCTTTTTATTCATGCTCTACAACCACACTTTCACTTACAATGCTGCAAGATCATTTTACACCTGCATGTAGTTATGACAATTTTTCTTCAGAATTACATATACTTAACTGGGGAGAGAATGTCATCTGAACCAGGCACATTTGTAGGTAGCCTAGATTTGAGAGGTAGCACTTATTGTCAAGATCAGCATGTAGTTCACATACTGTGTGTCTGGGCCTGAGTCATGGCCTATATTCAACACAGAGATCAGACTAAAATGAATAATGCAAAATGCATTTCTCATTAAATGAAATAATTGATACAGATGTAATTATGTTGAGTGTTAACAGCTTAAATGCGTTGGATTGCTTTTTGATCCTGATGGATGACTTGGATTTTTGTTCAAATGGTGACATATTATTGAATTATCATCAAACTAGTTCACCATTCATCCATATTCCTCATCGTCTCTATAGAGAACCGCAGTGACGCGTCCTAAAACCCGGAAGTAAACTTCTTCCGGTTCCTTCGACAAAAATAAGTTTACTTCCGGGTTTTAGGACGCGTCACTGCGGTTCTCTATTCTCTCCTCTTGTTGGGTTTAGGGACACACCTACCATTTGTTTCTGCTTCATGTCACTTTCAATTGTATTTATTTATTTATGTGCCTCGACTGTGACATGTTTACATTCGTTTACATGCTTTATCTGTGCTGCAGCACTTCTTTTCACCCTCTGTCTGAAACCAGAGCACAAGTCTGCTCTGATTAGTTTGCTGGTCAACCGTTTAGAGATGTTCCTCATCACGTACAATGGTTAGAGGAGCAAATAGAAGCGCAATGTAACATATGCCCCTTTCACACCAACGCGGTTCCCGTTCTAGCTCCGTACTTGCGCTCTTCTGGTTCGGAACCGGTTTTTCTTTTCAGCCCCCGTTTTGTTCACACCGCCCAGAGCCCGACTGGTGCAGCCACGGCTGCGTCATGACGTCACCGTTTACGTCGCTGATTTTCTCCCTAACGGCGCTCACAACAACAATGGGGGACTGCGTCGGGTCGATGATCGTGTTGCTTTTAATCATACGAAGCCAGATTACATTAAATAACTACTTCTCAACCCTTATACTTTTCTCCAGAGTGCCGTGGTTTATTGTTTATTAATGTGTTTCAGCGGCATTTACCGACCGCTGCAGTGCTGCCCGCTGTTTGGCATCACAACGCTGTTATGAAAGTTTCTCTGGTATAAAATGGGTGATGTTAGCATAGCAACTTAAGCTAAACTGACTATCTTGACTACTTGTTGCTATCCTATTGTGGCATATGCCGTTTTCTATAGGCGTATTTTTCATTATGATTCTACTTGTGATAGTCGGACATGACAACCTGTGCAGCCCATGTATTGATTCCATCCGATAGCTGCTATAATACAAAACAAAACGTCTGCCTGCCCTCCACAATGATCAATGACAGCGAACGGATGGTCAAAGTAAGGTACAAATAAACAGAATCACACGAAGCCTGGTTAGTGTTGCCTGACTTTATAAAGTGTGTTTTTTTATAAGTGTGTGGTTGCGTTCTAGTCACTTTGCTCAGCTTGTTACAACTTTTATTTGCCGTACTCGCCATAAACTGTTATTGCTCAGGTTTATTCAATTAAAATGTAAAACCCAAATGTTACCCAAATGGACTCTTGTCTTTAGGATGCCAGTCATGGGTTTTAAATATTCAGGCAAACATTTTTTCTGAATTGCAAATGAGAGAATGCTGAACAAATTATCAACCAGGGTAAAATATTCAGGAAACAATTTCTGGTATATTGTTTAAAAATACGAGGTCCTTTACACTGTTAAACATTTTCTGTACTGGATTTCAAACTAAAATAAATAACTAGAAGGGCATTTGTAGAGCCCAGACCTTCCCCAAAGCTGCATTAATGTGTATATCTGCGCTATCACTCAGAGCCTCTCCAAATGTAATGGCATCTTCCTTGGCCCGTGCTACACTTTTATGAAAAACAGTCACAGTCGTTTTTCTGTCATCCTGCTAACAAACTGAAAACATAACCTCCTTGGCTGAGGTAACAGTAAAATTATAATAAGCAACGTGGAAAATAAGCAGAAGGCGAAGCAGGTAGGAAGAGGAGGCTGGCAGGAACGCAGAGTGAGAATTAAGATGGTGCAACGAAAGGAGGGAGGAGAGACTCTGAGGGAAGGAGCAGTGGAGGTGTAGTGACCTACTTGGTGAGGAACGGATGCTGCTGTGTTTTGTATGTAACGTACAGAGAGGGAAGAGGGAAAATATTCAGGGAGAGTGAAGGCAGCAAAGGGCCAGAGAGGAATGATTGGCAGTGCGCCATGTAGGATTGTCAGCTTGCTTTGTGTTGTGTTTCCACGTGAACGGCAGGAGAACACGCTAAAACCACAAACACTCACATGTTATTTCCCCCCCGTATTTCATTCCCCCTGTTCTGCTGCTGTCATTCTGTCTGCGTCTCTCACCCCCCCCCCCCCCCCCCCCTACCTCCTGTCACTCACCCCCTCCCTCTCTAATTGTATCACTCTGGTGTTACTTCTGCCTGCTTGGGCGTACGACAACATGAGTGCCAAACTGGCAGCTTTCACTGACCGCATGTCATCGTTGCTCTGAGTGTTAATGCTCCTGTATTTACTGCATGATCAACTGACTATAAGACAGGGAATGGATAGAAGGGGGGTGAGCTCAGGTGAAATTACCTCATATGTCCCATAGAGGTTCATGATTAAAAGATTAATGTCCCGTGCAATGGTTCAAATGCATCGCTATCAACCCAACTGATTGTGTCGATGGAGAAATTTGTCGTATCTAAAAATATCAAGACTATGGCAGGAATATTACATTTTAATCAAGTTTGTCGGTTTGCAGTTGCACAACATATAATGAATCATCTCACATTTATGTTCGGTCTGTGAAAACTGTATTTATGTTAATTAAATGCTAAATGATGTGATTTGAACTTTTAATGGAGTTATGAAAGTTGGCCTGTTGGGGTAAAACTATTAAGTTTGGATTTACAATTAAAGAAATGTGGCTTACTTTGATTTGAGTTTTAGCCCTGCTCTCTATTTCATTTCTATACCATAACAACCATATGTTTTTGATTTATTTTAAATATTTTTTATGATTTGCTTCAAATGAACAGCAACTAAGGAAACCTCAGAAAATAGCTTCCCTTTTTTAATAACTTTTTATAGCCCCTGTTTTTATTTTTAAGGCTTTTTTCTACATATTAATGCATGGGTTATTTATAGATGAAGTGATTTATATGAAGAGCAGCCCTTTTAATGTGTTGGCAAGTAAGCGTTTGCTATGTAGCGCACACATTATTTAAATACCCTGAATGGTTTCACACATGAATATTGATCATGGAGGCTTCAGGCTTGGCTGTTGTGTGTAGGCTGTTAATTAACCCAGGATCACTCCAGCTCTATCATCATCAAAGGTTTTGCATCGCATGTAAATATTTCATTGCAATGCACGTTGAGTAATTCAATAAGGCATTTAGCTAATACTGGTATCCCGAGCAGATGGATCCATGTTTTGCATTAAACAAGACATTGAAGCAACACGTTGTTCCATTTTTTAAGAAAAGGTTTGTGGAAATAAAAAGGAAGCTCTCCTGGGGTTAGGTGGGGAATAGTTGTAGCCTGAAGAAATGTTTGGCGTTGTCACACTGAGGAAGATAGGGAGTGACTCGGCAGCAATGATGAAAGTTTAAAGATGGTTTGAACTTTTGGCTGAGCCCGAAGGGAAGGAGCGGAGACGAGCCGGAGAAATAGCCAAGGCCTGCGCCACAGGGGAAGAAGTGCCAGGTGCAGGAAAAAAATGCCTTTAATATTGCACCAGCAGTGAGACGTCAGGCACACTGCTAGATTATCCAAATAACTTCCTCTGACTTGGAGGACATCCGAAGGATAAATGTCACACCCTTTGGAACATGCTACCAAATGCGTGAACAAGTTTTCAAAATGTAAATTTGTTTGACATGGTAGCGGTTTAGCACATCACGGCTGTGAAACAAGATTTTTTTTTGACAACAGATAGTGCAGGTAGAGTCAGGAGAAATTGCCAAAGTTATTAAACTCCATCTTGTTATGAATATCTATACTAACTTTTTGTGGCAATCTATCAATTTGTTGGCAAGGCAATTCCCCCTAAACCACTCCAGCCCCACCAAAGTGCTAAATGTAAAAGTGGGAATGTCAAGGGATTACCATTTTCTGTAGGATCCATCCTCTGGGGAGCATGAATACCCCACATGTTATTGCAATCCTTAGCAATAGCTGCTGAAATATTTGACGTGGCCAAAGTGGTGTATAACCAACTATCAACGCCAATCCATAAAGCCATGCCAGTCACTCTTTCAAGAAAAAATTGTTAAAGGGGACCTATCATGCAAAATGCACTTTTGTACGTCTTTTATACATGAATATGTGTCCCCGGTATGTCAGGGAACTCACTAAGTGTCAGAAAACACAACCCTCTCTCTTTTCCTCCATACCCAAATCTCTAAAACGGGGCTGCAACGGATCTGATACAGACTGATACAGATTTGAAAATTCTCTGACGTCAGGAACGAGGAGCTCCGCCTATATGGCCAACTCTCCACCTATCAGGGGAATGAGAGGTTGCCGTGGCATGGTAACAGCATGGTAACAGCATGGTAACAGCATGGTAACATGACGCTCGTGCCTCGCCCCCCTCCTTTGCAGGGGGGCGTGGTCAGCTGCAGCTCATGCAAAGACAGGGCTGGAGGAGAGCAAAATAGAGCAAAATGAGGCATGGCTAAAATGCATGATCTGTTTGGTATTTTGAAAAAAAAACTTCACAGACATGTTTTGTATAGGTATGGCCCTACAATATATTATTCAAATATAGCATGATAGGTCCACTTTAAGTACGGACTTAAGACGTCATTTTTTTAAATATTCAACAGCAAACCTCTCAGCTAACTTAGTCAATGGACATTTCTTTTCAATGATCTTGCACACTGGCTGTATTTGACCTGTGTATTTGTAAATATATGAGTCTTTAAATATTTAAAAAACCAGATAGAGGAGCAGTTAGGATGCATTTTAAGCTCAATGAGGACACTCACCAAGCTTTCTATATTTAAACCTCAAATTCAGCAGTTTCCCCAAGGTGATGAAACATTGAGAATGTTCCTGGAACAGGGCCGCGTTGTCATGTTTGCGGTTGTTCTCTCATGGCTGTACTAAGCCTCTATTTTTACTGTTGAGACATCACTAGTTGTCTTCTGAATCATGTAGGCGGAGAAATCTGGAACATAAGTGTGTGTTCATATTGTCAGAATGGCTGTGAGTGGGTTTCTTTGGTGTCCGTCCGACCATATCTGGACATTTTGTTTATTTAAAGCAGAAGTATCCCATCTTGTATGAACCTGTATGTGCCACGGCTGAAGGGTCATCCAAATTTGGACAGCTTGTGTACTGTACCAATGTGTGTGTGTCCATTCCACCTCCAAAGCCCCCAAACAGCTTGTAGTGCAGTCACAGACATCTGGTTGCCACTGACTCTAATGGTTGCACTGATGTTTAATACTGCATGAGCGATAAGAGTGACTGTGTGTGTATGTGTGGGCAGTAAGCTGGCATCTGCGTCCATGTATTTACTTCCTGAGAGTATGATTTTATTCCGTGTATGTGTTTGCGACACAACACGAACATTTTAGGCTAACCATTTTGAGCAGCTGGGACACTTAAAGCTGTTCTTTTTACACACTTTTTCATGAAAAGGAAGGAGGGGAGGTGAGTGGAGTTGTCTGACAAGGAAATTATAAGGGACTGTGTAATGAGAGAATATGTGATGGGAGGAGAAAAAGAGATTTGTGAGGGAAAGAAGAGGACTCAAGCGTTAGGTGAATTGTGACATGAGGGGAGGAGACGTAAGAAAAACACAGGAGTGGAGGGGAGATGAGAGTAGACGACGGGAAAGAGTGGAAATAAGAGGAAATGCAAGGAGAGTGTGAACAGAGAGGAACATGAGAGTGTTCGGAGGAGAAGGAGGCAAGGCAGAATGGGTGATAATTGATGGAAAATTCTGAGAGCGAGAAAAAGGGAGAAAAGGAGGAAAAAAGGAAGAGCAGCACAGATCTTCTATTGCTCATTAGGGTCATTATACCACCGTCTGGAGCACACACACTTACACACACGCTGAGAGGATTCGAAGGAGAAGCCAATTTAGTCGGGTATAAAAAAAAAATTAGCCTTTTGATGAAAAGGACTGAAAGGAAGGCTTTTGTGGGAGCCGCTGTGTGTGAGTGTGTCTTTTATAGTGTCAAAGTAGTTGGTACTTAATAATGAATATGGTTTTGTTATGAAGGATGGTTTTTGTTACGCACATGCAAACACATTTCGAGCCATGGACTGTTATTGCACTGTTGGTGGTCTAAGATGCCAGAAAAGGATAATGATTAGAGGAATAAGGAGGACAGAAGGAAAAATAAGCACTCAGAGTCAGAGGAAGAAAGGAAAGGAGAAATGAAAGAGTTTACATAAAGTAAGAATAAAAGGGTAAATAGCGCCAGGAATGCCTTGGGGACTCAAAGCTGGAGGAAAAGGGAGAGAGATGTAGATAATAGTTTTGTGAGATGAGGAAAAATAGAGCCTGTACAGAGACAGGACATGAAGGTGAAATTGAAAGGATAGGAGGAAAATTGAAAAAGAGGGAGAGGCGTGGAGTGGTTGTATTTTGGATTCAGGTAATCGAGCTGTGTATGCCAGGCAAACTCTGGACAAGCGCATGTCGAACAAAGCCACACAATAAAATGTCAGCAAAACCTGCAAGGTGGCCAAAACAGAGGCGACAGTCTGGAAGTTTATTTGACTGTATATGTCCATGTTTTCTTGAGATAGAAAGTTCAGGTTGTTTCTTTGTACACCTGGGATAGAACAAAAAGGCCAAAAGAGAATCAAATGTAGCTTAAAAGGCCAACAAATCACATCAAAATTGAGTTTACTTTGCCGTTCTAACATTACTAAGGTAAGGAAGTCAGGACGTTTATTTGACCATTTGTATATATTCACTTTTTCTTGATAGAACGTTTATTATGTACAGATACCTTGGTTGGCTCATGGTTGTTTGTCTTTAAAATAAACCTACTGTAGGTAAGAAAAAGAGCGTAAACTACAATCACATCTTGCTTAAAAGGCTATAAAATCACACCAAATTTAATGCTGTTCTTCACGAAGGCAAGATATCCCTAGTAAACTCTGCAAATGAAAATGGATTGGTCTTGGCTCTCATGTTCTAGCTTTTGGAAGGACTTGTTTGAGAAGACGAGGAATGACTTTTGATTAAAGTGAGACCAATAATGCCTGTCTGTCAGCGTATTGGTCACCAATCAGGTCGGCTGGAGAAATTCATCACAGCGCAGCCGATAACTCACAGGGGAGCTTTCAGTAATGATTTAAAACCAAGGGAAACTGCTTTGGTATCTGTACTTTATGTGTGATAGTGAAGTGCGAGGAAGTCTCCGTAACGATCCACTACAGGCATCGGTTTCTGAATCGATGTAATCATGGTCAATATAAAAGCAGATCAATGTGAGGCGCCTCTTGCTGTGAGCCAATAGTAACACTTGTGTGACCTTTTGGTGTCTTCAATAATCCAGTAAGGGAATGATGATCTACAGGAAGCACTCGGGGGGGCTGAGGGAAAAGCATGGGCACACATGCATAAATTACATGCATATATCATATATACATATATTTACACTACGCACAGATTTCTGCAATCCAAAATTCAGATCAACCTTATCATCCAACCCAGAAGAAATCATCTGTCTAGTCTAATAGACAGGAGGAAAACAGACATTTGACAGTGAAATCAAACTCAAACACAACAGAGCTGTGGGTGACATATTTTTGTAGGCCAACTTGGAAGTTAGCATCTCCCTGGTTGCCTCGACAAAAACTAATGAGATTTTTAAATTGGATATTTAAATATTGCAGAAAACAAGATCTATGGCAAACACAGGTTTACAATACTTGGTTTGTTCAGCAGGGTAATCTCCACATATTAACATCAGTTTGTAGTTTTCGAAGCAAGCAAATTCAATCTCCAGAAGTACAAAGCTAATGTTAGGCTATAAGGAACTACAACACGGTCCCATGACATTATCACCACCGCTTAGCTAAAGGTGGCTAACGTTCAGCGTGATGACCTTTAGTCGTCTCGTTTAGTCACTCGTTAGCAATAGCCCATTCAGTGGGCTATTTATTGCCGTATTTCACCTCCTGAACATTTCTTAAGCTTGTTTTAAACACAGACCTTAAAAAAACATTCACTTCAATTAAAGGGAACTGGAAGTGGTGATATGAGTAATTTTAGGGTTTTAGGACTCATACCTGCAGCATATAAGACTCATACTTCATGTTGCATCCCGGCCTTGTCCTGTTTGACCACGTTACCAAACACCTCCCACTTTACATGACACTAGTTGGCAGTCCACGTCCTTTCCCATCCTTTGGCTAGCTCTCCTGTCTCCTGGGTGGAGCCAAACCAGCGATATTGCATGACTAAACCATTGACATCCAGCCAGTTTATCTCAGCCTCTGAAGACAATGGACTTTGTGGATGTAAGAGGATTGTATGGGGCAATTGTGTGCATGGGCTGCTTCAAAAAGAATGTGAATTCTCAACAGCTGCAGTAGGAGTCCTTTTCACACATTTTTTTTTGTCCAAGTGCAAAGAAAGTCCAAAAGTCTCTTTCACAACAACACTGTAAAATGCTCCAATTCAAGTCAGGAAGAATGAAGATAGACATTAAATCACTGCAAAAGCAACATCTTTTCACAATATCCAGAAGAAGAAAAATGTCAATATAGCATTTATACTGCAAGGTTGTTTCCTCTGCAGCCGTGGATTTATGAAAATGTATTTAATATTGCTTTTTTTCAAAGCATGTGTTTTGCTTATGTGTATGATTTGAGTTCTATGTGAATTAAAAAGCTGAGGTGTTCTACTAAGATATCATCCTGTTAGTAATTTCGATAACTGGCCAAATTTCTTTACCAATGGATTGCTTTTACTTCCTAATCCAATTGAAAGCCATACAATTATTTGTTATGCCAGACAGGAAATGATATATTCAGGTGTTTTTCTCACTTAGGGCAGATCATCCTAAATGCTGACCGTGATAATGAATACATGGAAAATATATCCTATTGATGCCTTTTTTTTAAGAAATACAAATAAATGTTGAATCCTACACTGTAAAATCTTTTGCTGTAAATGTACAGTAAATTACTGGCTACTAGTTGCATGGATTTAGAATAAAAGTACAACTACATACTGTGACTTTACAGTTGCCATGCCCATGGAATTACTGTGATACAGCAGTACAGAGCTGTGGTATTATGGTAGCTTGCTGTGCATAAATTACAGTAATTACCTGTATTTTCACACTTTTACTGTAAAACTAATGCAACACAGTAGCCAGTAATTTACTGTAAATATAACAATTTAAATAATACTATAATATATTGTAAATGTGACTAGTTGACTGGGATTTTACCATAACTACACATTTGAATCTGCTCAATCAACCAAGAAAAACAAAGAAAATACCCATTTTTATTCCTCCATTCAAGTGCAAAGTACATTTCACATGAAACTTTCTACAGACTGTGTCTTACATTAGTCCTGGACATGTCTACAAAGACATCCACTCGAAGTCAAGGAGTTTTCTAAAGAATGTGCTGACATCAGGGTTTATAACGCCACGCTTCTTCTTGGCTTTCGAGGCCGTCTCAGGGTTAATGCCCAGGAAGCACCTGAAAACAATAAGCCAAGACAACAACTTTCAATTTTACATAGATTTATATGTTGCATCGTTTATTTTAAGGCACATGCAGCGGTGCCCCTTTCAATTTAGGTAAAAGCTGCACCATTTTATTTTTTTCTAACAATGTTTACCTCTCTTCTTTGGACGGGGGCAGCCTTTGGTTTTGCATGCGTCTCAAATTGGTCGCAACACAGCAATGTGAAACCTGGGATCAGAGAAAAAACACATTAACATATACACATTTCAAATGTTATAAGAAAAAATATCAGGGACAATAATGTCGCAGTCTGGTGCAATAGACAACACCACCAGATATTTCACACTGTCTGCAATCACATTAAACAAAACTGGAGCAAGTCTAAATAAAAGCACACATTTTCATTTAAGTAAACAAAATGCGTTGAATTACCGTAGCAGTTACTTGCCGTTTGAAACCTTTTGCGATCCCACAATGCAGCGCGGTTCACGTCATTTGTTGTTATCACAGAGGATGGTCTGAATACAGTATTTTACAGTGAAATAATACAGTAACATGTTGTGAAATCCTGGTAATAATTTATCCTGTAAATGTCACAGTAATTAACTGTGCCTGCATTGATTTCACTGTAAAATTACAGTATTATATTGTGAACATTACAGGTAAAGACTGTAAAGTGGTAAAACAGTAATTTATTGTAAAATATTACAGCTAAATATTGTGAAATCATGGTAATAATTTACAGTGTAGCTGAAGTAAGAATAGACAACCATTTTCCTGAATAAAATGGTTGTGAACATGCTGGTTCAGGGGCCTCACCATGCCAGATTTTAATTCAGTGAATGCAGTTACATTATACGGACAAGCATTTGACATGTCAAAAGGACATGAGTAATTAAATCCTAGAGATGGCCAGATCTTTCAGTTGCTTCAAATAAACCGTCAACAAATTCCTTGGGAGTCAACCCACTTACGCATTTAGCCATGGAAGGAAAAAGTAGGAGGATGCTTTTGAGATTAAAACTAGTGACCAAGTTTTAAAGTATGCACTAGATACTGTGTCAAATAAGTTAAAGTTGTATTGGAAGTAATGATGCAACAGACTCTAAGGCAACATCAGGCTTGACTAAAACTAAATATAACAAATAAATACCTACATGTAGATATTATTTTACTGGATTGTTCCGTATTAACCATCACCTTGGTAAAAACAAAAATGATGGAAATATTTGTTTTAAATGCAGCAGCATATGGGTCTAAACATGTATTCATATTGTAGTATATAATGCATATTATTTGCCCCAATTATCACATCCCGATCCAGATATTTGTGTCTGCCCAATATCGGTGCATTTCTTATTTAAAGTAGAATTTGATTTTGGTTTGTCTCGCTTTGGTGTGCTTTCCCAACCCTAAAGTCTTCTTGGAAACTCAAACGGTTGAAATGGGTCGTGAGGGTGAGTTTTGATCTTGGCCTCATCCAGTTTGTATCCTGTAATACAGCTAGACCATATGAAAAGGCTAAAAACAACAGTATAACGTTTTAATGATGTCCATTCCAAAGCAGTAGTTTTATATCATTTTGGAGCTTGCCTGCAACAATGACCGTAAAACAAACTTTATTCTCTCCGTCCTCCCTGCCTCGCTTCCTTCCCTTACTTCTCATCTCACCTCGCCACCGCTCTCCCTGCCCGCAGTCATCCGCACGGCTCGACTTCAAACATTAACATGGCACTTATATTCTCTTCTCTCCTCATCTCTGTGTGTTGTTCTGTCTCCTTCCCTTTATTACTCTCTTTACCTCTCTGTGCCTCTGCCTCTCTGTCTGCTCCTCTGCCTCTCTAATTGCTATGCTATCAGTATGAGCTCAGATATTGCTGTCACTTTCTGTCTGTGCATCCTGCAGGAGGAGCATGTTGTCTCGCTGTTTCCTCTCCATACATTAGCTTCCAGTGCATGTGTGCTTTCTCCTTCAACTCCATACATAAAC
Source organism: Trematomus bernacchii (assembly GCF_902827165.1). Classification (NCBI taxonomy): domain Eukaryota; kingdom Metazoa; phylum Chordata; class Actinopteri; order Perciformes; family Nototheniidae; genus Trematomus; species Trematomus bernacchii. Next base: position 1,883,160 of record NW_022987685.1, read on the forward strand.
AACACCTGACAAGGAAAGAGGCCAAATAAACTGGGAATGACAGTTGGGGGAAAGCCGTGGGAAAGGTTAGGGAGAGGAAAGGGAGATAAATGAGGCTTAGTGGAGGAGTCCATCCTGGGAACATGGGATAAGACAAGATGTACTTAATGGCATAGAGAGCTTCTTGGAGAGATTTCACTGTTGTTATAAGTTGGTGTGAAATCTGGTCTTGGGTCCACTTAAGGAGCCTGAGGAGTTGGGCCATTACCAAGCTACATTACTTTAAGAACGTTTTAAGGATCAGTCATTGCTTGAAACCACCAGAGACCCTCTACTCAAGCCCCTTCTATTTACAAGTGATTCTTTTTAAATAAGGAAGCAGGCAGCAATCTACTGGAACATTCACAAAGACTTTATATTTACAACATATTGCAACATTGGGACGAATCAGTGAGTCATTTATTTTCTTAACATTCACTGTTTAGTCTGGCTTAAATCTTGCCAAGATTAACATATTTTCAATTGGATTTTACCAAACTAGTAAAAACTAAGCTTGAGAGATGTATTCTGAGATGAATTTGAAAAAACTGTGTATAATTTTTACAATAACTAAATATATTTCGAAGAGTAATGGCTACATTGTAAACCTGAATGGCTAATTTAACCAAAACAACGTAGTTCAGCAAGAGCCACGATCTGTCATTCAGACCATGATATACTGTACAAAAACAACATAATTCATTCCCCTCAAAGCTGCACTGATCAATATTTATATAATAGCAATAGATCCAGTGAGTATGTACAATGAGAGATTGGTTGCTCATTGTGAGAATCCAACAGAGAATCCCTATCCTTATGTTGTATTTGGACAATTGTTTACGTATGTCAGCCATATCAGCTTCATATGTCAGCATGAGACCAAATAAATGAATGAATGTACTTTCAAAGAAGGCAGCTGTGAAAAATGCAAATAAAAAGACAATTCAAGTCTTGATAACACACATAATAGTCAGTAGAAACTTGTGTGTAGAGTCAATCCGATGAATGGATGTCGAGGAAATCCTTCCTTTTTAAAATTAGATTAAACGGAATAAACTGTTTTGAGGAGATTTCATGAGTCCTGTGGATAAATGGAGTGTAATAAAATTATTCTCTTTGGCTAAAGAGAGCCATTTCTCTTGTTCATATATAATTCAGCAATAGTGAGTGTGATATTTATCTCCATGATAAATAGCAAGGATCTGAAACAAAGCCACTGTGACAAATGCACACACATTCCAAATATGGAGTTATTGTTTTGTAAAACCTCCTCTGGCAATGTGTCCAAAATGAGCATACAGTATAGCCGCTTTCACACCAAGTACTTTGCCGTACTTAGTTCCCAGCACTTAGTTCCCAGCAGGTACTAAGTGCTGGGAACTAAGAGCCGATCGCGTTCACACCGGAATAAGTTCCCTGAGGGAAGATTACGCAAATGAAGCCGCTGACGTCACTTCTTCTTCTTCGGGTTTACTGGCAGGCCGCAAACAACTTCACGGCGTATACTGCCACCCGAAGCTGCTGGGACTCCCGGGGCGTGGTTTGCAATTCGCCCAGCCAATCAGAAATTGGTACTTTTTTCTCCCCAGGATAGTCCCACCTCTCTAGCAGGCACTAAGAATGGGGTAAAAGTTCTCTGAACTAAGTTCTCTTTTTGGTGTGAACGCAAAATTCCAGGCACTAACGGAACTAAACAGGAAAAGTACGGGTAAAAGTACTCTGGTGTGAAAGCGCCTTATGTGTTTCTTTCCTTAAATGGATATTCAGATAAACTAAGAACACCACATTTTTTTAATTTGATCCAAATGGTTTTCTTGTCAACACATCAATGGAACCGTGTAACTTCACTTTTCATGCTGTTGGCCTTATTCTTTTATTTCCATTTTCCACTATCCACCAAACACTAAGTTTTATGACTCAGGCCTCTGAAACCAATCCAGAAGCCATTTTGACGATTTAAAGAATCCACGAGCATCAATGGAGAAATCGACTTTGTTGCCTGAAAACAAAAGTATTTTTTTGAAAATTCAGATATATCAATTGCAAGGAGGATTTGTAATGTACCCATGGCAGTTATTTCACATCAGAGAAATACACCGCTGACCTTGTGTCTGATATACTTCAAGCACTGAGAAATGGAAAGGGGATTTACACAGCGAGATGGTGACAGATAAATAACAAGCAGGAACAAAGGAGTCTTTCACAAAATGCAGAGTAAAGTGTGTCAACCACACTGAGAATCCAGTGAGCTAACAAGTAAGCTAGTAATAAACTAAAGGTCCTGATGTTAGCTTGTTTACTTCTGGTTGTGTGTATTGACTGATAAACAGGAATCTATAGGAACAAAGGGGTGAATTATTATAAATAAGTAGCCAGACCGCAGCATCAGGTGAATGTGAAGGACAATGGGAAGGAAATCAGTGCCTATAGGTGTAAGCAAGACCTTTCCAATGCTTTACCACTTACATTATTAACAGGCCTATCTGTGGCTAGCGTGAGAGAAAGGGATGTAAGACGATGACATGGAGAGAGTGTAAGAGATGAAAGTGGGGTTTCCGTGTAAGACAGCGCTCTGGGCTGAAAGAAGCCGACACCTTGACTTTAATTATTAAAACGCTACTTGGCTTTCCCTTCACCTGCTGCCGTACTGTATCTCTTTCTCCTCTCTGTGTTTCTGCAGGGTCTTCAGTGGAACTGCATTGGTTTGAGTCCCAGTTGTGTGCGTGTGAGATAAAGGGACATCCTCGTCTCTGCAGGCTGTTGTTGTGGCACCATTAATCTCTTATATCTATATGCCCCAAGGCCAAAATTAATACGCTTTATATTCACTATGCACAGAGGCACGGCATAAAAGTGCATTACCCCTCATTAGCACATAGTAGAGAAAAGTAAATATGGAAATGCTTCCACACATAAATAATGAACAAAGAACAGTTTTTGGGAAGTTATTGTTGGAAATTCTCTCGCATGGAACGTCGCGTGAGATTCATTTAACTCGAAACCCGAAGGCCATGCAGGACACATGGGAAAACCCTCTGGAATAAAATCAGTGTTTTTATTTCCCTGCAAAACAACCTCCATCTGAGTGGCTCCAATAACCGAGGCGCTGCTAGTCTGCTTGGTTCCAGTCGGACTACACATCCCATACGTCTGTGCAGTAAAGTGTAACAGCTAACATCTGTCTTGCTGCTGTTTGATTAGTCTCCTGACACAAGCAGGACAGGATTGTTTACAGTCAGGAATTTGATTTAGAATAATATTGGACAATATTTCAGGACAAAATATCTTCTGTGTCTGCACATGAAGTTGCTTCATTGCTGTCCAATGCCTTTAACAGTATGTATATATATGCAAATGTATGCACTATATCGTGCTCCTTTGTCTGGCTCCAGTTCAATGAGAGTCTGCAATGCTACCTCGGGCTTATAGAAGGTTGTGGGTGTATTTAGTATAATTATCATGCTTAAAGGTTTGTGATGCAACAGACAGTAAGGTGCAGTGTAATATAGAGCCGTTTTGGGGGCGAATAAACAAATTAGGCTTTGCACGATGGGGCTTTTGGCCTTGGCGAAGCTACCAGGGGGCCAAAACACCTGTTTTTGTCTTTTTTTGGCAGCATCCCAGATGCAGAACCTGACTTAAAGACTGCTGGGTGGCCCTGACGAGTTCAAACATTTCACTGCAAGTCAGCAACAAAGGCCAGGATGTCAGGCAACAGAAGTGCCTCGGAGCCACTCACTGATCCTCCGCATTCCCCTTTTATCACTTTGTTCTGGATAAAAGTGTTAGCCAAATGCCTAAACTGTGTGATTATTCAGCTGAAATATTGTTGCTTAAAAATAGCCTTGATGCTCTGTTGACTTGTGTGGATGCAGAGACAGAATAAGTCAAAGCTAATAGGGCAGCACCAGTTTCAGTGTGAGCTATGAATGCTGTTTTACTGTGTATTCTCTATAAGCCTTTTGATATGAAATGCAAAAATGTACAAAGAAACACCGGGCAGCCGTCCGACAGCCCCTCAGTGTTGTGTGTACAGTATATGCTTGGCTTGCGGCGTTAACTGGAGGCAAAGAACAATTGTAAAACATGGTCTGTTCACAGTAAGGAACCATTTAATGAAAAGAGAGGCAAAGTAAACAGAGTGTAGATTTTCCCAGGGGCATTTGGGATTGTTGGCAACCGCCTCAAGTCTTGTGTGTAAACAATGTGCCTCAGAGTTGGCGAAAAATATGGCTGAAAAACAACGATAAATGTGGCCATCATAAATTCAAGTCAAACAAAACACTTCTGTGGGCAACAGAAAAACTCCGGAAAGGAGAAGTTATAAATAAACATTGCACTCATTTATTTTTCCATTCCTGTTGTAACCTAGTTTCCAATATTTTTGTTATTCTGAGAGTGGTGCCTTCCTCTAGCCATCAGCCCCTATTTTTTAACAATTGTGCCCACCTACAATGGAGTCAGTAATTATTAAAAACATGATTGTGTCCTCAGTAAACCCTTTGTGTAAGCACAGCTGTTGAATCTCTCTTGATAATTGCACATCTTTTTAAAGGTTTCCTATTCTAATCGTGTCCTTCTGATATACCTAACCTACCCTTTGAATTTAAAACCACTATGCAGAGCAGCTTGCAGAGTTATTCACATGCACGCCAGAGAGCGCAAGTGTGGAACATGGGAATCTATTTCGGTGACACTTGAAGTGCTGATGACCTGCCTCGGGCCTTTAAAATCAAAGGGGAGTGCCGGACTTTATTAAAATGGCAGCCTGGAAATTGGAACTTTGAGCCTTGAAACAGCACAGTGCTCAGGTAGGGGCCGTGTGCGTGGGAAGGAATACTCGTGGCAATGTCCTCTGCTATAGAATCTCATTCATTTACAGTTAGATATGCAGTCCCTTTCAACTGAACCTCCATTTCATGTTAAAAGATCAACTCCTCCTCGGTGATATGATTAAGACATATTTTAAATATGAATCCCAATTGGGAAATGCATTAATGTCCACTGGAAGCAGTGATTTAGCATTCAGCTTGATGGTATGGTATATTGATGGGTGCTTCCCTGCTACATTTTGTGTTCATTGTATGTTTGTGTCTATTGGTTTTGCCTCATGCATTAGCATATTTATATTTTTAAGAAAAATACTGCAGCATTGAAATATTACATGGTTGTACAGTAATGATTTTATAGGTTGTCCGAGCATTTTGCTGCTATACTGTAGGCCATTTGTCATCATACTAACATGCATTACTGAGGGAAGTGTTTTTCTTTATAATTTCCAGCCCCTGGAGACAGACAACATTGCACGAAATAACACACACAGCCAGCACTCTCAATAAAACGGTGTCTTGTAAAGGGCATAAGGATGATAAACACAATATTGTTGGCCATAAAAGCTCCACACTGTCTGAAAATATCACCAGCCCATCGTCAGTGTGGCACAACATTGTTATAATTATAATATCTACTCGTCTTCCTCTTCCAGGCCTCGAGGGGCTCCATATGTTGTGGTGTTGGACAGTCCTCACTTCTCCTCACATCTCCGCTCCTCCTCTCCTGCCAAGTGCTCTGGGGCACTGCAGCCTTTTCCGCCGCTCACTCATCTCTTGCTTGTTTTCCCTAGCCTCTCATGTCCGTTTATTTTGCTCTTCTTTCATTTGTGTCTGCCATTGTCTTCCAGGTTAATTTCCGCTGAGGCTACCACGAGAGATGCTTTACATTCTTTCACATTACACTCCACTTACAAGCCATTAACAAATTCTTTGAAGGGTGTTGATATATTAAAGTGAGGAATGAAACTCCCTCTGCACTGACGAGAGTAAAGATAACCATTTCACTCTAAATCTTGCACCATTGGAAGGATTAGCAACAAATTATTTATAGGTGTCTGGCATTTAGAGTAAAATATGATACAAAACATACGACAAAGGTCCAAGGCTGCAATCCAAATGGACGCATAAAGACACCAGCATGCATCATTGCTCCTCTCAATCAATGGGTGCATGCTTTATACCCTCTAGTTAGCTCAACCCTTTAAATAACGCTAATAACAGAAGAAGAGCAGTTGCATGTAGTTGACACAAGTATTAGTATTTCCTCTAAAGAATATCCGGTTTGAAAAGACTCAGAGTACTGGACTGTGATGGTTGAGACTACATTAACCCAAATGAAAACACTTTCTCTTAAATTGACAAATGATGGTGTATTTTAATGCCAGCTGCCGCAGAAACCAACTTAATAAAATAAACAGCAACACTATATTATATTTATATTCTCTCTGTGCTGATGAACAATGATTCATTGTGTTTTGCGGACTTTCTCTTTAGGAAGTTAAGTATGACAAAGTATTTTGCGTATCCATTTTGTTTTGCGGTTCATATTTAATGTCGTTTTTATATTTGTAATGCATCTCATTCAATCACATTTGTATTTATGTAGCCGAGTATCACAAATTAGTCAGGGCGCTTCATTGTGTGTACAGCATATGACACCTTAAAGGGGCTCTTTTATACAATTGTTCAGGTTCATATTTGTATTTTGTGCCTCTACCGGGACGTCTCCATGCTTTAATGTTCAAAAAGGTCATTCTTTTTCTCATACTGCCTATACTGCACCACCTCTTTTCACCCTCTGTCTGAAACCAGAGTCTGCTCTGATTGGTTAGCTGGCTGGCTCTGTTGTGATTGGTCAACCGCTTAAAGATGTCCCGCCCCTTAGCTTTTCAAGGTCAATGTGTTAGAGTGCTAGCCAAGAGAAGCGCGTGTGTTAGGTATTGAGACCAATTACATGCACAAAAACCTATATAACACATTACAGGAAAAGGAGAACCCCCCAAAATCATAATTGGGCCTCTAAAATCACAACATAGACTATCTAAATGTCAATGATAATTTGAATTTATATTAAAAAAAAAAGATGGATCATTGAGAATGTCAACCATTTTCCAGGTGCCGCTGAAAATAATAATGTGGGCGTCAGGCAGGACTACAGCAACATGAGATCTTTTTGTCATATTTAGTCACTTACCCCTCCTCTGTTCTCTTCCTGCCAGGTTTTCCGAAGCGGCGAAGGCATGGGCATCCGCCTGGACAGCGCCTCGGCCTTCCAGGGGGCCGTCATCTCCCCCCACTACGACTCCCTCCTGGTGAAAGTCATCGCCAGCGGGAAGGACCTGCAGACTGCAGCCTCCAAGATGAGCCGAGCCCTGGCCGAGTTCAGAGTGCGAGGGGTCAAGGTAGGACATTCAGCCACGTGTGTTTGATGCCGCTTTGTGTGGGAATTTTAAAGTTATCGCTATGTGTGAGAAAATGCTGACCTCTTCAGATGATGGAAAAACTTGGTGGATAATGTCCAAGTGCTGTGTTATCAACCTGGAAAATAGGCAATTGTCATGGTCTCCAAATGATTGACATGAGGTATTTTGACAGCAGAGATGGTTTATCTGCTGTGAATGGATTCATGAGAGCCCATCTCAAACTATTGGAGACAGTCGAGCATGGTTAAGGGTACGATGCAGGGAAAACTTTAAGAGAGAGAAGGACATCTTTATAAGGTTTCTTCATAGCGAAGCAGCTGCAGAGAACAACAAGTCACTGCGAAGTGGTACTCCAGCCTTCTCGGATACTCCTTTCATCTCTTGACATGCTCACTTTATTCTTTATTTCTGGGTTTTCAGACTAAAAACTAAAGTTGTGTCTGTGCTGAATACATCCCTGCATAAAGACAGAACTCTAGTTTAATCAGCGAGTGCAAACGCTTGTTAACAGACTCAGTGTCGTCAGCAGAAACCATGTTAACAGACTGAGTAGGCGGCGGTGATTAAAAATAATGATCTGCATTTGCTGTTCATGTACAAGTCATATAAGCTAGTTATATCATGAACCACATGACACCTCTCACACCTTTTTGAAGGGCCTTGAACAAGTCTTGATTTATACCACTAATATTAGTTTTAAAACATTCAATAAACCTGATAATGTTGTGGAACACGATGTTTAATCAGCCATGCTAATGTATTCTCTGTTGGCCTACTAAAGGTAACCCAGTTAATAATTGAGTTAGATAAAAAAGAAGCACATAATAGACGGTTTGTGGGTCTCCTGCGGTTATCATTCAGATTCCTTCCAATCCATTACAAGTCATTTGCACTTTATCGTTTTAATTTTTACCCCGCAATTAAAAATAAACAATTTGCTATCTCATTGATTGTCAGGTAACACATGGAGCTTTCTCACAACATGTGCCTTTGTATGCCTCGCAGCTTAATGTGAAAAGTGCTGTAGCTATGAATACAACTGGAGAGATCTTTGACTGGATTAACCAGGCCCATGATAAAACTATTTTCCAATTTCGAGTGGATGCAAGTGAGTGAAATATCAAGGTGAACAGGTCTTGGAAGACAATGAGAGTTGCTTGGGGAAGCATTCTTATAAATCTCACTGTTTTGCAACAAGAGTGTCAATGAACAGAGGATGAATGTCAGCAGTGGGATTTGTAAAATGATTAGATGGATCAGTAACAGATAATGTATGTTCTGCTTTGACCAGACTCTAATCAGTATGTGAAACAATAAGGATCCTCTTGCATGAAGGATATACGTACATATCTTTGGTTTAATTAATGGTTTATATTGTGTCCTGTTGCTGGTTACCTACCTGTAGTTGGATAAAATGAGGTCTGTTCGAATAAAGGGAAACTGAAAAGTCTTATCAGCTTAGTTCATATTTGCTCCTCAGTCTATTTAGAATTAGTCATGATGAGGTGAAATTGCAAGTGACATTGGTGTTCTCGACTTTAATTTGTCGTTCAACTTGGAGTGAACTTTGCAAACTATCAGCAGTGATTTAATAGATTAACTTTCTGACAAAGTGAGGAAGCCAAGACCTGATGAGCGTGTGGACACTGTGCTTTGTCCTGGGAAGTCAACCTAATGTACCTTACCTCCAGTGGCTCAACATTTAAATCATTTTCTGCAGAGACAAAAGCTGTTTCTCAGTCTAAAAACATGATTTTATTGACGAGTTCTGAGCTACCATGGTGCATACGATTTAGATTTAATTTGCAAACAAGTATTTTCTATTCTGCACCAGTGAACCAGTACCAAACTTTGTAGCACAACAGAGATGCAAAGAATAGAGGATGGCTGTTACAAGCTGTTGAATTAAACATGTTCCCCTGAATACTGCTGTTGGCGGACTGAGATCATGACAGCTCTTTTAAAAGACTTGAGATTCGAGAAAAACCCAACTGCTTTCTGTGTTATTCTGCCACCAACAAATCTGCCAGTTGTTTAGAGTGGAGCCTGGGTTTATTATGGAGAAGTTAACATATTCAAGTACTGATGTCTTTAAGTTACTGAAGTGTACATATATATCCTGATGTCTTGTCCTTGCAAGGAATAGTTAAGCCACATTCTTCCACAATATGAAAATCACCACGGCTATGGTGGATACACTTTCTTCACATCAAACCTCATTGTTTTTTCCACTTTTAGAATATTCTATGAATTCATTTATTACCAGCTAGAAAATAAACACTACACCTGAACTTGTGACACCAGGTTGTTTAACTTACTCATAAGATTGAAAAAGCTGTCATACATGAGCTTTCTTCTGTGAAAACCACACAGATGTTTGTTCCTGAGAACCTGGATGATGTACTAGTACCATAAATAATGAACATGTTCCACTACAGGGGATATTTCATTTTTTTGTTGCTCTAAAAATACATTTAGCTGAAGTGTAGGGTTTCAGATGTGATGTCAGTTTGACGTAAGCACCCTACGTCATTCAGTGGGTCACTCCAAAAGTCCTACACTGTTATCTATCCTAGGGGCTAATTAATTTTCAATCTGTTTGTGTGTCAACCACTCGAATACACCCATATATACGGAAGTGACCAATGAAAATGTCTACAGCAAGAAATTGTGGTGTTGGTGAGCGGTGGCCTTGGAGACAACTCTCACTGGTGACATTCCACCATAGCAACAGCATCATTGTTGGCTACAAATCTAAGGCTATTAAGCTTTGGTCTGCTCACAGAGATATGACACAGAGGGCTGACATCCTCCAAACTCTGAAGGGTTTTATCTGTCTCCTAGTAAAAGAAAATTGGCTACATGAATTCTGAATGCAATGCTTCTCAGTTCATTCTTTGAGTTTGGTGGCACCTATAGTCACCATTGATCCTCCGAATGTTAAGTATAGTGTAACCTTTCAGTTCCAGCGAAATCCACAAGTTACTTGCTTGACATCTTGCTGCTCGTCCTGTGTTGTGTGGAATTAGGTTTGGCATTTCAGAAAGCTCTCTATATCCCCGGCTTCTGCATGTGTGCGCATTTGTTTGTATGTGTGCGCACATTTGAGGAGCCGTGTGTGTTTTGCAGTGAAATGTCACACAACCAGCCGCAAACAGAGAGAGGGGGAGTGATGGACGGGATATTTGGCAGGAGGGTGAGAATAGATGGATCGAGGAGCAGGGGAAAACTGTAAAAGGGCAATTAAGATGGAGAGTGTGTGTAACATAAAACAACAAGAAAGGTGGTGTGGCCCAGAGAAGCCCATGTAGCTGTTGGGTTTGTGGCAGAATGCACATGCAGGTTCAGTTTAGGAGACAGTTTAAATATTAAAATGACTAAAAAACTAATCAAGGTCATCTGAAGTTCACTGAAATGTGTCCTCAAAACCACAAATACAACAAAATCGAAATACAGTGCGCTTCATTTGTATCTGCCCACCTTAATTGACCCCTAAGAAGCTGTAACTAGAAAAAGTGAATGCTAAAGTAATGTCTATGACACTAAGAGTCATATTTGACATTTAAAGAGTGAAGTGTGGTGTATAATAATTTATTGTCTGCCTATTATTTCAAAAAATACAAGAGCAAAAGTGTAAAATGAGTCTTCTGGAACCATCAAAAAATCAGCCTGAGGCTACTCATGGTTATATGAATTAATTAGATATCTGATTAAATATGCCAGCAGCAGATGTCATTTTAACTGACATAATGGACAGTTGGACGGCTGCTTAAGTCTACCTTATTCTAAAATCCAGGAGTCATTATTTAAAAATATGTTTTTGTTATCCCTAACATTCTTAATTGTGCAAAGGAGGATGTTTGTTTCCTCTCTTAATTACACACACAATACATCTGCTTCTTGTTAATGCAAACATGGGAGCATCTGTCCTGAGTGTTTTCTCATCACAGAGGATGTTGGCTGATGAACATCAGATGGTTTCTGTTGATTTTTTTACCTCTGTATTTGTGTGACGGAGATATTTTCTACTGCAAAGGTAGAGAAAGACAAATAGAAGTTCCTACAGTACGCTTCTCCTCACGGCACTAAATATTGTGTAAAGTTTGGTAGTCTTCCACAAACTGAGATTTTTGGATTGAAACTGTAGAAAAGAAGTACAAGTAGCCAAGGCGACATCACTCATTAGTTTGTTGAATATCTATTTGAAGCCTTGACTTTGGCATATTGGCCATATGTTACCATATTTGGATGAGAGGGTAGAAATTAGAAGAGTTGCTGTTAGCATAGCGAACTCAAAGCTACATGCTATCGCTATCTAGCTAGCTTGGTTAGCATGGCACATCCATAACTTGTGCTATGTGTGTTTAATAAAAATAGCTTGCATTTAAATGAACTTAAATAAACAGCAGGTCCCTTTTTAAACCAGAAGTTCTTGAGGAAGATTTGACTGAGGTAATAATTTGAGTAAGGATTACGTTAATTTTCTCAGATTTCTATACACTTTTTTTACAAACTGTGGAATTGCTGCTGCTAGCTATTTGACCATTGTTTCAAAACATTGGCCAGATGTTTCCCCTTGATATTCATGTGTGTGTGTGTATACGTTTGTATGTGTGTATGATAGACTCTTCACAGTTTGTTGCTTTAGAAGTTATTTTTGGGGCTGTGCTTTAGGCGGTGTGGTTTCATCGCTGTTTATCTTTACACCTCATGTGTGAGAGTTTGATGTGACCTGGGGTTGTTGGACCCATCAGTTGGTGAGAGGGATGATTCCCATCATGAGAGGCTCTTTGAAGAAGCTGTAATGTTTCGCTTGGTGATAGCTTGTCAGATCACAGGCTAGTTTCCAGCCTAAGATCACCACACACTGTCCTGCTCCTTGCTCTCTTCGTTTCACTCAAAGAGTAAGATCTGTAGTTCTAAGCACCTCTGTCGGACATCTTTATTAAGGCATGTTTTGGACGAAGTCAAAGTGGCTCCTTTTGATTATATTTTAATTTTGAACGACGGTCTTTAATCAAATGGTGTTGTGCAATAGCTTCCTGCTGAGTAGAAAATAATCAAAAAAATAATATCCTCTACCTTTGTGACAAAGCCTGTACTGCTTTGCAGCTCCGCATGATATTTTCACACTCTTTTTACCAAATATTATGTTCATGGAATTTGGTTATTGGGAGGGATACAGGGAGGCTGTGGCTCAGTGGGTTAGTGTGCTGTCAGGTCAGGGAAGCACTGGTTCATTCCCCACTGCAGTCAGCATGTGGCTGTGTCCACAGTGTTGAGTGTATGTAAGTCTCTTTGGATAAAAGCGTCTAACAAGTGACATGTAATGTAATATTGCACATATTACAATTTCGATAATATTTTTGATTAATTGTGCAACCCTACTTCCTTCCTACCTTCCTCTTCCTCTTGGAGCTGGAGAGTCTTTCTTTTTTGTTTTCTAATCGTTGTTCTTAATGGCAAAGATCACAAAAAGTACGTTCATACAGCTGATATCAGCATATAAGAAACATTTGAGTTTTTCTTTGTAGATGAGGGAGCTGGATACTGCGAGTGCATATGACTGCAGTTATCAGTAAAGCTAATCGTTCAGTATGGAGAAATAATGACCGAAATAAATCAACTCTCATATCTCTTAAACACATTGACAGTCAGCAGATTCACTTTCTCCTCTTTCTGTGCCAGTTAAGATAGTGCCGTATTGACTCAGCTGTGTTTGTGATATAAAGGCATCAGTGATCCATCCTCACTTCCTGTTTACCTGGCCTCCAGAGTGCCTGTGAGTTTGTTAACCTGTGTCAGGGTAGATTTGTGAACACGTCTGTCCGGCCAAGCTCTCCATTTCCCAGGGCCTGTACTGTCATGTCTAACTCTTTTTTCATTTCTGTTTCTATCGGCCAAGTAAACAACTCCCCAACTCTGTTCCTGAGCTCTGTCTCCCTTCATGAGTTAACTTGTCTTTTTAGTTCTCTCGTGGATCTCTCTGTTCTCACATCCCTCTGGTTACCATTCACTCACATGGGGTATTTTTTTGTCCTGATGTCTGTTGAATATTGTATTGATAAATTGTGATACATAGTCAAATCAACAAATTATTCTCTAATACAAGCGCTGAATACTAGTTGCATTTAAATTAAGATCACAACTAAACAATAAAAATTATGAGTTAGGACTTCATAAATCAGTTTTTAGTTTTTTTTTCAAATAAACATAAGAGAAGCAAGACAATGGCGTGTGAATGAAGTCAATTGTTCATAGTGATATCAAGCAATTCATTTGAGTATAGCAACAGGCCAACGCACTACTAATGTATTTTTAAGGCTTTTAAAGCAACATGCACAACTTCTGAAGATTTTGTTATTGCACATCACACATTATTACAAACTGGGCTATAAAAGTAATAACAATACTAATAAAACATACATAAAGCAGTCCAATCAGTCTATTTACAGCAACATCAGTGTTAACCTGCAGTAGTAACAGGATGAGTCCTTCCTCCCCCTGATCCAGAGTTATCCTCCTATAACCTTTGCATCATGTTGCAACTTAGACACACTGATCCAGGATCATTCACTCAGCATTTACAAAGAGGAGGAGAGAGGCAGGAAATCCATCTCATCTCTGATTTATCAGTGGGAGGGATACAGGGTTTAGACACACTCTGACAACACACACTCTTATTTCACACACACACGAACACACACTAATATGTGTCTCAGGGGGCCTCGGGTTATCAGTCTATCTCTCCTTCATTTCACACCTCTAACAGCCACTTGCACGGTACTTAATCACACAAACAGTCTTGTAATTATCTTCATGTGTGTGTGTGTGTGTGTGTGTGTGTGTTGGAAAACAAGCCCTGGAAAATCCTTGTTTTTAGGAAATTGAATAAAAGATCAAGAGCGTGCTAATCCAATTGGTGAGAGTGAACACATAAGAGTGTAAGTCTTTGGGGGTTGACAGTGGGATGTACCAATGAAAGGAAAGGTAATGTTTGGCTGAGGATTGAGGAAGATTAGAGTAGATAAATGAAAAGTGAGACGAGCAAAGATTTGAGAAAGTAGTAGTTAAAAACTGTTGACAATGATGTGAAATCAAAGTGACAGGTGGAGGTCTTAACCACATGTTTATTTATGTGTGCAGAGAGGAAGACTCCTTAAAAAGTCTACAGTAAGACAAGACTAACAAAGTCTGATGTAAATTGCCGAAATTGAAAGCCGTAAATCCATTAAAATGTCAGATGCATACAGAGAAATCTCAGTTTTTCATACTTCACTGACTCTATGTACTGCTCGACACTGAATAGATTGCAATGTAGTACAAAACGCTTTTCATCAATTTTAATAAGCAGCTTCCTCTCTCTAAAAAAAAAAAAAGTGCTGTAATCACTTTGGAACAGGCAGATTGGGTCTTTTTTGTGCGTTGAAGAGTGTCATGTTAATTTTCTATGCCTTGTGCATGGACACAACGAAATGATTACCTGACAAAGTAATCCAATACACAAGACAAGTATTAATGTCACAAATGATCAGATTGATGATGTATTAGTCAATTTAAACTATATCTGTGCTTGTAATTAGTGGTAAACCCCCTTTTTAATTTGAACATTTGAATTTCCTCACTCTTTTAATGGACACATAATGATACTGTACATTTTTCGGACATATTTTTGAATTTGACTGACATCATAGAGGTGGGTTTTTCAGGAGATGCTTGTAAATTGCCATGGTGCACAATTGATTGGAGCACTTGTAGCCTATAAATGTTGAAACAAACCCCCCTTTTCAACAAGTCTTCAAAGTGTTATGTGTTATGCCAGCCTTTATAAATGCACTCCATTTACTGTTTACTCCATTTATTTACTGTTAACAATTTGAGCTGTCCATTTTACAACATTCAACAGTGAGTTTCACGACTTCAGGCAAAGTGGTTTTGTCAGGTGAAAAGAGGACAAAAAGAGTCGAGAGGAGATAATTTGTGAAGAAGGGCGAAGTTGTTAAGATGAGCGTGGAGCCTGGCAGTACACAGCCACTCAGCAATAAGCTATTCACTGCAACACTTACCCACAATGCCCAAGCAATCACCCATAAAACAGCTGTTTTGTGGGGTAAACAATCTAACACATTTACCCGAACACGATTTAGCGACTGAAACTGCCACTCCAGCTTAAGAATGTGCTATCATGTCGCAAACACGCACTCTCGCTAAAACGTCATGTCAACACAAGCACAATGTCTCTCAGCCAAAAACCGACAGACACAAGACAGATGTGCTTATAGCCAGAATCGGGCCTCTCGCTCACACTATCTCCAACACAGCAAGTTGGAGCTGCTCTGTGTCAACTGGGACTTTGAAGCCATAATCAGGATTAAACGGCCCGAAATCTGCTGTGACGAAGCGGGGGGGGGTGGGAGGATGGAGAGAAGAAAGATGGTGCTGGAGAAACTGCAGAAAGGAGAGGAAGTTGGAATGGGGAGAGAATGAAAGTTTCCATTTGAATGGGACTTAGTGAAACTTTGCAAAAGAAAAATGTGAATCGGAAGCTTTTCATCACCTACTTTCATTCAGTTTTTTTATTTCTCACTTAGCAGTCAAATAAATATTCAAGGACAGGTTATTCTGTGAATGCACCATTTCCAGAATTGTCCCCAAAAGCTAGTAGATATGGATATGAGATGCAGAAATATCATTACAAGTATTAAAATATGTCCTTTTTCACAGCTGATTCAGTGGGTTTTCATACATAGTGAAACTTCAGAGCAGAAGACTTTTGTTTCCTCTTTTGCTGATCCACTCAATTCTTTCTTTGTTCCCTTTATCTGTCCTTCTTTTTCTTTCCCCAAATCTTTCTTTATCATACTAGTTCTCATGCGCGCTGTATCATTCCTTCCTCCTTCTTTATTTCTTAACGACCCCTCTGTCGTCTTTTTTCTTCCATCTGTCATCTTGTCTGCACAGTAGCACATCAAGTTTAGCTGTGAAAAACAATCACACACGCTCACTCTCAGCCCCCCCTCTATCTGCTCTGGGTGTCTGTGTGAATATTCATTTAATGAGCAGAGTAAGGGTTTGAAACAGGCAATGACCGTGCTGGTGTGAAATCTGATTAGGTATGTATCTTCAGTAGAGATAGGCTATCCGTCATGGCATCTGAGGTCAACTGCTGTTCACTTCATTGTAGAGTCACACTAGGGTGGAGAATGTCTGCTCGGAAACAACAAAAAAGACTCATGAACGCATGTTTTCATCTGTAGAGATGATGTAGGCGAGGAATTAAAAAATCACCCTGCTGAATTACTTTAAAATATGAAACCTTGAATGGCTGGGAAAGTAGTAGAGGATGAGTAATAATAAAAAGAGAATGTGTAGGTAGCAAATGAAAACCAGAGAGAGGAAAGAACAGGTTTGGCCTGAGGCTCGGCGGCAGATTGTCCAACACACACAGCACCTGTAAAATGGAAATACAGTCAACATGTATACACAACATGCAATTTCTATCAGTAATCTTCTGTGGCATGATGCCTCGAAGCACTATTTGATTGAACATTAACATGTTCATAAAGTGAGAGTTAATGACCAGTGAACTCTCAGGAGCGACGCTGACCTCGGGCTCAGTCAGAGAACCAGTGAAGAAGACAGAATGTGCCTAAATTAAGTTCACACCTACACTGCCACAACCTCCACAGATAGCTGAGGGCGGAAAGAACACTTTCGATTACCTGTTTCTTAATTCACAGCTGGACATGTTTGTTAAAAAGTGGAAAAAATACCACAGTGAAATGTGGCTTTGAACATGAGAAGTGGTGCTGTGCAGGTTCATATCCACAGTCAGGAATAATGAGATCCTGCAGCTGTGATGTGCATTTAAATGCAAACATGGTTCAACACACTCTGCACGGAGGACAAGGGTCCAGGGGGAAGGGGAGTTTTTAATTAATGGTTGGTACACACTGATGAATTGACATATTCAAATACAATGGAAGGTTAAGGCCGTAATTATCTATCACACACCCGCAGATATTAAGACAATCTGCCTACAAGACAATTAACACGTTCATTCTCATTGTTGTGGAGTTTTGAACTACATGAACTTAAAAAAGTAGTTCAAATACATTTTGAAGGAGCATGCTGGTAGTTTAACTACATTTATAGTTGAATAGTGTTGCATTAGTAAATCACTTTTTGGCCATTATTAAGTTGTTAACTCCTAAAACTACGAATACTTTTTGGCTCATATAAGGACATTTGTTATATACCACTGCTCATGTCGGACATACAGGCTTAAAAACGGCAAGTTAAACATTTTGCACTCCTGTTTTGTATTTTTTGGTCTGGTTTATACTGTATGCGAACAAGTGGTCACCTATTCATATAAACTCAAATTGCAGTTTTTGCTGGCATGTGATTCATATTCATTTTGTATCATATACACATATACATCGTCAATTTGATCATGTATATATATATTATTAGTTTGAAGTACTTTCTGTGAGTACCTTCAGTTAACCCACCTAGATTTAACCCAAGGGTCTTTTCTTTTTGCTGTCTTTCAACTTCTTCTTAAGTCATTGGTAGCCTTCAAGGTTATACATTTAAATTAGCTTCCCCAACACTGATAATATATTAGTGTTAACAACAAATAGTGTTTTTTGTTGGAGTAAATTGGACAAACACATCCCCATCAGGGTTTCTAAGGTCACTCTTGTAGATTGTGTTAATTTAAAATAAACAAATGAGGCTCATCATTACGAATAATTGATGCACCCATTCTCTTAGATGTTTATTCCCTCATTGCTTTATTTTTGAGTTTTTAGAGAAAAGGGGGGCTTTGAATGGCTTTGTAAATGCTTTTTATTGAACGAGATATTTACAAATTCCAGTGTCTTGTTAGTCATGTAGCCCATGGTGAGAAGTCAAGCTGTCAGCAGCACAATGGGGTGCATATACACATTTAAACTGCGGTGGCCTTTCTTTTCTCAGGCATTTCCCGGTCTAATTGAACGGGCATTATAGAACGTGGACCTCCATTCCTCTCGCCTGATTATTCCGCTCTGAGAGAACGAGATGCTTTCCAAACAGTTCATCTTGAGGGCAGCAGTAAATGCAGCAGTAGTTTATTGTTACGTTCAGTAAAATGTGATGACTACACCTGTGAATGCATCTGCTTTTTCAAATGTCTTAAAAATGCGGCGAGACCTTGGAGGCAAACACGATCTGTCAGAGCTGCCAATTCTGCTCATTAAAAGCCAAGTAGTTTCCTGTTTTTATGTACCAGCAACTCCGGAGCTGGAGGTCTTTTCTACACTAAAAACGCCATCACACACCTCCTTATGAGCCGCGCTGGTTATTTGACAGCTGGGTTTGCTTGTTTCCGTTGCAACATCTGGAAACCCGGTAGCACTGACAGTTTTAATGTTAACGTTTTTTTTTTCTTCTCCAGACTGAGCCTGAGGTATACCTGCTCTTACCGAGCTCTCCCTGATAAAGAATTCCATTACAAGCCTGCACTGTTTCTGCAATGCTCTGAATGTCTGTTTCGGCTGGTAAAGCTAAATGATGTATGCTTTGCTAACGGTTCTGTACAGTTCATCAAAACATACAATCTCACTGATTTCCCTTCTACTATTGTTGTTCTGCCTTTCAATCCTGACCGTGCTAAGCTCATGGCGGCCTTGCAAGTACAGTGAGTATGCATATATAAGCAATGTATGCATACTCTTTTCCAGAACCTCTACGATTTTGCATATACAGGTTTGAAGGGGACAGAAGAAAGTGACACATTACATTAGATATGTTATATAGATTGTGATTTTTGAGCTACAGTATTGTTTAATGTTCTTGTTGGCTGTAAAAAAGCCTTTACAGCCCTCCAGTTGAGACATTTACAGCGGGCTCTTTGGGGCCCGGCGGAGCCACGAGGCCGGCAGATGTGACATGTTTACAGCCGTCTTGGACAAAGCCGTTCGGAGTGCCATTTCATCACAAAGTCCAGACTGCTAGGTCGATATGAAGGGAGAGAGGGGAAGAAGAAAGGTCTCTCACCCTGTATTCGAGGCTTCATAATTTATAACGTTTTTGTTATTAGACAACATTTTGGCTGAATATGTCAACTTTGACTTAACAGTGTAGGTTTCAAAGAGCTTTTCCTCAGGCAAGTAAGAACATGCTAAACAAATCATATGTAAACAAATTCCACTTAGATTCCTCCATTAAATATTCTCACAAATTACTCTTACGTTGTCAGCCTGAATCGGGCTCAGAATCCTCTTTGCAAACTATTTACATTAATATATTCTACAGTATCTTAGCTGTGGTTTTGTTTCCTTCCGTGCAAATGGTCTGTTTTTAGAGAGCCTTTTGAGCAGCCCTTTGATCAAAAAACGTATTTGTTAGAAAAGTCAGTTCCCTCCTAGAGCCTCAGAGGAGTGCGCTGTGTTAAAGGCAATGTGGAACAGTAGCACAGAGTTTGGCACTGGATTATTTACAATTATGAACTTCCGAAGGCTATACACATGAGAAGGCCTGTGGGGGACAATGAATCGGCACAACAAGTGGAATGACTGGTCAGAAAGGCCTTCCCCATCCTCAGTTCTAAGCTGAAAAACCTTCAAGAAGTACCTCAGATCACCTTCTCTATGCTAAATCATTTTCTCTCTTCACGTCTTCCACCTCATCTCACTTTAATTTGCTCTTAACTTCTTTTAAAAAAGTCTCCCGTCTACCTCAATTTTAAAATGTTCTGGCAGTGTTGGCGAGCCGAAGCTTATTCTACCTCTGCCTTCACTCTAAGTGGCTCTGGATAAGAACATTAGGTGAATACCTAAAGTATGAAATGGAAAATGTTCCCCAAAATGGTCTGAGGTGTTTTTCACTTTTAGCCGTCTGTCAAAGGACTTGAATCATCCTTCAGGAGATAATGGGATAAGTACTTTGCTCTCCTGTCAGCAGACTGGAACACATCATTTCAATGGATTGATATGATCTAATTAAAATACAGTGGAGAAATGCTGGACTATTTCAGTGCGTTTCTCTTTTTCGGACTAAGCAACAATGGATTGAGATGTGTGGCAGTTTGGGAACAAGTACACAGTGAGTCTGATGTATTCATCAATCTACTGTTATGCCTGAATAATAAATACGATTATTTGCCAGACACTTCAGAAAAAAAATCCTCATCTGTTGATTTGGTTGGCAATGGGCTCTCTCTGATATTTCAACAAATCAAACAAGACGTTTCCACTCGGATGAGCTGATAGACTCGATGATTCTGGTGTTCAATACGAAGCACATCGGCTCATACTAAGTGGAAGAATACTAATTTGGACATGAAAAGCCCAGCATAAGAAACCAAGAATGTCCAAAGTTACTAGAGGAATTCTTTCAGGACTTGTTTACTTCTAGAAAGAAGGATAATGATTTGAGCTTCTTGGACTGCATTTAACATACTAATTTGCAGGTCAGTAGAGAGGGGGGAAACAAAGAACAACGGGCGAAAATGAAGGTTAAAGAACTTACAAAAACACTGTAGAGGGAAAGAACGTGTTTAAACAATAGTTAATAGTTAAAAGTGCTACAAGAAGAGAAGGGATGAAGAGAAAGAGAGACATTTATTTGGTAGAGTGCCTTCTGTTTTAGCTGCTTTTAATTGCTGATTGAGAACAAAAGTCTCCTTTCTCATTCTAATGAGTTTAATTATGGCTTGCCCTCTGCCAGGTGTTTGGAGCAGCTAATGTCTGGATTCATTAATTGTCAATTAAAACCGAATCAGGTGCAGGGCTCCCAATCTCAGCCAGCTCTCCGAACAAACATTAAAAAGTGGGATAACAGTTTGTTGTGTTTACACGTCTGACAGTGCACACACAATGAGATAAGCCTGAGTGGTGAGGGGTTTGATAAGAAATGAAGATGGATTTAGGATCTCTAAAGGCAGCGCTGCGTTTTCTTATCTGCGTTTCTCCGTGATTAGATGGGATTGGCAGTTTGCATTTCAGTCAGTAATGTAGCTGCTGCTATTGAAGAAACTGCAGCGAGGGAGGGGCTGAGGCGTGGAAGGCAGCGGGAGAGAAAAGAGAGGATGCATAAATTGTGTTCAGATCGATGGAAAAGCGGGGGGCGGATTGTTTGGAGAATCCAGACTTTTTATTCTCACTGATTTAAGTAATCAGGTGTGTGTTTCCAGGTCTTTGTGTGTAAGTAAAAGAGTGTGTTCTCAGTGGAGAATAAGGGGATTTGTCTCATTTTGAGCAGACGATGAATTCAAGCTTAATGCTGCCGCAGAGAAAACAAAGCTTTGAGGAGGGAGACGGTGGGGGTGGTGACAGCGAGGAGAGGGATGGAGTAAAAATGTTTACTGCAACCTTTATCTGTTTATCTTCCTCACCTGCTAATCCTGTCTTCTCTCCTCAACCCCTCCCTCATCTTGGATCTTAATCCAAACCTTTTTCTTTCTTAGTTTCTGCGTTTCTCATATACTTCTCCCTTCTGGAGCAGGGGAAAACCCACTCATGTAGAAGTTATGAAGAATAACAAATGCATTACTCTTGACTTGCACTTATTGATCTTATTTTATTAAGGATGCTGTCATTAACACGTAAAACGAATACATATTTCACACACATATGAAACCACGCCACAATATTATGAATAGTACGATACCATCTGGTGCCTTTCACTCGTGCCATTTGAATCCGCCTTCAGTTGACATTTCTGATGTCCAGATATGGAATAAAAGGTTACTTTTCAGACCATATTTTTGCTTTCTGTAATGCTCAAGAGTCCAGTAGTAGTGGCATTTTACTCTCAGATACAAGCGATTTAAATTGGATCACTGCCATGAATAAGACTTACTGTTAGTGATTCACAGATGATACAGATATCAGATATCTGGCCGATGCTGTGACTCACATAGATGGATCCGGTGATGGTGACAGTGTGGCTGATTTATTCAATACAGTTCTATGTTTAGATCCAATGACATGGTGGTAGTTTATAACAAACATGTCAGCTGTTTGGATTTATTCCACACTTTCACTGCAAAGCAAATGTTTCTAGTGGTGCGGGTACATTTATATCTGTATGTGTTTTGATTCCCAAAGCTCAGGTATCCCTGTTTGCATTGGCATCGGGACTGAAACGGCTTCAGTGTAGTTGTTGGCAGTGAACATCTTAATTCCCAGGCCAGCCAACAATGGAACATACACTATAATAAGAGAGAGAGTGCGAGTGATACAATGGTGCATGTCAAATACAGTTAGAAGTTAAATGGTGCATCCCTTTACTGTAGAAGCTCCCTTTTTGTCAACTTTCTCAGAGGTGTCTGATTATTAAAAGCCACCTTTTCGAAGTATTACTAGTGCAAATGTATCTTATTCTTCTTCTTAGAGGTTGACTCATCTTAATCCCTTTGTGGTTGACATTAAAGATGTGATAATGAATCTTATATCACAATATTGAATAAAATATCGATTGCGTTTCCATCTTTACATTTTGAGGGATCAAGTTGGCAGCCATTGTTTGCCATACATGTATGTAGGCACATAGCAGTAATGATATGCTTTTACTGACTAGCGCTGCACAATTAATCATTATCTTTATATGGCCTAATCCAATATTAAAATCGCTGGAAACACTATTTTTGTTATATGTGTTAAATTCTATTGGGTAGGCAGTTTTTTTGAGGCTGCAGAGATATCATTACTACAGACGGGTGCAGATTCTATATTTTTTTAAGATAATAATAATAAGAATGGTAGAAAAATGATCAATCCCTCCTATATGAATCAAATCACAATGGCAATATCACTCCAAATAATTACCTATTTTTTCCAAATTCTGCAGCATGCCACTGTTTAATATGTGTTTAAAGTTGTGAGGAGCGGCAGGGTGGTCTGTAAAGGTTTGGAGGAGTCTGTGTCGACACGCTGAAAGGTCCTCTGTACAAATGTTCTCTTTGTTCGTTCCTCTGAGGCTCTTTGAGGGGAACATTATGTTCAGTCAGGACTTTAAGACTACTGCTGCACCGTGTAATGAAATTGGTCAGGCGGTGATATTTGGGTGTGCCGCGCCGAGTTACCCATACTCTTGCGATTCATTCTATTTTAAAAACACTTGATCTTCCATTATGGTGAATGTGTTCATGCAGATAAAAGGGCTGTGCAATTAAACTGTCTCCCTGCTGTTTTCTGCTCCTATTCTCATTTTATTGTCCTGTCACTCACTGGTGTTTTTCAGCAAACTTCTGAAGGTGTGATTTATTCTTTCTTTGTTCTTTGTGTTTCCGCTTGCTATTTCGGAGCAGTCATAGCGTTATTATATTCCTTGATTGCTCTTTTTTGTTATTAAATGTAGAAATGTGGATTGTTTTTCAGCTACTAAGACTTGCTTGTGGTTTCAATGTCAATAGGCGTCAAAGTGGGTGATCACTGTCTGACCTGATCTAACATCAGCTAAAAGAATGTGGTAGTTTATGCATCAATATGTGTATGCTTAGTCTATGTATGCTACTGCTGTATAATGTTGTTCCATCTAAGGCCACTTTACTCCACTACAATTCAGAGGGAAATATTTACATTTTTACTCCAGTAAACTTATTTGATAACTTAATTAGAAATGGTCATGCATCATATAAAACGCTGTTTCGATAGTAATGCATCTGTTTCAAAAAATGTGATGTGGCATTGCCTTATAACTTGTAATACTTTAAATCATGTTGCTGCTAATACCTTGTGCTTCTACTCAAAGTAAATCTCTGAATGATGTTCTTAAACTGATATTTATCGAGTCACAGTATGATTTATGAATATTTAAAATTGTTAAGATACTTGTGTAATCTATTAGTATACAGTATATGTTATGGCTTGATAATGGGCACCAATTTATGAATGATTGACGCCACTCACTACCACAGGTCCGACCACATTATTAGATGTAATATTTAAACATAATAGATCCAATTATTTCACTTATTGTTGGAACATTAATTTTGACACCTTATTTTTAACAGTCAATTGCATGATCACAATTCTTATATTTGGAATTTGAGTTTATTTATTTTCTGGAAAGTCTACTGTAGTTTATTGTTTATTTTATTTTGAAGTGAAGCTAAACAGCCTCTCCATGCTGGCTTTTTGGGAGATGTGTGACGCCCCCACGAAAGCTCATGCTGCTTCACGAGAATGAAAGCCCAGGATGAGCCACTTCACACAGTATTTTTCATAGTTCTACTCTAAGATGTTTTTTCCACCTCTGTCTGTATAGGTAAATAGCTTTCTGAATGATGGTGCACTGCTGCAGCGAGTCCACTTGTGAGCCTACGAGTGGCTTTCAGTGTGGTTGCAAGGTTAAATTATATTCAATAAAACTCAGTTATGGCAGCAGGAGCAAACCCCAGGTATACAGATGGACGGGGGCAGCGTGTTGTGGGCGTAGCGTCCCTGCAGAGGTGACAAAAAAAAGTGAAGCAGAGACCTTGTTGCCGTCCTTTGTAGAATGAAACATCCTGCAGACAGTTCTTCACTTTTAATTATGGGATTAGTAGCAGCACAGCGGCAGGGGAGTGACATGCTAGTGGTGAAATCTTGCTATTTAGCTTTCAGCATAAAAGCTCATGCTTTCCTGACAAATGCAACTTGACTGGAGTGTGTGTGTAGGTGGCAAAGGCAGTGTTGCTGCCTGTTTATGACAATGGAGAGCAACAGAAGTGGGATTACTCTATTTTTTTTATCCCACGTCTCTTTATTTGTTGTGCCTTCGGTTGCTCAAACACTGCTGTGTTTAAGGGCTTAATTCCCTCTGGAGCTTCACATTTCAAATCTTTGAGTCTTCGTGATGTTTTGGGTAAATATCCACCAGCTGTCTTTTGCTAAAGGTAAAAATAAAATCACTCACATGAGAAGTCTTTCCAAAAAACATGAACATCTTTCAGTGGAGGTGATGCACTGTGTTGTCCCTTTTCCACAGATTAGTGCATGCTGCGACATCTGTTTTCACTTACGGAATAGATATTTCATTATCCATGCCTTGTACAAGAGATGGCGCACAAAAGGCGCTGATTACACCTCACCTGCAAGTGAACCTTGCATAGATTTTTCCAGACTAATCAGCTGTTGTTCATGTATGTGACTGACCTGTGTGCTTGCAATAATGTCGGGGTCTTCATCACGTGCAATAACGGTGTAACATGATTTAATGATTCATTGTTGCATTGCCACTGACTTCAGGAGTGGACAAATTGTAGTCGGAGGCTGCTGCCATTTTCTCTAAACCTCAAACCAGTGATCTGAAAATGGTTGTTGAATATATTTGGAGTGCACTCAAATTGTGATGAATGACTTGCTAAAATCCAATCTTTTTTAAATAGGTAGGTGTTTCACAGGGGCAAATGGATATTTGTTGATAGAATGCTGCGCTGCATGTTTTCAGAGAGAGGAAGTGCAGAAGCAAACATTTTCTCCCCCTCTCAGTGGCATTACTGCAACCTTTCCTCTTTGCACAGATTCTAAAGTTTATATTTCATATTATGCATTAGGTCTTTATATTTGTTGTGCAATGACAGCAGAAGACCAATCTTTATTGAACCCTTCAAGTTCCATGTTAAGTAGTAGTCTTCTTCACATAGAAAATGGTTTTCTATGGAAAGTTGTGGTGTACATTTGTGTAAGAGTGCTACGATCAGTGCTGAGCAATCTACACTCTGAATTGATCATAATGTATTTTCTCTAGCAGCACGTGTTTGCCTGTGCTTGCAAGCTTTGGGACATTATTGCAGCCTCACTGTTCCTCTCGTATTCTCAATGATTGACACTTGAAGCTATGCTGCGGCTTAAGATGCAACAGGTGACAATATGCTTCCCACATATCTTCAGATTTACAGCCTTCACCTCGAGAGACGTCATGATGCCTATTTAACCCACTTATTTTACTTTGAGGGTAAATGCAATTGCTTTTTTCTAACTAACATAAGCAATGTTGCTTTACTGTAGAATGCCTACTTGTATAGTTTCTTCTCTCAGAGTGCAACACAGATGCATTTAAACAAATGCTTGATTGCTACTTGCAGAAGTTGGGTTATATTTTCGATCTTATTGTTGCTAGCCGTTAAAACAAACATTTTGAACTGCCTCAAATGTTTGGTTTGCCCCAAAGAACAAATCTTATGGGATTTTTTGAGACACCTGGCTTAAATAGTCATATACACTTCCACTAAACCTCAAATGAAAAGAAAAAACAACAAACATTTTTTTAAAACATTTCAACCAAGTCTTCCACAGGCAAAAATAAAGTAATGCAAAAAAGATTTCCGGTTTTCATACAATCACACTCATAATGAAACATGGTAATACAGATGTATTGTTTTTTCTTTCCAGCATTTAGCAGCCCAAAGAAAAACAACACACTTAGGTCCGAAATATCCACCAGCAGAATATAAATATTTCATAATAATAATCTCCCACAGCATTTGGCCTTTAGGCATGGCTGGATAAGGAGCATCGTTCAGCACTTAGTCCCAATTATGGCTCAGCTGAGATTCCCAATGGTTGTAAATCTGTGTCTCTGAAGCAGAGTGCACAAAAACCAAATTCATTCCTCACAGCCTCTGAACGTCTCTGGGAACCTGAGCTTTTCATCTATGATTGGGTCCCAGTTGAATCATAAGCAGTAGAGCCGGGGGCAAAGTTGTTAGACCAACAGCTGGATCATATTTTGCAGCTGAATTATGTAGTATGACAATCATCTGTTCCCTCTGCAAGGAAAGAGGGGAAGTAGTGAGCGGTTTGTTGAAACAGTAATGTGGCTGTAAGTATAACTAATTGGGCGTAGGTATTTGGGAGATTTACATAAAACCCTCTCAGGTTTTTAGTGATGGTACTGTAAATGGTGTTGGTTTAGAGATGGGAGTGGATTTGTTGGGTTTAAGCCTCCCTAATTGAGCAGCAACTAAAAGCAAATGTAATCTGCTTGTATTTATTACCATAGCAAAGGAGACATCTTAGGCAGGTAGTTATTGACATATTTTCCCTTTCTTCTTGCTTACTTTAGATCTGTCTTTGACATCTACAGTATGTTTGTCATTCTCTTACTTTTTCTCACTAGTCTTTTCTCTTCTTCTTTCTATTGTTGTAGCTGAAAAGCCTGAGAGAGGACGCCCCACTGTATCCGTCTCTTATTCTTTGCTGCTGTCTTTTCACACACACATGAACACACACCAAGATCTCCTACTGTCACCCGCTCAGAAAAGAAACCGTACAACATCACAAGATGAGAAGAGCTCCAAAGTTTCCCTCCCTCCCTCTGATCAGGAGTCTGAAGGGAGGCCGCAGGGGATGATGAGTTGGAGGAGGAGGTGGTAGCATCACCACATGGTGGACTGAAAGAGAGAATGAGGAGGGAGAATGATGAAAAGAGGGCAGGAAGCTCCTTGTTCTTGGGAATAAGTGGAGAAGGGTGGACAGGGGGCGGGATGTTTGGAGAGGTTCTGATGAGCAGGAGAAGCCCAACTGAGAAGTAGGGAAAAAGGCAAAATCACAACTTGTACAATATATGAGAAATGAAGAGATGTCAGGAATAAAATAGGATAGGGGAAAAATAGATCATACTGAAAAAGAAAAATAGAAGAACTCAAGAAAGTTGAGTGATGGAGGCGTGAAAAGAGAAGACATTGTGGAGAAGCAGAGAACTTGAGATCAAGTTTTCTAAGAGAAACTGTCAGCAGAGTGATGTACGCTCCAAGATCCAACATACGTTAAACGAGAGAAGTTGGCAGAGGTGAAAGAGATCGAGGAAGGGAGCCGGAGGAAACAATCATAGGACCATCGAGAGCGAGTACTAAAAGAGTGAAATGAGGAATGTCTCAGAAGTTGGATGAATTACAAGATGGAGAGAATTTAAGAGTCCAAGAGGGCAGCGTGTCGCAGAATGAGACTACAGGCAACATGCACACCTTTGTAGGGATGCAGCTGAGATTAGAATCAAGTGCATATTAGGGTCAACTGATCCAGTTAAATACAGTAATGTGGCATTCTGTACTCTTTGTTAGAAATAGATCACCCAAAGAGGAACATAACCATACAGCATTATGTCTTCAAATCAGTTTGTAGTTATAGTTAGGTGGAGCTGTGTTTTTTGAACTGGATAAAGCATTTGACACAGTTAATCGTCTAGGATTCTCATCAAAGCTGTCCCAATCTTTAACTGTCATTAAGCACACTGAAATTGGTATGGTCTTATGTATCTGGTTGTTCTCAATGTGTCCTTGTGAATAATAAATGCTAAATAATAAAAAGCTACTGGCTCGATTTTCATGAAACTCGGTGTATGTGCCCAAAAAGAACAGTTATTCAGCTGTGTGAAATCATCCCACGTGGCTGAAATGTTAAATCATTTAGGCCCTGATTCCTTGTGTTAATCAATACCTAGGTTAGGAGGATAAGGGGACGCTAATACTGCTGGAGGGCTAATAATAATGGTGCAGGGTACGGTAGATAAAGGCTTAACCACAAAAGTGTATTATTTTTCTCTTTTGTAAGCAAACTAACTTACAATAAACCAATGATCGTGCCTTTAAACTAATGCAAAATATTCATATAAATTAGACATGGAAAAAAAGAAAGAGGGTGGAGGGATATTCAAAGGAAGGAAGGGAGATAATCATTGTCGCTCAATAAAATGTTCTTTTACTCAACATCTGAATGAGAGGCGAGCTGAAAAGAGTGTGTGAAGAGTGAAGACAAGGGTGAAGGAGAGCTGCTGAATAGAACACATCTTCTTTTCAGCATTGAAAAAACACTATATTAAGTTTCTACATTAGGATCTTTGCCTCAAATCAAAACTTTATACACATTGAAGCTTTATTATCATGGAGTGAATGTGAATTACTTCACTAATGACACTCTCACTTAGATTCATGCCTCACATTGGTTAGTTTCTGCATGTACTCATGAAGGTAGTGTGGGGGAAACTTCTGAAGCAATTGGAGTCAGGACTCAGAGAGACACGATGGAGAGCTGGAGCTTTGATGGCAAACACTGATGGGTTATTTGGAGCTTCGGCCGGAGAATTCACAAAACAAGTCAGAGTCAGACGTTCTGACTTCACGGTAGAGTTGCCACGTCAATTCTGAAGAACTCTACCCATGTATTTAGCTAGTTCAGAGAGAATAATCAACATTGTGCATAACAAGATAGAATCATAACACCTCTATCAGCTGACGCCAACAGGCAGGAACAGGGAGGCCAAACACTGAGAGCACAGCAGCCAAGGTTACAGGTGCGTGTGCTCAGTCAGGACAGTATGGGTCAAAAGTTATGGGCCTTGGAAAATATTTCCCTAACAGGTAGTTGAACCCTATAAGGACAGCGAGACTCCAGGAAAGCAAAAACATTTTAAAATGCAGCTGCCGAGCCAGAGAAATGAAACGGGATTGAGGTGGAGGCAGGAGTGGGGAGGAAAGGAGGAAATAAACCGAAAGAAGGAAATCAACTGGGACAAGGTCAGAGAGGTAAAGATAAAGTGCCAAAACATATTTGGGTGAAGCAATAAAAGTGGAGATAAGAATTTGAATATGAAAGTATGAGAAGGGAAGTACTGATATAACAAATCGTGAGAGTGACACTAAGATACTTTAATATAAAGAACAGGAAAATAACCAAGGATAAAGAGAAGAAGCCTAGCATTCTTTACAGGAGTGTGACACAAAGACAACAAAGGATATTTTCTTAAGTCACTAAAGCACAATACACTGAACGAAAGACTGAGAGTGACTTTGAGATTGAAGGAGCACGAGGCAGCAAAGAGGTCAGGAAGAGGTAGAGATTAGGAGTGAATGCAGCTAACAAATGACTGAATGAGAAGTCAGTGGAGGTGAAGGAGAGAGCAAATTAGATGGAGCTAAATGAAATAAAGAAATGGACGAAGAGAAAAATAGACAATTATGCGTCGAGCCTTGAAGAAGCTCCGAGTCGAGCTTCATTTCTCCTCCTTTGTCCTCCATCTTTTCTTCCACGTCTTTTCACATCTGTTCCTTTGAAGGTGCTCTGCGTAGCATGTCATTAGCTACCTTGGCGTAATGAAACATGCTATCGCTGACACTTTCATGTTGCTAGTGCTCCTGTTTATGAACATTCAGCATGTTTCAAATGAACCTTTACTTGAGGGTATCCATTTTACACTAAACATGCTTATTTCCTGTCTAGTGTCTGTGAGTTTCTGAAAACCATAAGAAAATGTATTTAAAAAGGCAAAAGATAATTCCCCTCCCTTGTTGCTATCCAATCAATCTTTTTATCTACCTCTCTTCGGCTATCTCTCTACCTCAATCTACTCATCTTTCTGACTCTCTTTCTCTCCATTGCTATGCTGAATACTTTACACTAGTACTTCAGATCTGATAGTTATAATAGTTCTCTAAACACTTGCTCAATATGAGCGTTCGGTAGGAATTAACCTTCATTTCTCCTGAAAAACTTTAATTGCTTTTACTGTCTGGGTGGTTGTATATGTTTAAGATTGGTATTTAATTTAAAGTATCCTGTCAAAATGGTGGCATTACCATCATTATTTCACATGTCCAACGAAAGAGGCGCACAATGAGTCGTATGCTAATGCATGAGACCAGTCTATAACTAAATAGGTATAGGTACAGCTGGTACATGGTAATTACTCAAAAATCTATTGTCTGCAATTCAGGAACATGGCAGAAAACCTTGGCAGTACATTTAAACGACGAGTAAAATGACTCAACTGTGGTGTATTTTATAATTTTAGAACAGAAACTCAGATGAAACATAACCCAAACATTCAAATTAACTTGTTTTTAAACCCTTTTAGAAATGAATACAACACTTCCTCTTTTTAGCGTCCATGTTGTTTCGACTTAAAGCAAGAACACAACAAAGTTAGACTAATGACTTCCTAACTCGGGAAATCGGAAGATTCGAGCAACACGTGATTTCTTGTCACTAAATAACATCTTCACCATGCCGTGTATATTCTCATTAATTCATATAAAACCTTTTTTTTTTTTTTTAAACCGTGAGATGATTTCTTTTATAGTATTGCTAGCTTCTCTTCTCAGAATAGTTTTGTCCATGAAAGTCACAATGTCTGCACCTATTAAATCAGTCTGAGCCTCGACAAAGTTACAGAAGGTTGAGTCATGTTTTTAAGAAACTCCGGGGGATCTCTCAGGCCTCAGGACTCTTCAGCTGTTTTGTATTTTGTAATGCTTTAAGGAAAAACATCAAACTTTCAGACTGCATATGTGACACAGCTGCAGTAACCATGGCGATGTCATTGGTTTGTCATATTTGATGTGATGATCTACCTTTTTGTTTGTGCTGCAGAGCTGGTTGCACTGATTTCAACTGTGTTTCATCGGTATGATGCAGAAC
Source organism: Trematomus bernacchii (assembly GCF_902827165.1). Classification (NCBI taxonomy): domain Eukaryota; kingdom Metazoa; phylum Chordata; class Actinopteri; order Perciformes; family Nototheniidae; genus Trematomus; species Trematomus bernacchii. The sequence goes on from NW_022987685.1 coordinate 1,914,822, forward strand.
TGGTCCGACTGGTTTCTATTGCTCGAGACACTGAGTGAGTGTGTGTGTGCAGCCTGACTCAGCAGTTACTCAGCACACTGCAGGGAAATGCATCATATCTTCATCATAACTGCAAATGTCAGAGGAAGTTTGGCTACGGGCAGCCGTGGCCTTTCAAGACACACAGGCACTCAAACAACACTCAAACACCACTGCCACAAGGTTATCTCACTGTGTGTGTGTGTGTGTGTGTGTGTGTGTGTGTGTCTACGTGTGCATTTAAAGGTGAGCATGTGTGTGTTTGTTTCTCAGCATTTTTTAATTAGTCAAATTGGGCCAGGGTTTCGCCTTGGGCACAGAAAGCAGAGGGAGGGGTGGTGCTCTACGCTGTGTTGTTCCTGCCCGTCACGTATGAGTGCACTCACACACACACAGGCAGGCACACACACACACTGTGACTCTTTCTTTCTCAAAGGTACACAGACTCACTCGTGCTTTTAATGCATCCACTTATAAGTTTCAAATCAAATTGTCCTCTAACCCGATGTCCTGACGTGCACACACACACTCACTCACTCACTCACTCACTCACTCACTCACTCACACTCTCACACACACACACATACGAAAACCCTTACTCTCTCTCTTTTCTTTATTTCTCCCGGTGTCACTGTTGATGGCATCAAATTAAGACACTGTCTACCACTCTGGGATGTGTAAAGCTCAAGAGGCAAGAGATCTTATTAACCCTTTTCGCACATTAATCAACTCACACACATGCACACACACCCACCTGTTACCCCCCCCCCCCTAGTTTCATTTGATCCTTTTGTTGTTAAAGGATCTTTTTTCTTCCCGGTAATAAATTGTGGCAAAGTACTTACGTGACAAAAATAACACCAACTCACACACAGAACGAGCACATTCAGCCGCAAACACACACAGCCGCAAATACACACACACACACACACGAAAAAAGCCAAACACAATGACCTTCCTTCCATTCTCTCCCTTTCTCATCATCATCTATTTGTCCATCTCTAGGTCTGTCAGCGTTCTCCCCCCCCCCCCCTCCCCTCTCTGTATTTCTCTCCACATCTTCCACACTCCATTTTAGGCTTTTAGCAGTGTCTGCAAAGGGCTTAATAGAAACTGAAAACACAGTAGAGGATAGGTATAGATGGACAGAATGATATTTAGGGACATTTTAAGAAACGTTCTGCCTTGATCTCTCTTTTCACAGATGTGAGGCTTTATTTTGCATAAGCATTGCTTTTGATATTTAAATTAAACGATAATCTTTAATGCTGATGCTGCTGATCCTTCTGGGAATGAGCATCAGTGTGCAGCTTAGAGCAGCATTCAACCCCATTTTAGCCTTATGTTTTTGAATCCATACAACTCCCAGTGGAAGTATTCTGGGTACATCTACTGGGATGGGAACTAGAGGCAAACCCTTAACATCAAGGTGGGATTATACTTCCGGTAAAGCCTGGGGAATGATTAGGATTCCCAGTTCTCTGAGATAGATGACGCAGGGATAATGTATGAATTATTCAATGTTTTCCTTTACTAGTTCATGTTTTATATACTGTTGTCTCTCCTCCTGCTCATCTTTATTTGTAGAAGTTCAATCAGCTCTGTTTAGTTGCAGATTGCTGCCAGATAACCCCTTTGTTTTGCTGCTAAATTAGTATTTAACTCAGCTGCAGGGAGCAGCAAAAGGCTCTTGTAATGTTTTACATTAGAAACCAGCGCGCATAGTTGGTAATAACAAAGCATCAGCATAGCAATCCATTAGTCTGACAGCTTTCTTTTCCTTCTATTTCTCAATCTGTTTGTCACTTCAACATCATTTCCTATTCTGTGTGTCATATCAAACCGGTTCTGTTTTTACTCATCTTTTTGTCTTTTTAAATGCATTACCATCTGTTCCCGGGACTATTGATCTCCCTCTATTCCTCAGTTTGACTCTCTTTTAAGAATTGTTTTTATCATTGTCTCGTGCTGTTTTTAATTACCTCGAGAAGGTTTACTTCACCCTTATCTGCAAATCAAGTCCACTGACTGACAGGTAAACAGCTTCATTTTTTCCACTCAGACATGCATGCGCTAAAGCTTCTGTGACTCAGACGATTGCCTTAAGCTTAAAAGATTTCCATCTGACTCATCTTAGCATTTCTCTCCAAACCCAAAGAATTTTCCTTCATCTATATCCAAGTCACTAACATATTTATCATTTAAATAACACCTTATTGTCTTCAAATCTGAGTTAGAAACATGTTAATGCACTAAACGGTGTCAGGCGTACTGTCAATTATTTTCACGCATACAGTAAGTACATGTGTAAACACACACACATAACACACGTTGCTGTCTTGTGTTAAAGAGTCCATCTCTGTTCCATACATGTAATTTTTATTTATATCAAGTCCAGAGAACAATATTGACTTTGGCAAAATGAAATAAAAACAGAAAGGAAACAACAGTAATGGTTAAAAGTCATTATTATCATTAATGCAGTTGGCTCTGTTTTATAGGCCTCTGTTTCTTTGTGTGTGTTTGTCTTTTGGTGTATGTGTAATTGCTAGTTTGTGTATCTTGTTTCTCTTCCATATCTGTTTTGGTCTTTCTCTGCCTAGTTATGTTGAAAATGTTTTAGTTCTAGTGATGAAGACTTTTTGTCTAAAACCAAAAATCACACATTTTATATTTGATCCTAACATCATTCCCCAGAAAACTTTGAAAAACAGAAACACATGGTGCGACAAGTAACATCATTTTATATATATACTATATATATGTACTCTTTTCTCTCTGATAGATGTTTTTAAGAGTCTCTGTGGTCTGTGCCGTCGGATCAGTCGTCCCATATAAGTTTAACAAAGTCTTGAAGGAGAGTTTATATCGTCATTGGCTTCCATTCTGTCATATATTTTTTTGTCTGCTTCTTCCTGAAAACATTCACTTTATGGATTTAAATTGAATCCATGTGGCACAAAGGAGTCTGAAGTCACAAAAAATGAATTTGTAAATCCCCCTTTAGCGTTTCTGACCATGCTACATTGCTGGAAATAGTGATTTATTCTGGTTTGGGTGAAAATGATTTTTAAACATTTCACTCTTACTTCACTTTGGGTGGACCACAGCTAATGTTAAAATGTATTCCATTCACGACATGTCCAGAAAGCGCTAAACCTCATGAAACACAAATGGAGTCTGGCTGAATAGAATGCCCCTTACAAACATTCATATAATGTGCGCACACTAACTCAGACACACACGCACACACACAGACACAGACACACACACACATCCTATCCCTGATCCAGCAATGCATGCACATGTATGCATCCATGAGCATTGTTCATAGGTTTTGGTCCATTATCATCCGGCAATATGATCTGGTCTTTCAGAAACGCGCACGCTCCATCATGCCCCCGTCTGCTCCATTTTGTAATCCATATCGACTCCATTGTAATCCCAATGTCTTTCTTTTAATAATGTCTGTGCTGCACTCGCTCTTTCCAGCCAGTATCGATTGATCATGTCCAATGCGCCCGGCTCTGTATTTATGCTCCCATAATCCACAGGCACGGCCAGCCAAAATCATTGTCCGGCCACAGAGGACACATAAAAGTCACATTCATCGTGTTTTGGAAAAAGAGTTTTCAAAATGGCCGTCAGCAATAGAGTCCAAAACAAGATAACAAAGCGGGGACGTGTCATCCAAATCTTTTTTACCGTTGTAATTTGTCAGCCAGGTGAACTACCGGTGTTGTTGTTGATCCGGTGTAAACCCTGGTGGTGTGTTGGGGGGGGGGGGGGGGCGAGGCCCTGGAGAGTTGAAGTGTTAGCAGGAGTCTGCTTCTATTAGTGTACAGGCTTTACTGAGATCCTCACGCCATCTCTGTCTCTGCTGAATAACCTTTGTTCTGTTGCTCTATTGATGTGTTCCCCTTTAGGATGATGTCTCTCCCTGTGACTACACTCTGTCTGTTCTTACATCTGTCACTCTCTTTGTCTAGAGTTCTGTTTTTGTGTTCTTCCTTTCTTTTCTATTTTGTATCGTTCCATTTTTCACTGCCTACAGTTTTGAAAGGCCATGGTAAAGCACTTTCTTCTACTTTCCCCCTTTTCATGTCATATGTCTCCCCAAACATATTTTTCCAGCTCTTACGGTCAGGTGTAAAGAGCCTTGAATCTTCACCTTTTTTTATTTACTTCTCCTCAAGGAGCTTCACAAATACACCTCTGAATTTCACTCTTCTCTAAACTCACCACCTTGCTGCACTCATCTCTCCTGTCCTGCTCCCTCAATGTCTCCCATAACTCGCCCTCTTTGAATCAAACTCTCTCACCGACCCTTTATCCCTCCTAACTTTTTTTATTACATTCCCAAACGCCCTACACAACACTTTCCTCGAGTTCTTCAGCACTCCTTCCGTCCTTCCCCGTTAGCCTCCCCCTGTCTTTGATCGCTTTCCCGGCAGTGATCCCAGTGTTAGAGTTGGAGTTTGTGGTGTTGTACGCGTGGATATACCCCCTCTGGAACTCGCAGTGCGCTCCGTAGCCCACGCCGCTCTCCTCGTCGCTGGTCGTCGAGGAAGTCGTGCTTGTCGTTGAGCCGCACTGCACAAGCATCCCATGGAGAGACTGGCTCCGCCGCGTCCAGATCACGCTCAGACGCTTGGCATAATTACCAGCAACATAGCGCTTGGCAACAGTCGCGGCTGCATCAGCAGTTGCTAGGGCGACAGAGGAGCCCATGTCCAGCGAGTGCCGCCGTTTGCTGACGGTCCCGCAGGCGGGGCTTAGCGGGGACAGAGGGCTCTGGTAAGCCTGCGAGGAGTTCCATTTGTCCCGGCTGCGGGAACTCATTCTCCAGTCCAACAGATCTGAGTCTCCCAGGGGGGCCGCCAGAGAGAAACTGGCCCGAGTGGTGAGTTCTCGCTCCAGACGGGGCCTCGGGCGGTCCCTCGAGTGGGACAGTCGGGGCAGGGTGGAGGAAGGGGAATAGTACAGGGGAGTTCTGTCACTTTCCGGCGTGTATGGCGGCGCCTTGTCCAGCTTTCTTTGCCTGACCACCAATGCCATCTCACTTGCCCCTGTTGTCGTGGAAACTACCCCCCCCGGCTGAAAGAAACTGCTCCAGGTTGACTTTCGGCTTTGGCCTGGGCTTTGGAGGGGGTTTTGGCACCAGAGAGGAAGCAGCATCAGCCTCTTCCTTCTCTTTCTCCTTCTCTTTCTCCTTCTCCTTCTCCTTGTCCTTGTCCTTCTCCTTGTCCTTCTCCCCTCCTCTCTTGGACGGCAGCCCATTGGGCAGGACCACCATCATCACGTCCCCAGATCCATTCGATTGGTAGCACCCACCACTGTTTCCCCCTTTGTCCCCGCCCACTCCACCCTGACAGCAGGCCCCTCCCCCTGCCTCTGTGTTCCCGCTGTGACATATCATGTGGTCGCCATGATTGCAAACGCGGTGGCGAACCATGAGCGCGACGGTAAACACGAGCAGGGTGACGACAACCACACCGCCAACCAATATGGTGAGCGTCCCGCCCAGGAAATGGGCATGTAGAGAGCGGCATGCTGGGTAAACATCCTTAGTGGAGAACGTGGCGCAGCCCAGGACTTTTGTCGCCGCTAGTGATGTGATTGTGTCATCGAAAATGGCCAGCACACACAGGTTATAGTCCGCACCGGAAACCAAGTTCTTCAACAGGAAGCGATCACTGGTCGATGGTAGGATTCTAAAGAGGGATAAAAGAGAAGGAAAAGTAGAGGTCAGTTAAATAAACACGCCTGCTGTGCACAGGATGTGTGGGGAATTTTAAAATATCCGCAGCCTCGCCTGAATATTCGGACTATTGTGGAACCAAGGAGAAAGGGCTGAGTATTGGAAAAGAAGCAGAGGAAAGGAGGGGTGAAAGGATGGCTTGAAACAGGCGCAGGAGTGGATACTGCAGGAGGGGAAGAGAGGCAAAATGAGGCTATTGATGGAGAGCGCGCCTAGGGAACATGAAAAGAGAACTCTGTCTGCTCATTTGCAGTGCAGGAGTGTGTGCGTGTGTGTGTGCGTGTGCGTGTGCGTGTGCGTGCCTGTACTTGAATCCCTGCAAGAAGAAAACGTTGGGCCATTTTGTAGGACCTCACAATTAAAAAAAAAAGAGGCCATTTTAGGTTTACCAGTCAGGGCTGGGATTACAGTGAAGCTTGGACATTATAGGACACAAATGTTTTGTCATCACAAGGCATCGATGTGTTTGTGTTTTACTGCAAATGTGCTCCTGCTTGTGCCTGTTATGAGCGAGTGCATGCGTGGGATAATAAAGAGAGAAGTGATTCGCATGTGTCCTCATTGTAATTGTTCGAGCAGCCGTTAAAACCAACAAACAGGGGAGAGGTGAACAATAGAGAGATGGAGAGGGGGGGGGGACAATAAAGAAGTGGTGATGAGGCTATTATGTAAGTCGTATGTGCTTGTCTCAGTGCCTCTGTGTGTTTGCATTTAGGACACACCAGAATAAAATGTGAGTTGTTTCATGTCAGTGGGTTTGTGTATGTGACATGGTTAGGGTGGAGTGTGTGTGGGAGACTGTAGCACCGCTCGAGTGTCTGTCGCTGATGGGGAGGACTTTGCCCTCTGACGTCCAACCCTCTCGTGTGGGCAAGTGTGTGTTTGTGCCGCTACCATGAATATTTTTTCAGAAGTTTCTTTTTTTCCTTTCCCTCTTTATTTGTTGTTCTCCGACTCCCTCTCTTTCTCTGCCTCTTCTCAGCACATCAGAGGGCCTATTTGTATCGTCTGTTGCAAATCAGTGCAGCTCCCTTCCGTCTTGAGCTGCATCCTTTAAATGCCATCTAGTGTGACTGGGACACCAGGGGGGACACTGCAAGAAGCTCCCTAACCTTAGTCTGTTTTAAAATGCATTTAAATAAAGAGACCAAGGACGAAAACAGCTCAGCCTACTTCTTAGTTTTCCTTTAGTGTTCAACTGGGTGTAATTTAGCTGCTAGTAATACAAGTGAAACCACTCTGAGAATTCTCACAGACACAGTTATATCAGCGTTACAGGAATAATTGGATTAGGTGTCTTTAATAATGCTAAATTAGCTGGGAAACAAAAGAGACAGCCTGCTCAATGCAAGCCAGGGGGCAGAACTATGAATCTGGGTAGCATTACAGCTACGTAAGAATATTGAACACTGATATTTACCGCCTTCTCAAGGCTTGAAAGTGATCAGAATGAAAATGTTCTGAACAGCCGCCCAGGATATCAACTTTTGCACAGGTATAATTTAGGATTAAAAGTGTCTTTGTTTGATTTGTTTCAAAGAACAGCGTGTTGCAAACTCTGTTTCCCTGCCTTAGCAATTCTCCCGGAGTGATTGGAATAGCAAGCACTGGCACAGAGATGCCTCCAAACTCCTCAATTCTAGCAGATTCCGAGTGAGCTCTGTTTTCATGACCAGATCGCTTCCTTGGATCCACGCCCCAGAATATTAGTCATCTCTTCTTTTAGAAGAACAAACACTGACGTGAAACCCGCCCCGTTGAATCACTGCAGACTCCAAATTAAACTGCTAGAAACGCTGTTAACCATTCTTACTCTTGAAATTGTTTCCTTCAATTTACTTCACGATGTCATGCAGCTCTGTGAAATGATGGACACTGACTGCATTTGCCTAAAACTTCAGAGTAATAATGAAATTGGGGGGGAAAATAAGCAAAATGAAGGTTTTGAGTATGGCTTTTATATGCATCTTAAGTCATGCAATAAAACCAAAGTATTATAACCAACATATGGGCAATCGTTCACACAGGAGGGATATATTGAATTGCAAAGTCCACTAGTACTTACACGGTAGGTGCGCAATCACATATCCCACATGAAATATGCAATAAGCAACACTCATAACCTCTGTTTCTGAATAAGAGGACTTGGTTATATTACAGCCTTATAACAGGGGCCTGAGAAATATCACAGTGGTGTCGGTTAATCCGCAGCCTTTGTGTGTCTGTATATAATTGATAGAGCCCGCGAGGCGCAGACTTGACCATCACCGGGGAGTGGTGTACTCGGCTGAGGGCCGGTTCCTGCAACATTAAAAAGGTTTTGATTCATAGCCGTGTTGATGCGCACTGGTTCCTCGCGCCCTTTCTTTTCCCATCTTTACCCTGGTCGCACACTGTCTCGGTTTGATTAATATTGCAGACGTACTGTTGCATGCTTTATTGGACTGTAAAAAACTGCATTGCCAAAGTCTTATATAAGTTACATTTGTGCTGAATCCCTTTCCACTTCCTGATAATATGGTTGTGGTATGAATGGATTTATCTATATGCGTGAAATCTAACTGTTCAATTGGTTCTCCATTGTGTGACCATGACTCACACGCACCTTGAGAAGAGCCTAGAGTCGTTTTGCTAATCCTGTCATTCACTACCCCTTCCTTTATTCCCTCAATCCCTTCCTCTATCCCTCTTTTCAGCTCCTTTCCCTGGATCCATCCTCCTTATTCTCCTTTAATCCATCCTTTATAAACAGATTTCCTTCTTTTCTCTGATCAGTCCCTCACCCTTATCTCTTCACACCCTGTGCCCTTTTCATTGCTTTGTAGTCGCCCATCCTGTCATTCCCTAAATCTGCAGCAGTGCATTCCTTTTCTCTTCCATTCCCGACCTTTTATATCATTTGACTTCAGTTCCTCTGCACCTCATCTTTCTCTCTCTTTATCTTACGTCCTCTGTATATCTGCAGCCAATCAGATCTCCTCGCTGCAAATCCTTCTGTTATTCTCACCGGGCTCTATCTGACCCCCAAAGCCTCTCCTCTTTTTATTTGCAGTCACTGTTCTATATCTCTATTAGCCACCGTTATAACCGTGTACCATTATTTAGCATCCAAGGTCACTCCTACTCTCCTCTCCACCGTCTCCTCTCCTCTCTTCCTTTATCCCTGTCAACTCTCCAACATCTTATGTCCCCCCCCCCCCCTCTCTGTATATCACCACTCTCCTCCTCCGCTGCACCACCTCTCCCTCCATTATGAGATCGTGAATCACCTCTCTTGTTGTTTTTGCGGAAGAGAAACAAATTCACTGAAATATACATGCAAGGCCAGATTTGCCAACACATGCATCTTTGATCTGCTTCCTCTCCACCGCTCAATGCATAATACATTTATAACCATACATACAGCCCTGTTGTCACTCGCACACATTGTGGGCGTATGCAATTATAATCACCTTAATCCTCATTGCGGTGAGACCAATATATGTTCACGACCATAAAGTGCACCCATCAGAACTCGGAGCGCTGCTGTGAAATGAAATGAATAGATTGAGCGGTTATGCTTAAAGAGGCAGGGGTGTTGTTCTCATTACCACCCCTGTATTTGCGGCCCTGTTCACACACATACACATACACATACACATACACATACACACAGACACACGAGGGAGTGCTTTGTTCAGGCTGGTGACACAGAAACGAGTAATTATTAGCACCCGGGAGAGAGGGAAGGAAAATAAAGGAGTGGTGGAATCCTGTCCCCTCTTCCCTCATCTTTCTCTTCTTCCTCTCATGTTCTCCGTACTATATGCATCTGCTGCCGTGACACAAGACAGGATTGGGCACAGAACGACAGATGAGAAGGAGAGAGAAAGAAAGAGGAGGAACAACAAAGCAATTATCTCCTCCTCTAGCTGACATCTACACTGACCTCATTTCCTTTTCTCACCATGTCATGTCCTTTCTTCCTGTTTTTGGTCTTGATTCGTTGGACTGTTTACTGTCTCTGTTGCTGTCTTCGCGCATTTTCTCTGATCTCTTCTCCTGCTTTCCTTTTCAACCACCCTTTTCTCTCATCCCTCATGTCTTTTTAGCTTTCCTTAATTCTCACTCTGCGTTTCCTCATTTGGCCTCATTTCCCCGCTCAGCCAGTTGTTTTCTCCCTGATTCCCGCTTTTCACCGCCTCCTTATTCTCCAGTATTCCTCTTGTTTGTTTAGCAACAGCATAACATATGGTATGAATCTCAATGTCTTACTCTCTTCTGTCTACTGACCTTACACTATAGTATGATTTGTCAGACTATGCCCACTCATATGCAGGGTTGGGAGGGTCACTTTAAAAATGTAATCCTTTACAATGACTAGTTACTGGAAAAAATGTAACCATTTACATAATTTAAGTATCACAATATATTGTGACCTGGTTACTTTCTATTTCTTTTGGTTTACCTCAACATCAAATGCAATGCAAATAAATAAAAGATACAATAAATAATAATGAGATGTTTTTTACTTAGTTGTATTATGCAAGAGAGCAGAACAATGTTACCTAAGAAAATAAAAAATGGTTATTTAGTATCAAAAATCTGTCCTCCTGATATTCAGGCTAACCCTACAGAATAGTAGAGCTTACAAAAAGTGTTTTAGTTTAAAATATCCATTCAAGCAATTTTGTTTTAATAAATCAGGTGTCCAACTACTGCATTCAAAAAAGATATTAACAAAAAATAAGAATGAAAGTAGCCTAAATGAAAACCAAAAGGAAAATTCAAGCAGTACTTCTACCTATATATTTTTTTAAATGCAAGAGTAATCTGATGACGTCTTCTCTTAATGTAACTGTAAGTCAGTCCCCTGTCTTTCCTTTGCCTCCGATGTGAGGTGACACGTGTATTGACACAGTCATTTAACACTTAATTACACTTTCCCCTGGGGTACTTCTCTAAACCCTATTGCATCCCTCCTCTATCCTTTCCTCAATCCTTATGGCCCTCTGAGTCTTTCTTTCTCCTCATGTCTCCTCATGTCCCACTGTTAAATCTCTCCTTACATCCTATCTGTCAATGCCTCAACAGATCATCTAGTGTCCATGTCTTGTATCGGTTACATGCAAAGCTAAAATAGGAAGCTAACATCAGTCCTCCTCAGCATATCGCATTGCACAATACAAAGAGCCACAGTGCCATGACATCAATCACATCTAGAGGATTTCTCTGGTGGAGGATTCATATTTTTTTGCAATAAGAATTATTTTCTGTATTCAAAGACCACTTTTGTATTTTTTTAAATATGAATCAAATATGCTAATAATTATTGACAGCAATGAGTGCTATTGCCTTGCACTTAATGGTCATGTTAATGTTAATCCTTTCATTTCCCTTTCCCTCTGCTGCTCATTAGCAACACACTCATCTGTCTGACTCCCAGCATGCTCCTCTACTGTAGCTGTCAAAAGCTCAGCCCGTCATTGTGAACCGTAGGTCACATTTTCTAAGGCTTTTATTTTCATTGTCCTCATTATTTCTTAAACTCTGCGTGATTTTTCTCTCTAACTTCCTCCTCTCTATGTCCCTGTGATCATTTCTGTTCCCATTAAGTTCTGTGTCAGGCCTGGCACTTTGAGAGCCCAGCAGGAAGGTTGACCCTGTGGAGATCGGCCGGAATTGTGGAGATTGTCAAAGCCCTTAGACTCCTGCCGTCTGCATACTTATAAATACTTCTGAACCTAATGGAAAACTTTTGGCTCGAACATGTACACGGTACAAACAAATACCCCTACTGACACACCTTATGTGCCCATGATTCATAATGTATCGTAAACTGCTAGCCCAACAGATTGGCAATGATTGAAAAAGTGAGCAGCACAATAGAAAACGGCATATTGCATTGTGTATTATTCAGAGATATTGAATAATGTATTTCTATTTCTGTATACACACAGGGGTTTGACACAATGAAACCTTAGTTTACATTATAATGCGATTTCCGCATGGACACTGCACTTTTGAAATGATTAACCTTTTCTGCCACGCCCTACAATGCCTTCCACTTAAGGAACACATTTCGAACAAAGCATACAAAATGTCACAATGATGCCCTGTGCGGTAAATCCTTATGCATGACCCAGTTAGCGTGACATTTCTGCACAAAAAGAGGAAATCCTGCTGAAAAGACACCACGTTTCCTAACAGATGGTACCACAAAGGTCACCGCCTCATTAGCATGATGGGACATTCTTTCTCCTGTCCTCCGTCCTTCAGGTTGGCTGTAACCATGTGTGGCCAAAGGAATAAATGGCAGTCTGGTAATTGCCCACATATCGCCGGCATTCTTTGGAATACCTTGGTTATTGTATAGCCTTGCTAAGATCGAGGGCGTTTCCTTGCGATCAAACCTAGCTGTGGCAAGCCTCCAGGAAAGGAGGCTCAGTTGACGGAGCGGGGGGTGACGGGGGAGCGTGCCCAGTGGACACCACAGGGACGACAGCCCACCTGGCACTGTCACAGATGCCATCAGAATTAGACAAGCCCTGTTAAAATGGAGGCTGGTGTCGTCTGACCTTTTATAGAGATAATACAATCTGGCAGCCACACTATGCTCTGCTATCCGGTTCATGTCCACAGCATAAACATCTCACTATGTCCCTCATGTTTCTTTCAACTGTGTTTTCCTTTCTTTCTCTTCTGGGTTGGTGTGTCTTTTACCGGCTGCCAAAGCACACTTCGACAAAATATCAGCACAAATCCTCGATACAAAGCGTATATCTCCCTCGTCTATTCTCTCCCTTTGAAATCAGCAGCCAGACTCCTTCTGGTCGACTCCTCTCCTCTGGTGTCTCCAGCTGGTGAGATATTGTGGTTGGCACTGGCACACTGATAGCATGATATAATCTATACTGGAAACCCCTGGCTGCATTGTGGTGTGCCTCCTTTCAAATGCCTCCTCCTTCATCTGTCCTTCGAGACAGATTTCCCTCCCTCAAAGCCCTCAAAGGACTCCTCTTTCAACCTTTCTCTTCTCTTTTACAATTCAGATCAGGGTTTATTTCTCAATTTAAGATAGCCACTACTTCTCTATGTGTCCTTTGAGACAGCGATTCCTTCCCTCTGTTATGTTAGGCGCTTTGAATTGTTTGGTTTATTTAAGCTCCAGATCGCTTCACCCCCCCCTCTCTCCTGTGACGCTGCCTCACTCTTTCAGTCTTATCTCTGCTCTGTTTTGCTTCTGTGAGAGTCTCTTTGTGTCTATCAGCATTTTCCTGTCTCGAGCTGCACAGCCGAGCCTTCACCTCTACTGATGCCGCTGCTCCATTATTCCTTTAAAGTTTGTTCCCTCAGAGATGCACAATTTACCTGTGTCGCCCTTTTGTGCACAAGAGCTATATTCAGCCATGGCAACTGGGATTTCAGGTGATATTATAAACAGCTCTACAATTGAATGCAGCCCATTACAACAGATAGGACACTAACATCTTGTTTTTCATGCACTGGGCAATTTAGAGTTTGTTTTTCTGCTTGAAGTAAAACATTCCCAATACACATTAAGTTGTTTATTTAGCCATTATTATCTATTTGAGTGTGTACATTTCCCCTTAAAAGTTAGCATTTATTTGTTTTAGTTGAATGGGGATATCTTTTATCAAGATATTTATCATGAAGTTTCAAAAATGTATGAAAATACAGATTCATATCTTGGCAGTCTTCTCAAAATGATTCCCCATATTACTTTGAGGCAGAGAAATATCCACCTACATAGCACTTTCATACTGTACACAAACCTTTCAATTTGAAATCTTATCTATAATCTGAAGGTTTTACCGAGGTTTGTTCATATATCATTTATAGCCTAATCTATAGAACATATAAAATATAAAATTGTTATGGCTCTTCGAATATCTTTTGAATAATGTAGTGATAGACTGATCTCCCAAATTCCTTCCTTGAAACCTCTCGACCCTTTATGTCACTACAATTCTTACCCAATTTCACTTATAGTGTATTTTTTAAGCTAAATGCTAAATGTTTGTAGTAAATTCGTAACACTTTAGGCATATGCTTTGAATTCTAGAGAAGAGACACCTTTAAGACAGCTCTGCTATTAGAGTATTGTCTGTTCAGGAGTTAATGCAGCTGATCAGCCAGGGAGCTAAGATCTTATTCAATTCATTCATGTAATTAGTTCTCCGTGTGTAATTGCTACAAATGTGTCTTGGGACTGCACTTGTCTGTTTTGATATTGCGTTTCAATTTGACACCTCCTCACCTCTTAGCTACAGGGCTTTAACCACAGCGCCTCATCTCCATTTCTTCTCCTTGTCACTCCCTTGTGAAATTATTGCTTTGTTCTTTTGGTTTTAAGGAGTAATTTTCGTTTTATACCCAATTTCGATGGGGTCTTTTCTATTTCGCTAAATTAGTCCTCCCAACCTCCACTCTATCTCTTCCCTATTTCAATACCCAAGTGTATTTCTAAACATTTTCTCTCTTGCACTATTTCATTGATAGATGTAAATATCTCCCCTCCCTCTCTGCACTCATTGCTTCATAGCTTTTTCCTTGAGGACCATATGGACTCCCCCTCCCCCCCCCCCACACACTGACTGTCTGTCATTCTCTCATCTTTCACCCATCCTTCCTTCATCTCAATCGCTCCCAAGGTGATTTGAGTAGAGCCATCCCATATCTTCTCCTTCTCCCTTAATCCTTTTTGTCCTACTCCTGAAATCTCTGAGGGCTCATTCTCATCTTTGAATTCACCCATTCCTTCCTTCCGGCTCCATCCATCCATCACTCAAACTATTAGTTCCTCCTCCTCATCCATCTTTTCTCCATTCACCCGTGGCTGCCATTTTCCCTACTTTCCCTCAATGCCTCAGATGATTCCTTCACATGGTTTCCCACATTTCCAATCATCTTTCCATCTGTCGGTCTTCCCTTTCCTCACCCCTTTCACCCCTGCTCAATACCACTTACTGCGTAATACCATCTTATCTGAGGGAAACCAAATGTTGACCTCTAAGTAAAGGGTAAAACACAAACGCAAGTAATGCCATGATGGAAGTTCCTCGCCGACCTCCACTTCCCTTATCTTATTCTAGCTGTCACTATTTCAGGTTTTTCACAAGAGCAACAAGCCCAATACATAAGAGGCAGCAAACTGTAAATTCATGCAAACATAATATATCTAGTAGTCAGGGTTCTTACGGTCATTAAAAACCTGGAAAAGTCATGGAAATTCAAAATGCTAATTCCAGGCCCTGGAAAAGTTATGGAAAACAATATTTTTCCCACATTTTTGGAAAAGTCATGGAAATGTAACTAACGTTGCATCAAATATAATTTATATTTGAGCTAATCGCCGAAATACTATAATGATAATAAATACTGTATCGTATAGTAATGAAACGTAAAATGGCATTTAACTGTCGAGGTGTTTTGCTGGTGAGAGATTTTAGTTGCTTTAGCGTGTAGAAGCTAGTAAGCCTACTATTTGATTTGTTTTAGATAGGCACAACATGTTTCAGATGCAGACCTTATTTTCCTGTTCCATGTTAAAATAAACCATTTTCAGTGGTACCGCTAAGAGTCATTTTTTGGTCATGGAAAATTAGGTAAAGGTCATGGAAAAGTCATTGAAAATCATTGGTGAAAAAGTGTATGAACCCTGAGTAGTATTGAATTTCAAGTACACCAATCAGTCAAAACCCAAGGCAATGATAAGAGTATTTTGAACAGACCTGTAAAAGCCATATTTTTGCACAAAAAGAGAAATGTCACTATAAAAGACAACACATTTCTTAACTCAATCAGACTTTTTAACTCTGCATATTCATCTCAAATTATTGTTTAATTTTACGCAGTTTAATGGTGTTGGCAAAGAGGGTTTAAAACCTTATCCTTCTTTTTTTTTTCAGGGACTGGCTTACACATGTCCACAGTACTTTGTAATTAACAGGAAAGCTACTGTTCACACATTTGTTCACAGCAATGTGTGGAAAAGTGAGCAAACATTGGCAGTTTTACTAATTTGTTTTCAGTATGTAACCCCATTTTACAAGCCAAGGTGTGTCAGTTGTCTCCTAAATAATTTGTGATAGTAACAACAACATTGCAGCCCTTAACCTCAAATCTGGTCTTCATAAATGTTTGATTCTTTTTCTCCCTCTGAGAGCACGGCGAGTAAACACGGATAGTTAAGTGTGAAGGGATCTCATTTTAAATGTAAAATGACATGGCTAACTGAGTGTTTAAATGTAGCTTCAAATCAAAAATGACATATCCCATAAAGATCCTTTTACTTTATCAGGCATGTCCATTAATGCTGGCAAATGTAGCTGTAGACAGACCTGGCTTTCAGAGTCAGACACTATTTCCTTGCCTCTAGGTGTTTTCATGTTCCAAGGAAACTCCCTTAAATCTAACGACCATCCACTTATCTTCCCATGTTCACTTATTACCCACCTGTTGGGAATCAGTGTCATACCATGATGGAGCTAAATTATTAACTTAATTCTCCCCACTATGCCTTCATCTGTCTCCCCATTCATCCATCCCTTGAGGATTCGTCCATGTACAAGGTGCACTACTGAAGTGTCGTGCTGTAATGGATGAATATTTATGGCGTTTTGAATGGAGACAGGAAATCCACCTTCCCCCAGAAGACTGTCAGAAAATGACTGTAAAAGGTACTATTCATCACGTTGGTTCTTATGGTTTGCAAGTGAGTAAAGCAAAAGTCAAACTGACCTGTAGATGAGGGTCTCGTCGGCGGTGCAGTTGTACTGTATCTGATACATCCAGACTGCGTAAACTGCAGACAAACTTCCCAAATCCCATCGGACCTGAGCTGAGGTTGACGTAACTCCTTGTACTCCAACCCTCCTTTCTTCCTCCTCGTCCTCCATGCTCCCTCCATCGGCCGTCACCCCTTCAGAGGCCTTGCTACTTTCGTCCTCACTTCCACCTTTCTTTCCGTCCTCTGCCTCCCCTCCTCGTCCTGCTCCATTGTTAATCCCTCCGTTTATACCTGTGCTGATATCAGAAGAGCCCGGATCGGTCCGTAAAATCCCATTGGTCACGTTCCCGGTGTTTTTGGTGTTCACGTTATTATTCCCTGCGTTTCCACCTGCTCCGCCGCGGTGAGGCAGGGGGATTATTTTCAGGTCCACAGTGGCAGTTGCCTCACCCGCTGCGTTTATTGCAATACACGTGTACGCCCCGTCATCGCGGGCCACTGTCACTAAGATATCCAAGGTCCCATTGCTGAAGGAGCTGGTCCGGGATGAATTGGCAACAATGCGGTCGTCTGGGGAAACCCAGTGGATTACTGGCTCAGGATCACCAATGGCACGGCATTTGAGCGTGGCTCTCTGGCCCTCCAGCACCCACAGCTTGTGAGTGTGACGAGTGATCAGTGGTGGTTCACAGGTAAACTCCTCCTCAGGAATCGACCAGAAATATCTGAGAGACAAAGAAGGATGGAGCCAATAAAAGAGAAAGTCAAGGAGAGCAGAATCACCTTTTTGGCTAAGTACAAGAATTTGTCTTCTTTTATCCCTGCGAGGTGGATTTGGCAGATTAATGTGGTACATTAACCTAAAGATCTATGTGCTCTTGTCTATCAATTTAAATGGTTAAGTTCAGTAATGCACAACAGTCTGAACAATTTCCCATGCTACCCCTGCGGAAACCCGGACTAAGCAAAGAGTAATGAATGCTGACAGCCATGACAGATGACAACAACAGATGCTCGTTTTCCTCCTCAATCCTTTGTTTTCACTCCATACTGTTGGCTGCAGGGTTAGAGTCTTGCAGAAAGATGCAGGGAGGGGAACGTTTGCGGTATAACGACAACAACAATACCACATCACTGCTTCAAAACCAAGTCCCTAAGGCCTACTGCACCTTTCCTGTGAGTGTTTGCCACTAAGGTGTCAATATATGTTATGCCTTTTAATTAGATTTAAGCTAAAACGGTACTGGTAGGATAGATGGGTCTTGAGACAAGGTTGGGATAAATGACTGATTATACCCAGTTAAACATCACCCACTATTCTTCCCCCCCCCCCCCCCCCCTTGACTTCGGAGAATGCTTCAATTATTTAAAGGATCAGGATAAACATTTTGTCCGTAACTTGAAAGGGACAAAAAAAAGATTACCTTCCAGCCAGGTGAGGAGGTGTGGCACACGTCTCCATGTCGTCCCCGCGGATTAGCCTCCGTAACCATAGCAGCTCGCAATTGCAGTGCAGCGGGTTCCCACCAAAATTTAAGCTAGTGATAGCATTGTACGGGGTGGGACTTATTGCACCTGTCTGGGACCTGAAGATGATAGCAGAAAGGAACATCTGGTTACTTCAACACGTTTGTAAGCCTTAACAGAGAAAAAGTCAATTTTAATGCTTTATTCTTGATCGGTAGATGGAAATCAATCCAGTTAATAGTGTACGAACATGTCTTACCTTATGAGCATGATTATCAAAATAGCAGTTTTATAGTTTACAATTTTTCTTAAATTAAAAATGCTATAATTTGCAAATATCAAGGATGAAAACAGTACTCTGGTAAGCTTTCTTCTTGAGCAAGTTTGTGGAAGATGGATCTTTACACTGGGGATCTAAACTGAGGAACGACAGATGTAAGCTTTAAGCTTTATAACGAAGCAATCATAGTCGAATTTAAATTGGACCCAGATTTGACAAAGCTATTTGAATTGCTGTGATCACTATATTTTTGTTTTGTTAAAACAGGCCTGATTTGAATACATCTTTATCGCAGATTATGGCTTTGTTCATGTTTTATCATGCATCGACGGTCCTTGTCTTGAAGATGCAACATAAGACTAAACAGCCCCTTACAGATTGCTTTAAATCTCAGTTTAGCTGAGAAAAAGTTCACCGAGTTCCTGTCACAGCTGGACTCTGTGAGATATGTATTCCTGAGTTAGCTGGAGGGTAGTTGGCACCTCTACAATGAGTGTGGGTTTCTTTTTTTTTTACCTCATTACCTTCCGACAATCAATTTCCAAAGTTTGAAATGTATGACTTGCCACTAAGTGGGCACTAGAGACCTGTGAAGGCCTTATTTATTCACCCTGCAGCCACTTGCCCTTGTGACTATCTTTGCCATGCATAGGGTGGAACAAGCCACTGCCTCAATTATATAAAATAAAGAAATAAATTAGTTGACAGGGTTTAGTTTCATTTGTTTACAGGATGTCTGTACACAACATGTCTTCCCTGTCTTTCAGTAAGTGGGAATTGGTAGCTCTTGAGTGTCGTTTTTTGCAGAATATTCCCCGAAGTCACGTCCTAGAGAAACATAAAAGAAAAGCATAAGAGCTACCTTGCGAATAGGGGATCTGGAGGCAGAGTGCGGAGCCTGTTGGAGGTCATATCCAGCCTTGCAAGCTTGTACAGCTCTCCAAAGACTCCCTCTGCTATGAAGTCTATCAGGTTATGGTCCAGATTGAGAGTGTGCAGACTGGCCATGTTCTGAATGGACTCCCACGGCACCCTGTAGCAAGGAGAAAGAGGGATATTCAGAGATTAAAGTGAGTTTCATTGAATTATTAGACATTGGGCCAAAGTCTGTCTTTTATTTGTTTCAGAGTTGATATAAGAGCATATCCTTTAAGGAAATAGCAGCTGTGAGGATTAATCACTTTGATGGTTAGTGTCCCTTGTGGATAAATAACTCTATAGGGAACCAACCTGATTACAGTAAGCTATATATCAGTCAACATTTACACTCTATTTTCTGAGCATGCTTCTACGTTAGTCTGTGGAAAATGGGAATAAGCGAAGACTAATTACTGGTGACAACAATGACAGACTACACAACAGATGCTCTTTTTCCTTCTCATTCTTTCTGTTTTGTGGGACTACACCAGTCCCATCTGTGACCTAATGCGGCAGTCATTTAGTATTCCTTTTGTGGAGGCATTCACTCAAGAACTGTTTAAATAAAAACTGACTGAACAACAGGCAAAATGAAATCAAACCTAAAATGTGACGAAACTGGAAGAAATAGTCCTATTTTTGGGTTCATGTCTACACTGTTGGTTTCATCTTGTTATTGTTGACTTCACTATAGTGTGTTTTTCTACTTAAGCACACTATTTGTTTTGCAGAGGAAACATTTGCTCTCTGATAAACAATGTAGCGCTCGTAGTACCCAGAACAAAGAGAACCTGCCACTACACAAAGTACCACATTACCGATTTCAAAGCCAATTTGGGGATAGTTTTGTGTAATAAAATGAATTGAATTAATTAGTTCAATTATTTCAAAGGGAAAGGAAAAATGCTAAATTATTGACTGCTATAACAAACAGCAGATGGTTGCTTTATTTGTCTATAAAGCATAATGTCTCTGGACAATAAGCAAGGCTTGATTATTTAATCATGTTTGTGGCATAGACTAGAAAGACCGACAAATAAAGCACGATATTGTTGCACAAGGATGTCTCTTTGATATGGGCTAAATTATAACCCACACACACTTTGATTTCGTTTTTGAAGTCATCTTACAAACATGCCAGAAGTCAGTTGAAGGTAGAGCAGATGACAACAAATAATCATTTCAACCAACTTGCTTTAAAACTCTGCTATAAACAGTATTTATGTCATTCAAAGACTCAAATGTCTACAATTTTCCTCCACGATTAAAATAGATAGATAGATAGATAGGATAATCTCTTCCTCTGTTTTCATATTTCGTGATGTGTCACCAGCTTTGAGCATTTGTAACCTTCATTAGAAATAATTGTTGTTTGGATACGAGCTGGCCGCACATTCAGCCAATGTCCTCCCCTCTGTCTTCCCCTTTCAACTCTATACATCTCTACTAAAGGGCCTTTGAGGCCTTCAAATAAAGAAAGAATCAGTGACGCAGGCTCACATCTGTCTGTAAAGAATACTCCGCAAACAGCAGCTGTTAATGTATTGGTCATTAAAGCTCTACACTTATAGCCTGGTGGATGTTGGAGAGCGTCCAGAGAGCTTGTGTAGAGGAGACGAATGAAACGTCTTAATCAGAACTGACAGCTAAAAGCTGCAGAATCCATCAAGGCAGTGTGAAGAGGAGAATAGAAGGGTGATGGAGAATATGTTCTTTGTTCTGACTTCTAATTTAGTCCAGGAGAATGCATAGAGATGTCGTCTCCATTGTCCTAGAAAGAGATGAGTAGAGTGCTACCCAGTGCGGTAAATGGCAAACCGCTTAGAAAAGCTGTAGCAATCCACACTCACAGCTCAGACGTCCACTCATCAAATCTTAACAAAATCGAAGTCAAAGAAAATTAGGACCTCATCAAAATTGATTCACTTTGACTTTCCTGAGCTTTTAGTCCTCTCCTCCCGGCCTCAGCAGTTTGAGCCGGTTCCTCTTCATTATGTTTGCTGACTGATCATAGGTGTTTCCACTGTGCCTTGACATTTTGGGAGCTGAGCTGTGCTTCTTCAGTATTCGCTTGAGACCGCTTGAGCAGAGCATTACATTCAGTTTCTACTCGACAAAGCACAGCAGGGTACATTTGATGCGTGTGGGTGATCAAGGCAAAGCTTACCTCCTGAGGTTGTTGTAGGACATGTCGAGGTCTTCCAGTGTGAGCAGGAAGTCGTCAAAGGCCTGGACGGAGACTTTGATCAGTTGGTTGTTGTTGATGATCAGGTGCTGCAGATTGACCAACCCTGCAAGGTCCCTGGGTCCCACTGCTATCAAGCGATTACCTAGACACACAATGATGTTATTATTTGACCAAATCCAAATAGTTTTAATCAGCAGGATTGTATTTTTTCTTCGAATAGTTTGACTGTTTCGGCTCACCGTCCAGATGCAGTGAGCGCAGACTCTCGAGGTCACCAAAGGTCATGGGTCGGATCAGGTTGATGGTATTCCTCGACAGAGTCAAATCCACCAATCCGCTCATGTTGGCAAAGTCAATCCCGCCCACTTCCGTGATGAAGTTGTCGGCCAGTCGCAGCTCCACGGTGCGCCGGTCAACGTTCACGGGGACAAAAAGGAGGCCCTTGTCGGCGCAGAGCGTGCTGAGCGACTCGGAAAGGTTTCGGCACACGCAGTGGAAGGGACAGGTCGAGACCATGCCCCACGTCTCCCCTGCTCCAATCAGTGAAGGCAGCAGGCAGCATGTGACCAGAGACAGCCAGTGGAACGCCGGGAAAGGGGCCGATTCGGGAAGTGTTCTTTTCGGAGCCCTGGGGCACGCGCAGTGGACGAGCTGGGATGAGGAGGGCAAAGATGAGACGAGGAGAGCGGGGAGAAAAGAAAGAGAGGGGATGGATGGAGGAAAGAGGGGAGGGGAGTGTTCTGCCCTTTGTTCGGGATGGAGGTGTGTGTGGGGCAGGTGTTTTTGTCTGCAGGGATTGAGGGGTGGGGGGACAGGCATGGTAGAACACCTGGCGATCCACAGACCTGCAGGAAGAAAAAAAGCAGAATAGGTTTGAGACAGAGTTGTTTCATAAGAGACGTCTGAAGTGTGTTTTTATTCTGCGTCCCTGTCTTCCACCTACTCTGACTAGACAGAGCTAGAACAGGACCTTGATCTACACAGAGTGTGTGGGCTATGCCTCCTCTAAAATGAGCACCACTCTGCTCTAATGCTCACTTCATAGCATACAATAAAATCCATATTGAGGAATGGTGGACGCCCATGCAATACATGCTTTCTTGCTGTGTCTCTTACATATACACTTGCACCTCCTCACCACTACAGCTTATCGCCTAGCAACAACATCCCAAATGACTGAACACAGACAGTCCCCATAGTAACAGTTACCTAGAAACCTGGAAGAGAGGATTTGACTTGTTATATCATCGGACACCTTCTCAACACTGCGGGTCAGAGAATCAAACTGGGTCAGCAGTCTTTTCAGTGTTGGTGTTAAAGTCTGAGTGAATTGCAAGACCTACAACACCTCCATTATAATCTCAGAAATCACCCACTAACACATTCTTTGTGCTGCACAACAGTTAATACAGCTATGTGATGAGGTGTAGAGATGAGTCACAGCCACTGATTGGCATGCATAATAGTTGTCATAGCAACTGTCATCTAGATACAGAGAGTGACAGGGAGTGTTGATAACAGTCACTGCCTCTGTGACTGGGGAGACGGAGAATGAGACAGGGAGTCAGACGCAGACAGACAGAGACACGAGCATCGGTGCAGAAAGGCGGCTGCATTTTAATGCCGAGCGATCTGGGAACTCGTGCAGCCGAGTCCTGAGGCGGGCGGTTGTACTGTGATATATATTGTATGCAACCTAATACTTTGAGTAACGCCAAGACACGGCCGTATATCATGCTGACTTTACAGGTTGACTCAAATTGCCGGCTCAATATTTATTCCATTAGGTGCTAGCTTTGCTCTTTCTGTGTGAAGCTAGAAGAGGGGTTTACAATTTAGCTCGGATATTGAAGCAGCATCGATACGAAAGCAGAAGTTTGCACCCTCTTCCCGAATATATGGTTTGCTTTCAGAATGGCGGCTCTATTACACGGACTAAAGTGTTCCATTCGTGAAGATAAAGAAAACTATTGCCTGAAATGATACATTTGACCTAAAAGCTTTCTCTGTTAAAGCAAATAAATGAAAGAGATAAGAAGTATCCGTCTTATTTGACGGAAATACATTACTTATGGATTACTTTAGGCTCCAATGAATGGTATCATTGCTTCCTTAATGTCATGCATTTCCTTTTGAAATAGGGTCTTTGGGCAGAACATTACACTGATGGGCTATTACTGTTGTTAAGGAGAAAGATGCTATTTGATTTGGAAGAAAGGCAAAGCTGTGTCCATTCACAGACCTTTAATAGCCTACAAGGACTGATGTGTCGGAAAACACTGCTTTTGTTGTCTGTTTTTGCTACTTAGCTCTTAATACTGGAGTAGAGCTTGGTTGCTGTAGGGAGCTCTAATGACTACCAGGAACCTAAAGCTCAACTTAGAAATGGTACCACAGATAGAAATCTCCTCATGCCCGTTGTCATCAGTTTCACAAACTTGCATGCAGCATTAGTACGTTTGAGGTTTGCGGGGGGGGGGGGGGGGGGGGGGGCAGGGCAGAGTCACGAATGCCTGCAGTGACAACACATCCCGAGCTCCCGTTGAGTCTTGAATACTAAAAAGTGAAAGTGCCCGAGAAAAAGTGAACTGTGGGTGAACACGCGTCGGCCATAACGTCGGTGGCTGCCGTACACTGAGCTGGACCAGCGCCCCCCCCCCCCCCCTCCCCCCCCGGGCTCTGCTAATGTCTGCTCCTCAGACAGCTTACTTTAGCCCGCGGCTCGCTGAATGTCAATACACTCACGCACTCTCCTGTTGCGCCACCTGTGTGTCTCCACTCTGTCATTTGACCTTTATCTTTCCTTCATCCCTCCTTTACTCTATTTCAGCCCTGCTCTTTCTCTTTCTCTTTCTCACTCTCATCATGACTTCCTCTTGAGCTCTTTCTCATGTTCTTCTATCTTTGTCTCTACCTGCATTGTCTTTTGTTGCTGCCTCTGCCTTGCCCTTGTGAAAGCCCTCCCATCTTTTCCCTGTCGCACACAGTAACCCTCTTCCTTACCTCCCTCTCCTCTTCTTCCTCTGACTCTATTACCACGGAGAGTTCTTTGTATCTCTGCCATCCATCCCCTCCCATTTATCTCTCACTGCCGTGCCCCTCCTTGTGTGTTTCTATCCGTTTCTCTCCTGCGTCTCCATCCTTGCTCACTTTCTTCTTTACCCCTCTGGCTCCTCTGTACATTTCCACATTTCCCTCTTTTCTCTCTGTCTTGTCTGCCCTTGAGGCAACCTGAGTACGACAATGTTATCAGTCACAGCTCTACCACACCACATTCTCCCTGATGTTTCCCCTCCTGCACCTCCCCTACCCATCTTTTTGTCTTGTCTCTATCACTTGCTGCCCTCCAAGTCTCCTTCCCTCTCCTGCTCCTACAAACTCTTAGATCCACGCATGATTTAGCCTTCTTCTCCACCCTCTATTAGTGAGCCGATCTCATTTGCACCTAGAGCAGTACAGTATCGAAGCTCTCCGACACACACATGCACAGGTTGGGTGTAACCGATCTGTCGTGTAGTGATCGATCTGGCCCAGAGTGATGGATAGCTCCCTGTCCCATTCATTTACACCCCTCCCCTCCTGCTCATTCCCCCTCTCTCATCCTTGCTTCTTTATCTATCGTGTTACTCGTCTCTCACATCTAAAGGTGGTAATCCTTCAAGTGATTGATTTGTACAGGTATGTAGGGTGTTTCTTAAGAGCATTACTTGGTATACTGAGGCGTGGTGTCTGAACATTAACTCGTTTGGACACAACATGTAAAGATTTAAGTCGTTTCCACAGAATGTAGTTTAAATTGAATGTTCAATATTGTGGAAAATAGCTGCTCTTTTATGCAAATATATTCAAGAGGAGTTGACACAAATATGCAGCAGTAGGTGCCATCAAATGTTTCTTTTTTTAAATAAAAACATTTCTACTTCAGCCGGCCAAACTTTTAATTGATTGCATCCCCACTCAGTGTACCTTTTATAGAGTTGAAGACCTTTCCTAATATAGACTTTACAACCATAATATGGTTAGTTTTTGTTCTTTCGTTATCCTATAATATGTAAGAAGAAAAAAAGCCTGAAAACGTCGCATTTCCAATCACCAATTCCCAGAATCTAATATGAAGTCTCTAGCTTGTTTTATCTTTTTCAAATATTCAGTTTATCATGGCATAAAAAAGAATAAATGCGAAAATGATACCCTATAAGGTGAGTCAGTTTATCATTGGGCTGTAGTTCATACGAGATATTTGACATATCAGATAACTTATAATGATCCACATTGCTGCATTGAAACTGCACATTTGATTTATATAGCGTGTACTGAATGTAGCTTTTGAGATCAGTTTTCCTTATCTTCACCTTCCTCTTTGGTCTTTTTACTTAAGCGCTGAGGCATTACAATTTCCCCTCTGGGATCAATACAGTCTTATCTTACACATTGCACCGATGCAGAAAACAGGTACAGTGTGTGTGGGTCTACCATCAACTTTTATCTACTCACAATGCATACGGTTAGCCTCACCATGCTGGTCTAGACCGTGTGTGTGTGTGTGTGATTTAATGTGACATTTCCCTGCACTTGGGGACCCTTCCCTTGCTCTTAAGAGTTTGCTGCTGAATTTGCAATAAGAAGGGATGCACAGATGTGAGCACACACACATGCACACACACACATTCACACAGAGCAAAAAGGCCAACACCTCTTTGATATCATGCCTGCTGGATACTTTTTGGGGTGTGAAAGAATAAAGAGTCAGTCAATGAAAGATAGATGACAGAGACACACAGAGGAGAGGAGAGGATTGAATCACGACATGAAAAGACATCAGACGGAGAAGATGAAATTAACAGAAACTTTCAAGAACACCCTGTGTGCGGGCGTGTGTGAAAATCCCATTAAAAGAAATGTGCATTTGGCTAGGTGTATGTGTTTTTAAAAGTATGTGCCGTTTAAGGGTCTGCAAACGCTTCGCTTTTTTCGCTATTGTTGTTTGTTCTTTTGCTTCCTCTATTTTTGGGACATCTCGATCGCTGCGCTACCCTGCATGAACCTTCAAACCTCCAGAGAGCAACACACAGGCGGGTGGAAAGAGAGTGAGAACACCAGCTAAAAGCGTCCGTGGAAGGAACTGCTCGGTGTTGGAGCACGACTCGAAGGAACATAACCTTAACTTAACTTCCAGAAGTTTCCTTCTAAGCGCCCACCGCAGCCCCAGGAGGGTGACTCTTTCTTTTATGCCAGGACAAACCCGGTCAAATATGACACTTTGGAACGATGAACTTCCATTAACGGTGTTTCTTTTGAACCTAACCAAAACCCAGGCAATTAGGAGGTGTTCCAGGCATGACTAGAAGGCTCTAATGTGTCCGCCTGTTATCTCACACAGAAGACCTATTGCACTTTAGGGCTTAATTCCCTCTTTGGTCACAGTCTTTCATTCGCTTTGGACTATTATAAATGTCAGGCCCTGTTAAATGCCAGCCTCGATGATGTTGATGAATACTGATTCATATGTATATTTTCCAAGTCTGCATATATGTTTGTGAATCCCTCTCGAATGCGCGCAAATGCCATTAGCCTGTAATCGACTTAAATCGACTTAGGGAATGTCGCAGTGTTTATAAACAAGGGGATTTGTATTAGCTCTCGAAAGCCACTTATCACAAGCACAGTAATCCACAGATCTGATTGGAGTGAGAATACATCCACAGAGAGGCTCCAGTCAAAGCCTCTGCCTACAAATGTAATGTTTGATTACTAGGTGTGGCTAAATGAAGGTAAGAGTTAAAGAAAATGTGATCTGAATATCGGTTTACGAGAGCATCATTTACTCTGAAAGTCAAATATATGGACTCAGACACACAGAGGTCCTTCAATCAAAGTAAAGCTTCCTAGCATGCACTCTTACTCATAATCCAGACCCTTGATATTAGGTGCATAGAGAAACAACCGGCAGCATACCAAAACAGTCTTCCCACACAATCATAATTACAGGGAGACCGACACATGCACACTCTCTCTCTGCCTCTCCAGGCAAGGAACAAAAGGACGCCCACATAGCCTCTTGGTGCGGCAGTCGTGTGTACTGTAGGCCCACTCATCCTTTTGATACTATCACTCCACTGTCATTCCTCTGTCGTATTCGGTCCTCTTTAGACTCCCCGAGTGTATAGAAAGCGCGGTGGAGAGGAGTACAACATTGGATATGGAAACGGACAAAAAAAAG
This sequence comes from Trematomus bernacchii, assembly GCF_902827165.1. Lineage (NCBI taxonomy): Eukaryota > Metazoa > Chordata > Actinopteri > Perciformes > Nototheniidae > Trematomus > Trematomus bernacchii. Next base: position 1,942,406 of record NW_022987685.1, read on the forward strand.
AAATACCGCGTGAAATACAGAAACAAAGAGACAGGAAAATGGGAGAGGAGTGCACAAGATGGAGTGTAGAATTGGAGCAAAATGAACCCCGGTGGGAAGAGAGTGAATAAGGAGGGAGTGGGAGTTTGAGGAAGATGGGAAGAAAGAGGGATGAAGAGTCAGTGTGTATGAATGTGCGTCGTTAAGCGGATGGGCAGAGAAATATGTAAAGGCGATAAAAGGGTGAAGGCCGCCATCCGTCACTGTCAGAGAGAGGGATGAGGGAGGGGAGAGAGGATTTGATTAGGGAAAGGGAGAGCGGTGTTGAAAGTGAGTTTGTGAGGCTGCAGCATCATGGTGGCAGGAGAAGACTGCAGAGAGGGAGGTGAGAAGACTGGGAGGAGGTAAAGATCAAGAGGAGGGAAGAGGTCAGGTTTTCAGGTTTCTGGTTCATATTTGTATTTTGGGTTTCAAATAGGACATGTTTACTTGCTTTAATATCCAAATATCTGCTCACAAGAATCACATTGGTAGTTCTTAAGCCATGGGTGGAGATACTTGGATTGGATCCCATGTTTTCCCCGTAAATTGCCTACGTTGTCTTTATTTCACAGCAGGTGGGTTGGTGTGCGCGTCTCAAAAGAAAAGATGTCAGTGTATTTTCCCATTGCTTGACGTTTAATTTGTTTTTTAATCTGTACAGTTATTGCTTTTTTTTCGCTGTATAGGTAGGGGGTATTGATGGAAAAGACTCACAGAACCCCTGAGGTAAATGGTTGTGGTGAAGGAAGAGAAATGGGAAATCTGAGAAAATAAGTGAAGTGTATTCTCTTTCAAATAAAAGAACTGCAGTCTTTGCACAGCAGGGCTCCGAAATAATACAGTTCTCAACTAATTCTTCCCAAGCCTCTATGTTGTTTTTGAAATTGTGTGTGTGTGTGTGTGTGTGTGTGTGTGTGTGTGTGTGTGTGTGTGTGTGTGTGTGTGTGTGTGTGTGTGTGTGTGTGTGTGTGTGTGTGTGTGTGTGTGTGTGTGTGTGTGTGTGTGTGTGTGTGTGTGTGGCTCAGTATCAGCATGTGTACACCCATCTGCATGCACCACCCTCTCTGACTTAAGCCGTCCTATTTTGCAGATTTGTATTGTTTCTATTCCTGGAACGGTGCACAGTCAGATTTTTTTAATGTTTTTGTTTGTTACGTTTTACTCTTCTGCATTAGTTTATGCGTTAAATGCTTATATAAATACTTGTTTTTGTCTCGCTGATGCACATTTCACAGCTCTTGTATGAGGACTGAAAAAAATCAGACGTTTGATGTTGAGAAATTTGAGTTTTGAGCGTCTGATCAGAACTGAGGGAAATTGTAGAATGTGTTTGGCTACTACAGCACCTTATCTTAAGTTAGCACTTCTTACAAAGTATCTATAATCTTCTAACATGGCAACACTTCAGCAGTTATTATGTTTGAAGTGAAAACATAGTAATTATATATATATATGGAGCATTTAAAGTTGTGCTTTTTATAAAGGCTCCCACACTGTGCATCTACTCCGCACAGATAAGCGATCGAGTATTTAATTAACTCCAAGAGCTTTGTTAGAAAGATGAAAAGCAGTGGTACCTTTTGATTCTGTTAGAAGTATTCCTGTTTTAGAAACCAGTCATCTTCTCTGATGTACAAATGCAAGGCAGCAAGAAGCGTCTGATATTCTTAAAACCAGGAGGCAGCGTTAACGCTCTGATTTACCACAGGCTGTGAATCGGTGAACCGTTAAGATTTGTGCAATGACGGACAAGAAAATCTCAAGTGGCGCAGCTTTAAGTAGACCTTGAACTCATGGGACTTTTAACTGGAGTAGATTTTTGTACTTAAAGTCACGGCTCACATCTTTGCCCCCCTAAAGGTTTTTTTGTTCCCCCTGGTACCCTACTCCCGTTTGTTCCAAATGTTTGGGCATTAGTGCTTGGGCAATGAAGCATTAAAGTGCTGTTGAGAAGAGCCACGGTGATTAGACAGAGAAATAATCCCAGTATTTTGACCGTCCATTAATTAAGTAATTTTTTATGCAAACATGTAAGAAAATGTTTATTTTAGCCTTTCTCAACGGAGTTGTACGCCTTTTCTCTGCTTCTTAGCATAATAAAGTGAATCTCATTGGGTTTTGGATTGACATTTAAAGACATCACCTTGTCATTTGAGAAATTACGACAAACATTTTTCATCTTTTTCTGACATTTCTTAACAAAGAGTTGATTGATTAATCTAAAAAAATAACTGACTATAATTATAAGTTGAATCCAAACCCTCACATAATTTTTCCTGAAAATAATATCCAAAGCAATAGTGACCAAATAGATAAAGGATGGTAAAAGTGGAATTTATTAGTAGTTATCCTCATAAAACTAAATGATAAATGACCCTATGAAACTTGTTTAAAAACTTTCAAATCCCATCTAACTGCTAACATAATAAACTACACTTTTTGCAATCCACCGACTCAACGACCAAACTTTCCTCAGCACCTCTCTAACATTGTTGTGATATATCTGTGGCAGCCAATCTCCCACTCCTTGCCGAGCTTTTGTAATTTAGTTTCCTCCCCTTTGAAAACCCGCACGGCTGCACAGCTCGGGGATCACATTTTCTGGGAGGTAAATTGAATTGGCAAACAGCAGAGGTGACAATGATTTTCCTTGGCACCTCGCTGGCTCGGATCATGCCAGGGAGCAGCCCTTACATGATCCGTTATGAAGCCCTCGCTTCAATGTGTAACTCATATCCACTATTTAGTCTTGCTTGAAGATCAGTATTTGTGTAGTGGTATCCTGCCTCGTGCTTGGGGTTGTTTGTGCATTTTCTTTCACACAGAAGGTTTATTTTTCTCTTGCAATGCTTCAATGTCACACTACACTGCAACGTGGGATCACAGCATTATCATTTGTGAAAGTCCCTCTGTAGCGAAGTCTCATTCTATATATCTCTCAAGAGTCCTACGGATACAGTCATGGACATAAAGCAATGAAAACGCTCAGGGAGTGGCAGCACTGCTATACCAGGAGGGAAATATTTTTGTATTGCTGCATAATTGTCATATCTTTGCCAGAGAGGCGGCTTAATACTGCTTTGTTTTGATGCTCCCTTACTCCAGATGGCAATAGCACAGTTGCATCTAATTAAATTGCACAGTAACATGGTTTAAGATGGGGGCTGATAAAGACAAAAAATGAATAGCTGATTGTGTTTGTGTTTGCCACATGCTCATCTTTTGATGCAGATTCCAAATTGTGCTGAATGTGGGAGAAATGATCTGGGCATCTGTGATTTGCATTCTCTATGTGCATGCAAGCGTTGTATTTGTGTCTGTAATCAGTATTTTTCCTACAATGTATGTGAAAGGTTGCTTGTGGAGGTTATCCTAGAAAGTGTTACCTCAATCTCCAGTTCCTATATCTTTACAGATCTCAATGCTTAGTTTCAGTTCATCGTCTAGTAGCGTTTTTCGACCAGAAGGCAGCTTTTTTCATTGTATCAGTTAAAAAAAAAAACACAGTTCGCTACCTGCTGAAAAGCAATCAGCTCCCAGACCCAGTTTACAACTAGCTTGAGAACATAGTGTAGCATTTAGCAGCTAAGGAGCTTGGTATTTACCTTATGACATGGTAGAGGCCAAAAAAAGGTAGAATGTTGGACTCATGCTAAAATAAAGTCTGCATGTAATGACATACTTCAAGGCTATGTATTTGGACCCCGTCAGGCCCACCTGTAATGGTTTGGAATGTGTCCCAGTGTTTGCATCAAACTGTGTCCGATTGGAAAATGAATGCTGCTTGAATTTTGTAATTATGTTCCTGTGTGGTAGTGCAGTAGGCTGTTTTTTTTTTAGGATTTCTGTCAATTGTCTGTGCCGTGTGTTGGGCTAGCAGCCATCAGCAGGTCATGCAAGAAAACTCTCCAACTTCAGTTTCTAATCCTAATTTTCTCCTCACAAATTCTCACTCACAAACTTGCACTCATACACATACTTAAAATACAGTTCTGCTTACGCCCTCGGATTTGCCTTTGCACGACACACATTATCACAAGTGTAGCAAAATAACTGACCTGCCACTCACCCTGAACACAACACGCTTGCAGTTTGCTCTCCTCCTCCTCCTCCTCTGTTCATCCCTCCTTCATATCCTCTCTGGGGCTTTCTGGCCCAACCATTTTGTCTATAAACCTCATTTCTCTGTCTCCTTATGCGTTTCATTCCTCCATCCTCTTGCTACCTCATCTCTTCCCTCTCTCAATTTCCACCATGTCCATCTTCATTCTTGCATTTCAGCCATATTTGCAGTGTGTGTTGTGTGCACCTGTGTGTGTTTACATAGCTGACGGTAATCAAGAAAATAGTGCGATCCTCAACACAAACACCGGACGATCAAGAGACACATAAACACACCACATCTCCAGCCCAATCAGAATTCCTGTGGCGTCGTTTATATGGAACATGATTGGCTTACACGACGGGATACTGCATGGCAAAAAGTGTTGGGGTGTGTGTGGTGTGCGTGTGTGTGTGTATGTGTATGTGTATAAGTGGCAGTTTGATGATTCAGCAGGGCTCCTACTTTTCTAAGGGGAAATCCTGAGTAAGGGAATAGTTAGCCAATCAGCGCCCTGCATCCAGCACAGTGGGATAATGACATGCCGAGCAGCCTGTGAATCACTTTGATAGATGTATTGATTAATCCTAAGCATGCACATACATAAACTCAACTCTTTCTTCACTAAGGCATCTCCTATTTTCCAAGGGCATCCCACTTTTAGTCTATTTTTAGACTAATTGGTAGTTTTGGTCTTGGTAAACTACGATTTCTTTAGCTGATTATTAATTTTCAATGCTTTTTTCAAGAAAATGTGCATCTGTGCTAAACACATGATACAACATTGTTCTTTTGCATGATTCTCTGTACAGAAACACGTAGTATTTTGTTGTCAACATCATATCTGTGATAGTCAACTTAGCATTGCCTAAGCTGAGGGCAGGCTCACTTTGTACTCTTCTTGTATTTCTTACTTTTTCTCTTGTGTTCATTCCCTTATCTCTACCGACGCTATAAAACAGGAATAGGAAAATACAGAAGTCTAGGGATAAGAGGTGGCTTGGGGAATGAAGTCCCTTTCAACGATTACTTTGTTGTGGCGTATTAGTATCAGACATGTTTGATCACTGAGGCTACTCTAAGCCATCATGAATCACAAACCGCGTTGTAACTCACCACAAAGAGATTTCTCTTGCCTGATGTGGGACACTAATAAAGGCGGAACAACAGCGTGCTGCAATGAGCCAGCGAGAGAAACCGGTTTCCCCTTGAGTTTGTTTATCACTGCGTCTCATATTCTGGTGCTTAGCAGAGCTGATAGAGGCAGGGACGCTCTGTGCTCGCCTGTCAGACTTTGACTACATTGTATGCGTTGTAGACTAAGTACAAGCCCGCTTTTCTTCTGACAGTGTTCACCCACGCTGTGTTCTGCAGCATGATTCACTTGAGCATCTTACAACCTACTGCATGTGTCGAGTACACAGCTGTCAGAGAGGTGGTGCCGACACGTAGCAGGGGGGCTCCTACCAACTGCAAGAGGATGGATCCTTGCAAATGTTTCCAAAAAGTCACTGTTGAATTTTTTTATCCAAGAACTGCCTAAAGGAATCGCAAAAACCCCTGAGATGTACCATGTTTTTTTTATTTTAAGACATTGTTTTTTTCACGGTTTTCTGACATTTTATAACCTCTAATGACAAAATCATAAACAGATAGATGAATAATGAAGCTGCTCAGTAGTTGGAGCCTCAGTGTGCTAAATGCAACCCATCTGCTCCTCCATTAAATTAAATAAACCCATTCCTCACATTTTAGACTTATAAGGCTGAACAGGTGTTAGTGCTGGCTTGGATATGAACATGCACTTTCCTAACTGGCCCTGAACGCATCCTATGTGTGTACATGGATGCCCTCTCTTCCTTTTCCCTCTCCACAGGTTTGGTATTCTTTTACAAAGCAGGATTAGCGAAGAAAGTACTTTGTGAGATCCTGTAAACCAGTCTGCATATCTGAACAATATTTCTAAACCGAATATTGAAATGTGGGTTTATAGATTGAAATCAGTATTACTGAATAATCTTTCACAGATATGTGGACATCCTTCTAATCCCGATTTGTGAATTTCCCAGCGAGGGAGTATCGTTTTTTATGCATTTCCTAAAACCTGCAGACACCTCCACCTCCCCTCTCCTCTCCTCTCCTCTCCTCTCCTCTCTTCTCTTCTCTTCTCTTCTCTTCTCTTCTCTTCTCTTCTCTTCTCTTCTCTTCTCTTCTCTTCTCTTCTCTTCTCTTCTCTTCTCTTCTCTTCTCCTCTCCTCTCCTCTCCTCTCCTCTCCTCTCCTCTCCTCTCCTCTCCTCTCCTCTCCTCTCCTCTCCTCTCCTCTCCAGCTCCTCTCCTCTCCTCTCCTCTCCTCTCCTCTCCTCTCCTCGACCTCTCTCTCCTCTCCTCTCCTCTCCTCTCCTCTCCTCTCCTCTCCTCTCCTCTCCTCTCCTCACCTTCTCCTCTCCTCTCCTCTCCTCTCCTCGTTTCTTATTCATGCTCTCTTTCATCCCTCATTTCCCACTCTCCATTCCCCCTTGCCATTTGCCTCGCACACACACACACTCTTTCACAGTTGGCTCTTCCCCCATTTCTCCTCCCTCCCCAAAACTCCCCTCCGTCAGTCTCCAGCGGTTGCTGTGGTTACAGTTTGTTCTGCTCATCAGGCGCCTGCTGTGCCTAAACAGACTGTCAACAGTTTAATTACTCATCTTCTCATCCCTCTATCTTAACTTACCGCTGCACTACGCTTTTTTTAATGTATTGACGCGTCACTTCCACCTCTGACTGGGGAGCCTCTTAGTCACTCCTTCATCTCTCCTTTCATACTCGTCTTCCTTCCATGCTTTTATTTGACACTCCTCACCCGTCTTACTACAGTCTAATTACTCATTCTTTTAACATTCCTCTAATGTCATTCATTCATCAATCACCCAGTGCTTTGTTAGTTTCCTTTCCTCTCTATTCCCTTATCCCCGCCCCCTCTTATCCACCACCTCTTTACATTCTTCATTACTCAGTCTCTCTTCCTCCTCTGAGTGTTCCTCCCTATCTTAAACAGTCCGTCTTGTAATTACGTCTCTTCATCACGCTATCGCTCCTCACCCCTCCGTCCATCATCTACTCTCCTCTTCCTTTAGCTGCTGACAGTGTCCTGATGTCTCATCCTTTGATTCTCCGTCTCTCCCTCCTCAGCCTTTCACTCCTCTCCCTCCGCCATTTGTCATTCACTCGTCCCTCCTTTCATCCATCAAACGCCAAACTTCCTGACACTGACCATGTCTCCCTTGCTTCAGGGTTTCCAATCTCTCACTTCTCGCCTTGATTGAGAGCTGGGAGAATCAGAAAGGTGTGTGACACCCTACATCTTTCATTTATCATCGTCTCTGATGTCTTTGTGTGCCTCTGTTTCTTGTGGTTGTCCTCCTGTATCTACTACACGTGGGGATTCAGTTGGTCACCTCTCCTTGATCAATTCATATCAATCTTTCCCCCCTCATCCCCTTCCTTTGCACTCCTTATTCCTAAATGAACCGTTTGTCAGAACCCTCCCCAGAACAGAAAACAGCCAATCACAGCTTAGATGCTTTAACTCGGTCTCTGTTGTTGAAGCTGTCAACATGGATCCCGAAAAACAGCTCTCATCCTAAATGCCTTTTTCTGTTGTAGCTTAAAAACTAGAAGAGAAATCAAAGAGAGAAAAACCTTCACCAATGCCTTATTGGAATAGTAACGCTGTATTTTCAGATCTGTTCCAACATTTAATGGGTTATTCTTTCTCCAAGGCTTCACCCTTATAACAGGTCCAATCTAAATCAAGCCAATAGTATTTCCACAACCCTGCTCAGAAGGGGACAAATATGTTAAACTAACACAAAATGTAACTAGCCAGATATTTAGTATGCAGTCCTTTTTAAGTATGCCTTTGCAGTATCCTTTTTTTTTATTAAACTAAACGTCTGGAAACATTCATAAGTCATTTGGAGACCGCTTTTCCAACCAACCAACAGCTAGCATTAGCTTAATGAGTTCTCTAGCTACAGCTGATCAAATCTGACAGTTTTCATTTCAGGCTGCAAATTCAGACCAGAAATGAGTGAGCATGCTTTTGTTCAGGGACCCGATTTATACAAAATTAAGAATGTTATTGGTAAATTGGCTTGTTAGGAACTGCATATGTGCCGTGCTATACCAGAAAGCAGAGATTGAGTATAGGGAGAGGCCTTGCAACTGGTCGATTCATTTAGCCGCTTCTTACTTGCTTTCAATAAGTGGTCCATTGCCAGCCATTTTTCTTCCCTGCTCCTTCATTCACTTGCCGGTCTGCTCGTGTTGGCGAGGCCCCAGTGAGCATCCCATCTGCTCCTGCCTCTCCCTCACTGCAGCCTCCGAGTGACAGACACATGATTAACAAGATCATTTGGATAATGTTCGTTTCATTCCGCCTCTGTTTCCCCGTTTGAACCGCATGACACTTACCTGCTCTGTATTCTCCTCACTATCACTAGCTGGAGAGCAAATCCAATTATAGAATTATAATGATTTGCTTAATGGATATCAAAAAGCCTCCTTTGTTACACTTTTAAACCGGATCCAGTTATCATCTTTGCAGAAATAGAGCTGCCCTTGTTCAAAGCCGGAGTCAAAACTGCTGTAAACTATCAACAGAGGAACTAATGAGCCCTGTCTCACTTATTCAAAAACACTTATTGTTCATACAAATAGTTTCACATGCGGTTGTTTTGTTTTTGTGCCGGATACCTTTTGTTTCCAGGGTAATCAACGTTTCCTCCAAGGTAGAATTTCACTTTCCCCTAAAGTTAGCCTGGTAATTGGCTCGTCTCTACACGGAGAAGCCTCATGGTACAACACATTCCCCTTGTTGTAACATCTGTAAAAATCTCATTACTTGTTGTTGAACGTGTTGGTGATCTTTGACAGACTTTTTGGGGTCATGGTAAACTAATTATAGCCAATGGTACAACAGTGTAAAAGCTACACAATGACGTCCATCTGTCATTTCTAGTCATTTCTTCCTCACATGGCTTTCTATTTGTATCTCCGTGCAGATCATTTAGCATTTGGTCCGATTGTGCCGCCTTCTAATCCATTTTATTGTCTTGTCACTCTTCATTCAAGACTTTTTTATCTCACTTATCAGTTAATCAATTAATCCTTCAGTCTTTTAGTGTCTTCTCAAAAGTCATTCTCCTTTGTCTCAATCTTTTCCATCATACCATCCTCTGATGTGATTCCCCAACATAAACCCGCCATCATTTCACTCTTTCTTCCTTATTTCACTTTAATCCCCCTGTTTTTCCTTTATTCTCTCTCTTTTTCCTTGTCTTTTGAAGAAGTCTATCACTCTACTTAGTGCAATCCTATAATCTGACCTCTCTTAGTGCCCGTCACCCCTCCTCCCATCTCCATTCATTTCTCGTTGCCCTCTTCTCCTCCCATATCTTCTCTCCGTTGGCCTGATCTCCTGTGTCAGTGTGCCAAATCTGTGTATGTGTGCTCAGACAAGCTTACGTAAATAAAATACAAAACGAAGGGAGAGTTACTCTGCCAGACACACACACTCACACACACTCACACACTCTCAGCCCTGCATCCACACACTCTCACCATGATGCACACACAGGTGAGCTTACATAAAGGTGACGGATGAAAGCCAAGCGAAAACGCAACTAGCGAGTAATCTGATACAGGACAGCTGGCTGACACTCACACACAGAAACACACACGTACAGAGAGAGCAGGACTATCAGTATGTAGAGCAAAGGGAAAAGAAGGGGGGCGGGGGGGGGGGGGTCAGGATTAAAATAGAAGCATAGGGGAAGAAACATACAATTGTGTGCCACGTGGGGGATTTGATTGTGTGTCCATATGTACTCAGACATTTGCCTCTTGTGTTTTTGTTATGGATGCTCATCTGTTCATTATTTATAGGCCTGAGAGAGTGTGTATCCCAATGTGTGTGTGTGTGTGTGTGTGTGTGTGTGTGTGTGTGTGTGTGAGAACAAAGAGTTCCCATTCCAGTGAGTGCTGGTGTTCACCGCATTGATGTGCTCAATGATTCAGCACAAGAGGGCTCACCATGCAAACATTGATTCACCTTTACTGGGACAATATATGCCAACAGTATGTGTGTGTGTGTGTGTGTGTGTATATATGTGTGTGTGTGTGTGTGTGTGTTTGAAACAACATGGACGTTACCTTTTCCGTCTGTGCGGCTCTGTAATCCGAATCAGCTCCACATGTTATCCAGGTTTGTGTGTGTTTGTGTGTGTTGTGTTTAGCACAGATCTCGCCCCAGGTGTTTCTCCTTGTGTTAGGCCAGCGGGAGGAGGATTGAAGTGTGTGTTGGGGGGGGGGGGGGGGGGGGGAAGAGAGAATAGGGTTGTGTGATTGTGCTGAACCTGTCCTACTCCCCTTCACACACACACGCCTCCACACACATCAAAAGGAGGCGGATGTGGGTCAGTGTCGGGTTTAAAAAAGGAGGGTTGCAGAAATCCCACAATATCCTCTTAGGGCTTCTATAGGTGAAGAAAAACCTGGAGAATCCCGAATGACTCGCTGAATCCGGCTGAGGTACTCGCTGAATCCTGCTCTGGTACTCGCTGAATCCGGCTGAGGTATTCCAAAACCCAGACTTCAGGCAAAAGATCCACTTGGCTTTAAATCCTATTTATGGATGTGATTCCATCATAGTTGCATTTCTCTGTGGAGCTGTCAATCGACACAAAAGGCATCCTGGAGTGGGCGGCAATCTTCACCTCCTCTCCTCACCACCTTCCTCCTCCTCTTCTCGCTCCCTCTCTCTCCCCCCCTCACTCATGCAGCCCCGTCTTCTTCTCTCGTCTTTCACACACACTCGGTGCTCTCCCTCCTCTTCCTCTCATCACTCACTTCTTCCCCGAGTGGTTTCCAGGGTGTGTCGCTGAGGCTCTCCACGCTCTACGCCGCGTGTTTCGCTCTCCCACTTTGAATTAGTTGTTCATCGATGACCTTGGAGGGAGGTGCAGAGAGGGAGGGATGCCTAGAAAACCTGCAGAAAGAGGAGACACATGTGACAGGGTGAACTGACTGCACTGTACATGTGTCCCATTAATGTGCACTCGCATGGATCACACACACATTGAGCCCATTATCACTTTCATGTCCTCCTCTTCTGACCTCACAGTCATCCCCCCTTTCCTGACCGCTGCTGTCCAACATCCTCTCTTATGGCTTCTTTAAATCTCCTTCCCCACTATGCCACCTCTAATTTCGTCTCTCGCCCCCCACCTGCCTCTCTCCCTCTCACCTGTCTGTCAAATACAATCAATAGTTCTGAGACCCTCTTAGCGCTTCTCAGCAGGCGCCTTTGGCTCTTTTATTTTATTTGCAGACATTGGCCCTGTTCACACACACACGCACACACGCACACACACACACACACACACACACACACACACACACACACACACACACACACACACACAACCACTAAGTAGTCATGCAGTGATACACTCCTGCAAGCACACACAGCCTCTGCATCCCTCTCACTCTCTCTTCCACACACACACACACACACACACACACACACACACACACACACACACACACACACACACACACACACACACACACACACACACACACACACAGCCTAGTGAAACAACTGGGCTATTGATCAGCGCCATGAATGTCAGACAGTTCAGAAGTCTGCCCCCCCCTCCCCTCCCCTCACTTGCCTGTCAATCAAACTCCAAAAGCCGACACCTTGAAGAAGACAATCTCATTATCTCGTTCTAAAGCTGCACTCGGTGTTGGTGTGTGTTTCTGCGCGAGTGTGTTCCTCGGGGTGTGTGCATCCGTGCTGCAGCTGCATATAAAGCCGGATTCTTCCAATTGGAAATCCTTGATAATCTTTTTCCTTTTCATTCCGTTTCTAAGGCATCTTCTCCTTCCGTGTTCACTTCACAAAAGCAACTACTACTAAAACAATTATAAGTCTCCCTCTGCTCCTTTCATCCTTTTCCCCAACACGTCTTATTCTCCCTCCTCCGGATGAAAAAGGTGGAATCACTAACCTTATTTCTCGGATCATTCCACGGTGGCTCCTGCAACCGTCACATCTCCCTGTCTCCGCGGCTCTCTCTCTCTCTATCTCAGCTCCGTGGAAAAACACCCATCTCTCCCCCCTTCTCTCTCTCTCTCCTGTATCTCTATCTGGCGCTGTCTGTCCCCCCCCCCTCTCTCTCTCTCTCTCTCTCCTCCCGCCGGTCGTCCCCTCTCTCGGTCTCGACAGCTGCAGCGCTCTGTCTGCCTCCTCTGTCGCTGCTCCGTCAGGCTGCCGGCTGATTGAATTTTAAGTCATGTTAATCCCACAGAACAGGTACTGAATGAAGGAGGGCACACTGTAAAAAAAAGAAGGGAGAGAGAAAAATAACACAAAAAGCAGGGAGTATTTTTTGAAATCTCTCTCCTTCAGGGAGGTTTTCTCCCGTTTTATTTTCCTCCCCAGTCACAGCACTTCATTTATCCATTTTTATGCTCTTGCTTTTTTCCTTGATCTTTTGCCTCTGTTTGTCCTTATGTGGTGAAGAAGAGTGTGTGTCCCGACGAGGAGCAGAAGAGAGGAGTGTGATCCGGCTCCGGCAGTGGCATGCAACGGACTGAGAGAGAGAGAGGGAGAGAGACACACAGAGCGAGCAGAGAGAGAGAGGCATGAACATGAGGAGAGAGAAAGAGGGGGGAGAAGGTGAGGAGGAAAGGAAAGATGGAGTTTTAGAGGAGGAATTCTAACCAAGAGGAGGGGCGGATGGGAAAAGAAGAGGGTAAAATCAAAGAGATGAGTAACAATGATTATTGAGGGCAGTGGAAGGTAAACTAAACATAACATTTTACACATTTAAACTATTGAATAATGTTAATATATGATTAAGCTACAGAATTGAACTTGGTTAAATGTCCCTCCATTTCAATGAATATAGGGAAGTTTATTCAAAGTCAGTCCTATATCTGGTGGCCGACCGATACAAACTCGCTACAACGACCCAAAGCATTTCCTTTAGGGGAAACACTTTGCACTTTGAAACGATGCAAATATAAAAACACAAAAGTGCCAAAACGCATGCAAATGAAGAAACATCTTCACCAACTTGACAACACATGCGCAGCATTTAGAAACATTCTCCCACTTGACGAAACATGCACACAGCGGGGACCAGAGCGCTTGTTGACATTCGGTGATAGCTAACCTAGTAATATCGCAAGGGATCCGATCACATTGTTCAAATAAGCCAAACTTTTAGGCACATTCCCAACAAGAGTGACAGTAGGCCAACTTTATAATCCCGAACGTCAACAAGAGCCCCGTTCCCAGCTGTGTGCATCACTTTTTAGTGTCCCCTGGTTTCCATTGTGTTTCAAACTTCTTGCAGATCTTTTTATTCACAGCTTTTTGCTTATGCAGCGCTTTTAGTTTCTGCACGTGTTTTCGTCAAGTTGTGTTTACTAAATGCTGCACAGGTTTTGTCAAGTCGGTGAAGATGTTTTTCCTCATTTGCATGTGTTTGTGAACATGTGTGATGTTTCTGGAGCTGCAGCGAGTTTCTTCTAATGGGAATATGTTGAGCTTTTGCACCTTGTGGGCCACCGTACTCCTGCTGCTGTTCATGCCCACTAACACTAACTGTGTATTAATGTGTAGCCGAAAACAGTTTGAATGAAATGCACTGTTTACACCTGTATATATTACATCATTCATCCCTGCCATTCTTTAAATTGCATACTTTGATACTTACATTGTTGTGACAATACTTCTTTACCTTTACTTGAGTCACATTTTGAATACCAGCCACAAAATGTATTTGAGACGACTAAAAGATCCATATTGGTGTCAGGTGTTGGCTAAATTTAGAAAATGTTCTCTGCTTTACCTTCCCCTTTCTGTCATGCAACTGAAGCCGGTATCTCTGCCTTTTCTAAGCCACCAGACTCCTTGTGAGAAAAACTGTAGTTTCACCTTGCAGAACATGGAAGTGGCTGATCTACTGCTGTGGTAATACACTATGGATAAGCCCCACTTCAAAACGATGTCTTTAAGTAAAGGATCAGAATATGTTCAGCACAGATGGAGGGTTAAGAGAGGGACTAAGAAGGAGGAAGAGGAAGAGATAAAAGTCTGCTGGTATGACGAGCGGAAGCGAAGGTGCCTCCAGCAACTCTGGGTCTGACCGGGAACAGAGTTCTGATGATTAAGAGAGCACATGAGTGGCAATGTGGGAGGAAAGGGGAGGTAGAGGAGAGAGCGGATCTCTGGGGCATGAGGGAGATAAGTGAGGAAGAGAGGGGTTAGTGAGGGGAGAAGTGGATGGAGTGATAGCGCGGCGATAGGAACATGTGTAGCTGATAGGACTTCAAACGGTGGCCGAGCACTTCATCTCTCTGCTGAGCCCGTGGCTGCAGGGAATCGGCATTTAATCGAAAAGTGGCTGTGGGTGCATATATATATATATATATATATATATATATATATATCTGTGTGTGTGTGTGTGCCATTACTCAGGCAGAACCTCTTTTAGATATTGGATGTTGGAATTAAGTTGTTTCCAGCATTCACATACGGGTCTATTTTGTCACACAGTCCCCTCCTGGAGATGAAACATCGGAGAGAGTGCAGGGAGGATATTTGGCTGGAGGAATTGGTTTTTCTTGTTTCACAATTTCCACCCAGAAAGTCAATTTTGGTCCTTCATTCACTTCTTGATCTCCTGCGCGTCCAATCCCTATTCATTTGAAGCGTTTGCCTTCCAGAGCACTTGTACGCATATCACTTTTTTATTTGAATGTTCTTTTCTCTTCCTCTTCACACTCTCACTCCATTTTCTTCCTGCTGTTTGTGGGCCAGTCTATTTTTAACCTCCCGAGCCAGACCTCCCTCAAAGCAAGGTCCAGCAAGGAGAAGTTTGATATATCATTTCACACAAACGTATCCCGTTTACTGCGCTGCGGCTTTACGGCTCGTTGCTTCTCAATTAATCAAACCTCTAGCGGTTTGGCACCCGGTCCCCTCGTCGGGGAGAGTGACCTTGCTGAATGAAATAAACTAACGTGACCCGCCGCTGCGTGATGGATGGAGTGAGTTCACCAGCCAGGAGGAAATCTCATTACCCACTGGGGTGGTAGTTAACTAAGGCTTGTAGCAACTGCTTTCATTCGGTTATCAATACATTACAATCATAAATCGGGTGAAGGTGAAAGAGAAGGTGCCCTCAGAGCATTCCCCATAGCAACAATTTCATCGTAACACAGGGGTGAATAGGGTCAAATAAATAAATATGAATATAAAAGCTCCCCAGTTGTTAACTTAGCTTAAGATAGCATACTGTATATTTGTATTAATGTTTTCTGAAATGTCTGCATTCTCTTTATAATTTATGATCTAATTTGCTTATACAATTATAAAATGAAATGTATGCGGCAAAGTTTGTCCCTCCGTACAATATCAATCCCAAAAGTCCAGAAACAGTGTCAAAAGCCGTAAAACAAATCCATTTTCACCATGTTTTCAATAAATGATATATAAACTAATTCCTCTGTAAAAACCAATGAATTAAATAGAAAGAAAACTGTAGAAAAAAAGAAAGAAAAAGGCCTAATAATGTAAAGATTGTCAGACAATAACGCTAAATAATATATTTTTTTAAATGAAATCATAAGGCTAATTATAACTATAAACCTGCCAGTTGATTGCTTGAACATTTAGACAAAAAATATTGTATACAAAGTTTTCTGAACCGATATGTTTAAATATGCAAATGAGGCTTTGTTTTATGCTAACTTTTGGTGCAATAGTCTCAAATACACTAACTTATTAGAATAAACTCCTAAATGTGGGTTTGGAAGTTATCGGTCCACTGGTCAGAAAGAAGATAGCCTCTAATTGGCCGCTGCCAGTAAGACGATGCCTTTGGTGTCCCTCTTAAAGTGAAGCGTTCAGTGAAAGGTCGGCTGATGAGCTCAGAGATTGGCAGGATCTCTTTCTCATTGTGAGTAACGCCGCACTACATCGGGAGGGCAGACCTGTTCTGGCTCGGTCGGAACAAATTAGCCCTACAAGTGAAAACAGTTGCAGGGGAGTCGGCCCGCTGACCCCGCGCTGAACAAATCCATCGACTTCCTTTTATTGCAAATTGGTTCACTGGTAAACTCACTGGTGGTGCCAACAAACTGAGAGAACTTTATTTGGGTACATTAAAAGTATGAATGTTGCTCTGTCAGGTGCACATGGCATTTAAACCACAGGCATTAATCACAACGTTTTTTGAAAATAATGATATCTTTGCTTTGCAGTTCTGAAAAAGTTGCAGTTTAATGCAGAAGTGTGCGCAATTATAACCACGAGACACACAGAGTGAACTTTGTGTAAGATTATGGAGCTTTTATATTTAAAACAATTATATCAATAATGTAAAAATACATAAGAGAAACCCTATCATTTAATCATCCTAGTCTTGCAGGAATAGTCCCTTCTTACTGGAAATGTTGCTTGTATTGTGAATTAATTGATAACTTATACAAACAAATTCTGCCACTTACATAAAAATTGTCTAGCTGCCTTTTTATTTGTCAGAAATGTGCCTATTCTAAAAAATAAATGTTACTCATAAAGTACACAGCTGGCTTTTTGTCTGATGATAAACTCATCACACTCTTAAACTTGAGACACATTGGCTGGTGTGTAGGATTACTGTACAGCAATATCTCACTTCTCTGTCGAAAAAATACCTTTTTTATAATTGATTTGAGGAATTTGTGAATCGATTCAGAATCCTAGAAGATAAGAATCTTGAAAGGATATTTCTTGTGTGTTAGGATGAAGCTTTAAGCATCCGAGTGTACCCCTCTCCTCCACCCAATGTTTATCTGGCGTGTGTGTCATCATGTGAGAACATGGTGTGTGTTTGTGTGTATGAATGAGTCACAATGAGTATGTGTGACACTGTTGCTAAATATAAGCAACACTGAAACGCTTACACACCTGTGCGCACAAACAAGTCGCACATAATCAGCAGTGTGTGTCGAATGCCTCTTCACACACACCCACACACATTAACTTCACACACATGGACCATGCACACCTCGCACTCGAATAAAACACCGAGTATGATTGAACATACACTCAGAGATTTGCGTGATTGCACACACAAACACACACTTATACCGCACAAATCAGGACATGGCCAGCCTTTTAAAAACACACACGTCTAACAAGGCTTAATGAAACACGCACACGCACACACCCACACACCACACACCACACACCACACACACACACACACACACACACACACCTGCTCAGCTGTGATGTTAGGGGTAAATGGTGTGGAGGTTTAGATCGAAGGGCAGATCCCCCTCCATTTGTCTCAATCTCGGGATAATCAGAGACAAGGACACACACACACACACACACACACACACACACACACACACACACACAGAACCCCACCCTCTAATGTTTCTGTTGAAGACATTAGCATGTCAATGTGCTTGTATTTCTTCCCTCTGCATTAGAAATAGCTCCTCCAAATGATTTCCCGGTTACTGCTGGCGGATCGTTTTGCCCGCCATCGGCAGCAGTAAATGAAGTACGATAAAAACATGCCGGTTCTCATTTATCTATATTTCTTTAAGTGTAAAACCTTGACAAATACACTCAGATGTAAAGACACAGGGCTGAAATGACTTCAGGGCATTGGTTAGAGAAAATAATCAAACATGTTTCCAATGCAAAGTTGCTTTAATGCATAATGTGCAGTGGAAATAGGAAACAAAGCGGCAACCTGTGTTTGTGTTTGTGTGGGGGGGGCGATAGGAATCTGTCTGTACAGAAATGTAATGGGCTATGCAGAAAAAGGATGAAAAACAAAGCTGGGAGGCGCAAATGAGAAGATTGCATATTAGATTGAGTTTGTTGATTGTTTCACATAATATAAGCTGCGGTTTCTTGGCATTCGTTCTGTTGGGGATGCGGGGATGTGTGTCTGTGTGTGCATGAGGAAAAGGCCAATAAAGCTATACATGAATATCATTATAAGATGAAAGCTAATAATCAGTGTAAAGAACCAGTCCTATGAAGATTATGGCTTGCTTAATGTTCCATTCATTCCTGGGTTCTCTGCTACCATGCCGTTTTCGCTCCTTAGAAACTGAGAATTCAGCCATACACGTTTGCCTTTGTTGAACGTGTTTTTCTAAATAAAAGCCTCAGAAAGTCGCTGTATCCTAACAATAAGCTCATGATATTGCCATTTTTTTTTTTTGTAAAAGCCCAGTTAGTCACTATATCTTTACAGAAAGCTCAGAATGAGGCTTGTTTTTCAAAATAGATATTGCTATTAATACCTACTTAGCGCCAGAAATACTCGCATCGGGACGCACACCAATTGCCATTCATACAGTCAAAATGTCTCTATAGGTCATTTTTGTTTTGTAAGCTTGCAACTGGCAATGGCTTATCTAGCATGATAGTATGGTTGTGATACATACAGTAGTATCTAGTGGGATTTTTGTTTAAATGTTGAAGGAAGCTCCAGGGTCTGGTTTACATCCAAAAACTGCAAACTTTACATCCAAGCTTTTGTTGAACAGTGTTTACAGTGAGTGAGTGTTTGGCTGCTATGAATTGATGAGTTAGCTAATGTACTGTAATTGTCTTGGTTTACTTTTGAACTCCTCTCCACTCTGGTGATAAACCCTCAGTAAAGCTCAGTATATTCAAGGTCAGACATTTTAGGGGACATCCAAATAACACCTTTTTGAGCGTAAAAGATATTCTGCCGATGAGAATAATTGCATTAACAGAATCAGAGCATGTTGTTTACATGCACCTCAGACACATTACCACTTTAATCGCATTATGGTTGGAAATAATCTCTGTGTTGGTAAACATAGCTAATAAACCTTCCTCTCAGCAGGACATTTTGACGTGTTAAATGCAGGTGTAACTAATAACGTTGATAAATGACTGCATTTAGTTGTGGTGTGCCAATGCCAGAGCCCTGGTGTTTATCACACTGGCTCCTCTACACGTCGTACTGGCAAAACACACTAAAACGGAAAGGCTATTTCAGCACCACGGTCAGCGCACACCAGCTGTACATACACCGCCTCACAAGAGAACACACACTGATCAAAGAGCGTTGAAAAATGAAATGTGCAAACCTATAATCACTGACTAGAAAATCACAGGCAGCCATGACACGGCTATAAAACATTCAAATAAATAATGCATGAAGTTCTGTGCCAAGACAATCTCGACAGTTCTAGCACATTCTGTAAATAAGAGGCGGTGTTTGTTTCAGTGATCCCCTAGTCCCTGGAAGAAGAGAGTATGGATGTTTTAGGATTAAAGGCATCATGCTGAGCCATAGATTGAAGGGGAGGATCAGATATGGGCTTTATGGTTGAGTCAACATGTCTATATTGGTTAGCTTTTTAAATAGGAGTCCAGCTATCTTTGTTCAATATCTATTAGTGCGGCGTGGATGAATCACCTTTGCACAGTAGTCACCGAGACGCGTTAGATGAGAGGCATTACTTTGATGATGATGGTAAATGGAAGCTGGTTGAATTGAGTGTGATAGAGACACGCTGCTTTACTTTGATGTGCAACATGTGACTCACTGAATCCTGTTTAACGTGCCCTTTTAGCTTAGCGACACCTAAATAACCCACAAGGTAGCTGGGGAATGGGAGGAAGGTGTTTCTTTTCATGCAAAATGAACATTATATGACCATGACCTTGAAAACTTTTTTAAATTGGAAAGTGACATTTGTATTTACTCCGCCGTGGGGGTCATGTTTTCGACTTTTTAGATGTGAGGAGGATTACAGAAAAACAACCAGCCTGATGTTCGTGAAATCTAGTTGAAGGTTGTGCAGACACATGTATTGTTTTTCTCTTACTGAAATTGTCTTGGTGGAGGTCTTCCCGTTGAATATATAACATAATGAACTTAATAGAATTTGGCTTTAATTTCCTACCAAGTGCACGGTAAAACATGGGCTATGGATATTATTAGAAATTAGCTTTATGGTTGACATCATTTAAAATAAATGTCCTTTAAATTGTGTCACTATATTTGACATGTTTACCTCCTTGTTAAAGCTTCAAGACTGCTTGTTAAGAATATACCAGGAAAAATATACAATCTGACTTCCAACCAGTTTTAGCCATCATCTTGATTCCTATACATCTTTGTTTTGTTATTATAACACCTCTATCTGCTCCTCGGCATTTACTACTGGGAGTTTTGAAACTCTGAGGAACATTTTGTAACATAAGCAGCCAGAAACCTGACACGGAAATGTGTTTGAAGTGATATAACATTATTCTTGAGGGCAGTCAGTACTTGCTAATTACTTGCAGACAAAGTGTCGTTCAGAGTGCAGACACTTTCTATGGGGCTTGAAATCCAAGGTCACACCATGAGAGCGCTCCTTTTGTGCTACCGTTAGCTTCGTTTTCTGTTCATTATACTCTGTAATGCTGCACTACTTTTTCTGCACTGCACCTTGAGTGTTTATGTACTCTGGGTCCGCTGTTTTCTTTACACCTTAATTGATGTGTGTTTTTATTTCGCTGCTCTTCTGACTTAAACAGTTTCCTCATACATTAAACCAGAGGCTACGGCAAAGTGCTCTTTACAAAACACCTCAGCTCTTAATCTCTTTAAACTATGACTGCGCATACAAGTTTAATTCCAACCTTTACAACTCATATAGTGTACTCAGATTTGAGTTTTATGGTAATGGATCGTCTTAGTTTGAAATGTACTAAGTGTTTTACATGTTCTGTAAGAGTCAAGATAAGAGTCTGATAACACAAAGTACATTATGTATCTGAAGTGAGATTCATAACTGTCCTTTATATTTCATATCTTTTGTTTATCTTGTTACACAATTGGTCATGATTTTAGGTTATGACAGCCAACATAAGTCTTAGAAGTGGAATAACCATGCTTGCATTTTGCTGCAAGTATCTGAGTAGAGTAGTAATGAGTGACATAAGCAACCCTGAGGTGTCCCAGTGAGACGACAAAGTCCTGAGTTTAAATTATTTTCAAATCATGCTTAGAGTTTGTTCATAACAGACACTTGTGTTGGCTTGTTAGCATTCATAGCACATGAAGGAAACCCTCCACGGAGCTGCTGGTAGAGGAGATATTCAACCACTGGACACAAAATCATATCTTGTAAGTTTAAGACAGTTTCTCCCATCAAAGCCTGACACTTATCTGTGCTCAATAATTAGGAAAAAGTGGACTAAATGATTAAGCATGTACATCTAAATTAAATATATATTGTATCACTCTGTCAATAGGTTTGATCGTGAAAAGTGTTCTTTTAGAATCTGTTTTGCGGATCATCTGATGGTGGAATATCACTTTATATTATAATTTTAGACCCAAAGGCTGTGGTTCTGCCGGTGGTGCGTGTCCACAGTGTGATGTGATGATGGAAGGGGGGGGTGTTGCGAGTAGTTATCGGGTTTATTGAGCTGGAAACTATGAATTCCCAATGTTTTCCTAAAGCTGTAAAATGCTGAAGATCTCCTGCTGCTTTATGCCGTCTCCAATATCTCTGAGGATTCCCGGTTCAGTGGTCTATAAGTTTCAGGGGGAAATAACAGGAATAACAGCAATGCAGGATTTCTGCATTGTAGAAATAAGGTGTCTATTATACAGATCTAAGGAAAGGTGCCTCTGAGTTTAGGTGTTTATTTTTGTGACGTACACACAAAGTGCCAGACTCGTGTTTGTAAAAGACAAAAGAAAGGAGCAATGGTTGAAAATGTAACTTAATTCCAAAATCATAGGTTTTTTTATCGCTTGGTCTAAAATAAATGATTCTGCAATCTCTACGAAGTTAAGCAAATCAAATCTGCTCCTTCTGAACCGAAACTCAAGTTTTCATACATATCTGACCAAAATAATTAAACATAAATGGAGCTATTTCTTATTAAATATACATCTCTTATGTCCTCATAAAGGGATTTTAGAACGGATAGGGAACCTCAATTTAACCTAGAAAAATGAATCTATTAGAGGATCATTCGCTCTCAGAATTGATTAAAAAAAAAAAAGAAACATGAATTTTGATTTCATTTGTTTACTCTTTTTGCACCATAGTATACGTGTGATGATGATTGTCATGAGTTAAAGTATATCTAAGGCAGAAGACCACCTGCTGACAGACCGAGGCGCCACACTCTGTGGGTTTGGAGTACATCACGAGGCGTTTAATGCGTCAGCGGCCGACTGCTTAAGGATTCCCAAAATACCACTAAGTAGCTATGTTTTAATAAGCCTGCGTCTCAGGGTCCCTGAGAGATCCTGCTTTTAGCTCCTTCAGCTCCACGTGTGTTGATAGCAGCTGAGTCAGAGTCACACTATCTAAAGGTGACACCACACATATTAGTTCTGATTCCCGCTGAATTATCCCGCCCCCAGTGGAAACTGTTACCTTGCAAAGTTGTAGGGTTATTCTATCAATTATGTGTAGTATTCAATGAGAAATGTACCTTGTTGATCTCATTTCCCTGACCGTGCCTCATCTTCTTTCAAACAAAATGTGTTTTTATTGCCAAAGTTCTCAATGTACACATGTATCTCAGGGGGCATTACAGTGTGTACAGCATGTGATGCCCTCTACCTCGCAGTCGCATAATAAAAATCACCAAAGAAACACCGCAATGGGAAGGGTTATAAACCTCGGGGAGCGCAACAGGGGAGGATCCAGAAGTGAAATAGGTGTTTGAATTGTAGGAAAAAAAAGAAATCCAAATTACAAAATGGTAATGTCAACATATATACTATTTCTTATTGTAGGTAGAATTTGTTAAAATAGCCTCTTGGCTAACTCTGGCGCATTAACAACATTTTCCTTGATGCACGCCATCCCTGCTAGCTCAATAAATAAAAAATAATAATTACTAAATACGAAAAGAAAAGGATGTATTAAGGGGGGATCTCTACTATAATAGGCCACCAAAAGATCTACACCTCTAACAGATGCCTTTACATTGTCCTGTCCTACATAGGGTGTTAAACATGGTGACATGGGGGTGAATTGAATGAGGTGCCTTTGGTATTTGGGAGCAGCTGACACAAAATATTTACTGTTCACGCTTTGGATCTTCAGATGTAGTTCTCTTCCTCTGCTAGACTTCCTGACCACAGTGCTATAGCTGTTTCATGTTTCCGGTCACCTTCTATGTTTAGGATGTGTGGTAATTCAGCACCATGGACAGCGTCCTATTCAACTCACTGAGGCAACTGAAGCTCATCCAGACTTTCTTCACACTCACTCAATTTAAAGTTTGTGTTTGTCATGTCTAAAGCTCCCTCTTCTTGTTCCGTCAGATATGTTTTTCTGAAGTCATTCTAAAATACATGAGGAACATTAACCTGGACAGTGTCATATGAAACCTCAGATAAACCGATGCAAGGGTAGACACGCGCACAACTCACCCTAGAAAGAGATAACTGCAGTCAATTTATTTCTCCCCATTTGGGCACATTTCTTTTTACCCTCTGAGCTTATTTCCACCAGAAATGTGTCTGGCCACAGCTCTGCTGATGAACTCTGAGGTGAACATTTCTCTCCCGGGAGCGGTGATAGGAGTCATTACATGAAAGATCACCTATGATATTTTTATTTCAGTGAGGGAAAAGCCCCTTTGGCAAATGTCAAACACTGATTCCAGATTGTTAGGTGCATGAAATAGTCATGGACAAATCTGTTATCTGTGTAATGGGGCCGGGTGTGTGAGGGAGATGAGTTCAGAACGCTGCTGCTTTTCCTTCGGCATTACATTTTTTTCCAGTTATTTCATGGGTTTAAGTGGCCACTAGAATTGGATGAAGACGGTTGTCATGGTGAGAAGTCGTTTGTTACTTTAAGCAAGCAAAATAAAGGAAACTGAGAAACTGAGCTCAGAATTAAAGCATGACCTTGGAGTTAAAGCGAGAGGAAACGAGGCAAGGAGGTGAGACGTGTCGCACGCAGATATAAATGCAAAGACGAGTGGAAACCAACACGTTCACACACTGAGACCCGCATGCTGAACTTCTAATGAACCAATCAGTGGACTCATTAACGGCCAGCTGAGACCCAAACATCTCAGCGGCCTGACACCGAGGGGCCCATTCACAAATGGATTAAGCTGCGTTTGAGACCAATAAACATGAACAAATAGGACAAAAAGAAACTGGAATTCTTAAGCCCCCGCAAAGAGAGAAATGCAGCCCCAACTGTGCCCCCAAACAAATAGCATCTCAATGCTCCTGTGTTATTTGTACTCAGTAAAATTCATTTTTATGCATACATTTGGCTCAATGTTTTCCCCAGCAATCCAATGAACTTGAATCAGCCACATTAGACGCACTAGATTCCTCAGTCAGGATCTGTAGCTCCCCTTCTGGGGCCTCATTTATAACGCCTTGCGTAGGATTGACGTAGGAAGGTTGCTTACGTAGTACAAAGCACAAAAATAGGTACATAAATTTTCCGCCATTTTCCGATTCACAAAACGTTGCGTACCGGCGAGGGAAGTGCGTACGGCACTCCCTACGCCTGTTTCCCTTGATAAATCACAATCGACTCGTAACGCCCATATTTGCCTATACATAGTCAAAGAAACGCCCATTCATTCATTCATTTTTGACTGACTGCATGAAGAAGATCGCAGGAAATTACGATAGAACAGCTAAAAAAGACATCTCACACCGTGTCAGATTTAGGTTATTGTGGGGAGGTCGAGATAAATCATATTGTTTGGTGGATGCAGTTTGAACCAGAGTAGCAGCATGGAGGTCGGATCGTCACCAAAATAAATAAATAAGTGGTCCGAAAAAGGCTAATGACAAAAGAAATACACATAACCTTCCTCATGCAGTGTGTTTGTCCCGGGGACAGGAGACACCCCCTTGATGAGAAACTGTAAGAAATGATCGGGGAATCCCTCCGGAGTGGAGTCATGACGACTGGATCTGAATTATTTTTGTTGTATTTGGTGGTTTGTGTTCCAGCTGTCGATCAGCAACTATATATAATCCACCAGTTAAAGGAAATACAACTAATGTGTTGTGTTATATTAGCTGTACAATTTACCACATATGGTGTTCTTAGTTTCCATACCTCCTGTGTTTTACGAGCGACTTATCAAGTCTTGGCAAACGGCATAAAACACGATTAAACGTGATAGTATATAAAACCATGCTCGTATCTACAACCTATAGAAATGCGAAACGGCGTCAGTTTAGACGTCATTCTGTCCTCCTGCTTACCGCATCATTTATGAGAAAACATTTCATAACATTAACACAACATATTCGAGGTGGTTTTAAATAGCATATCCGTATTTATTTATTTCTCCAAGTTATGTTTTTGTGTGCACTGAGGAGTCTCAAACAGGCGTTTGTTTAATCATTTTAAGATTGGCTTTAATCAATGTTTGAAAATGAATTCTTCATATTTGATAAATGAGGTAACATTTTATTTATGGTATTATTTCCACATATTTCTCTCCATTCTTCCTTCTGCCAACGGTGTCGCAGTTTCTCGTCTCTCCCGTTTGTGTGCTTAGTGCGTACGCATGGGTTAGAGTTTGCGTGGAGGACAGCACATTTTCCCGTCAAGTTAGTATTTTATAAATCGCAAACATTGCGTAGAAACTGGCGTACGCCATTTTTTGAGCGTATATCCCTTTATAAATGAGGCCCCTGACCTTTTTCTTTTTCTTTTTCCTCTGCCGTTGTTGACTGAAAAAAGCAATGCACATTGTTTATTGCAATCAGATTAATGCTAAATTGTTCTCAGCTGCAGAACTTGATGAGCTTGTTTGCACTGTGATATTATTAGCACAATATCTTTTGTGAGTCTGACCTTGAGACTCCATGAATTGCCCCCTATGATAGTGTTTAACATTGAAATCCCTTACCTAAAGTTTTGAGGAATGCTTCTGCACCTCCACAGTCAGGATGTGTACCTCGCTGTCTGGAAATCATCATGTCCGTTGTTTACTCTGCCATTTTTCTGCATACAAAGGCCACATGTATACTTTGCTATATGCATTATTGCAATTAGATTGTTTTACATTTCCAATTGCACTTGCACTCTGCTGCAGAACTCTATGGACTTGTTTGGTCCTATCAGCGGCTGCAATACTTTCATCTGTGGCTTTTCCACACATCAATTAATGAGCTTCAGTATCTTCTGATAGTTGCACACGTTTAAATCACTTGCCTGAAGTTTTGAAGAATGAACCTGTACCTCGTTAGGTTGAAGCTGTTAGCTTACATTTATCTATATATTTTTCTACCATTGTTTTGAATACTAAGGAAACATGTATACTTTGCCATATGGATAGTTGCAAACTGCATTTGAAAGAAGGGCACATTTGCACTCAGCTACAGAACTGTATGGGCTTGTCTGCACTGTGATATTATTTTGTGAGTCTGACCTTGAGACGGTGCAAGTATTTCACACATCACAGAGCTATTAGCATCCTGCTATCCTGAGTTTCTTTTTGGGTGCCCACATTTTGATTTTCCTCCCTCTACATGTGTGTCACTGTGTGTTGCTTTTGTATCCTTAGGCTCCTGAGTCTACCATTATAAACATTTGCTTGATTCTGTTTGTGTTTACGTGCTGCCTTAGGGCTTCTGAAAAAAGACAGGTGTGTGTGTGTGTTTATTTTGGGCCTGCCTTGTCTGCTTGAGTAAATCTGTAGCTGATATAATGTCTGTGTGTACATTCACTCTCGGGCCGTGTGTGTGTTGATCTTGTTTATGTGTCCGGGACGGCGGTTAGGGCGTGACGGATGGGGAGGGGGACACAGAGAGGAGAGAAGATGAATGACCTGACAGCGCCCCTATTCAACTCCTAATCACTGGGGGGGGGGGGGGGGGGGGGGGGGGGGGTGGTGGTGTGGTGTGTGTGTGTGTGTGTGGCATCTTTGAGTAAGAATGTTTGTGATCTTTAAAAATCAAACCAGGATCTGCACCTCCATACTTTTTGTATCCTCTTCTTTAAAAAGCAACTCTTAGTTAACATTCAGGTCATATCTAGTATATCGGAATCAACAATATTTGCATTTTGTGGAAGTTTCTCCATTTTAAAATAAAAGCAAGTACAAGATAAATAATACAAATAAAATAAAAATATTTATATAAGAAGCCAAAGTGCAATAAAATAATCAAAAATGTAATTTAAGATATATATATATATATTAACATAAGAAGTTAAGGTAAAATTCACAGTAAAATATGTTTTAATTGAATTCAAATATTTATTTAAACCAAAGAATGTAAAAATGTTCAATAAAAAAAATATAGATATAATAACAAAATAACTTCAAGTTAAAATGTGCACAATTCCAACAACCTTCTAAAAGTCAGTACCTTGTTCTCTTCACCTACTTCCTGAATTGCCTAGTAAATCAAAAAAGTATAATTGAAGACAGATTTGATCAAATTAGATAATGTAAGGTGACTGCCTTTACTGTCGGGTGTTAATCACTTTATATGAACTGCGTTTTGATGTTGGATAACAACATCTGCAGGCCATGTGTGCAGCTGATCACATAGCTCCAGTCCAGATGCCCTGCAGCGAGTGGTTGGAAGGTGATGTTGTGTTTGCAGTCAGCATCCGTCCCAGGGCATCAATACTCACCTCTGTGTTGCTGCTGCAATCTTCAGTAAGGCTGATTGCAACAAGAGCGATAACGACCGGCGCTGAGTTAGAGGAGCAATAAAACAGACTTCCTGGTGATAAAAGCAGCAGCGTGATAATACAAGTCGATATAGTCAGAACTTGATATCATGTTTGGGTGTTTTGACCTATGATACTGAGCCTAGTGAGTCAAATTCATAGAAAGGGTGTAAGCTAACTTTTCTGGTAACACTTTTGTATGACACCAGAACGTTTTATTTAAAATAAAGGGAGAAAAAACGTCATCAAACCACACACACAATGTTGTTTAATTTGTTTAACGGGTCTGATTTGAATTGCATTATTATACATAACATCTGTTAGAAATATGAAAGAAAGTATTAACTGAATGACCACCAATTCTGAAATTATTCTTGACCTAAGAAGTCATAATAAAATGCTTTATAATTGAATAATAATAATAACTGTATGATTATTTCTGTAAAGCATTACTGATATTTGTTTGTTAAAAGCTGATTTTAACACAATGAAGATATATTTGACAGAAACGCATGCCACAGACTTTGGGAAGTGAGACATAAATGTGTGTGTGGGCCTTCTTAGAGAGTGTGTTTCACATCATTATAGGGTGTGTGTGTGTGTGTGTGTGTGTGTGTGTGTGTGTGCCACAGGCTTCACACAGCCTGATAATGAACACATTGATCTGGAACAGCAGAGAGGAAAAGGACAAACGTCGGTGTATTAATGGCGTCTCTCTTCCCTCTTCATTATTTCTCAGTCTTTCATTAATAGCTGCTGTTTGTGTTATTTATCTTTCATTCGACACTGCCTTTCCACGTCATTTATTTTATTTACACCTTTTGATTGCTTTTTTACTCGTTATGCTCAGTTGTTTATACATTAAAGATTAATATGACATAGTGTTAATTTCGTTGACTAAAACTATGACGAAATATGTTCGTCAACGACCTTTTTTTCCATGACGAAAACAAGACGATGACGAGACGGCACCGACGGCAGTAAACAATAACTGTAACGAAATCAACATGCAATATCGTTGACGAAAAGTGACGAGACGAAAATGTAGTTTACTAAATAAAAACTGCCAAAATCTCTCGAAATATTATCAAAGATAACGTTACATCTCTGATAGTCAGTTTTTCTCCCAGCAGTTCAATTTCCGGTGCTGCGGCTGGGTGCAGCAGCTGTGTGTCTGTGCCGCGCGCCGCGGTACATTTGAAATACACCGGACAGCGGCACACTGTGAACTGTCAGGAAGACTCGGGTCTAACTCATGGTCTAACTAACCTTATTTAACAGAAAATAAAATGGAAACAACACCCCCCCGTCAGCACGAGTGAGTGATACATTTTGCACTCGACGGGTAATAATGGATTATGACTGAAATGTTACGATCTTGTCTGTCAAAATGACTGACAACGAAAAAGTATAAAGCCACCACTGCTTGGGAGAAAGAAACGATGTGATATTTGGGCCCATTTTCGCTACAATGAGGAGGAGAAAAAAAGCGAATGCATTGTTTTATCAGAAGGGAAGCAATGTGGCCATAACACAGCTGGTAAAAACACCACAAACCTGACCAGATACTCTCTGCAAAGCTGCATTCTTAATCATTCAACCTGTGTTTTTCATCAAATAAGGACAAGATATAATCTTATTGTGAAATAAGTTTGACTAAAATGACAAATTATTGGTTTTGGCTAGACTAGTTTGACTGAAATGTTCTATATCATCTGATGACTAAAAAAGACTCAACAGTTTTCATTGACAAAAAATAGACTAAAATAATTAGTTTTCTTCGACTAAAATAAGACTAAAATGCTCAGACTTTTAGTCGACTAAAACTTGACTAAAATAGTTACTGTTTTAGTCGACTAAAATAAGACTAAAATGCTCAGACTTTTAGTCGACTAAAACTTGACTAAATAAAAACAGGATGAAGGTGACTAAATATGACTAAAACGAAAAAGGAAATTTAACACAGGACTATGACTAAAACTAAATTAAAAAATTGCTGACGAAATTAACACTAATATGACATCAAAGATAAAGGAAAAGGAAAAT
Organism: Trematomus bernacchii; assembly: GCF_902827165.1. Classification (NCBI taxonomy): domain Eukaryota; kingdom Metazoa; phylum Chordata; class Actinopteri; order Perciformes; family Nototheniidae; genus Trematomus; species Trematomus bernacchii. The sequence goes on from NW_022987685.1 coordinate 1,972,327, forward strand.
AATGAGATGATTTCCAATTGTGAAAATGTCCCAGGTCGATTATAAAAACATCCTATCCAAAGAAGGTAATATTAAAACATGTGTCTTTTTCCTTTTCCTGTTTTATTATATCTTTTAGTTCTACTATTAAACCTTTTTGACCTTGAACTACTCCTTGTTGCAGTTCCATTGGAGTCTAATTTTGTTTTCACCCACTCATAACCTCATCTCCTTTTTAAGCAAGTGCAAGTTAGATTAAAACCTCTCATAAAAAAGGCCTCAGTAGCCAGCCTAGCTTAGCACAGCGGGGCCGCCAGTCTGCAAAGTCGGGAAACATTTATTTCCACTTTATATGTATGTTTTCTTTTCATATTGTTTATTTTTAGAGGCATATAGTGTTGCCTTGGAGCCAGGCTAGTTTCTATTTCTATTCCTACTGCTAAGCTAAACTTCACTAGCTTGCTCTGCCAGTTTGCATTTTGTAATTTGTGATGATAAAGAAAGGTTCAATAAGACGATATCCACATTGGGCTGCATGGTTCCTCAAGGGCAAGCACATGTAATGCAAGATTCATATAGGCAGATGCTATAAATAAAGGAAATAAGATGTCCATGTTACTGAAATCATATAGCAGCTACTGTTAGGTCCAAAGCCCGAGGCATGGCTATATGAATCTCCTCTCCTCTCCTCTCCTCTCCTCTCCTCTCTCCTTGCTGGGAGTATCTAAGCATAAAAAGAAAAAGTGAACATTGCTCTTTCCCTCTCTCTAGAATAAGATTTCTATTTGCCAACTGAAATATGTACTCTGTAGGACATAATCGGACATATTTAATAAGATAACAAAAAAGAAATAGCTGTAATAAACCCAGACTACTTTAGAAATAGCACATTTCTGTAATCCAATGGACATGACTAATTGCCCCAAAAATATTCAATAAATGATTAGACTTATATGATCCAACTTTGAATACTAATATTGCCGTTGTTCTCTTTATATTCCTCTCTGCTCCTAATGTAAATCACTCTCACTCTCCCTTTAACTCTGGATGTATTCCTCGGATGTATTCCTCATGTTGTCTCTATTGGTATGACAAACATGTTCTTTATTCACCCGAGCTCATTGATCTCTCTCACTGCTGCTAATGAGCTAAGTGAGGTTTGTGTGTTGCTCGACTTCCTGCTCGCAATTATGGGATTCCTGAGTGATTGACTGTCGGCTAAACACGGTAGTAATTTCTGTCCATCTGCGGGATGTGTGTGTGTGAGATCTATCCGTAGACTATATATAGAAAGTGAGGCGGGCTTCACACCCGATACCCAGGAAGTCCTCGGGGACTCTTTCCTTTCTTCTGAGCTCTGGTTGTGAGTAGACATTTAGAAAATAAAGTAGATGTGGGGTCATGAGTGGCAGGGGTTTACGTTGCTTTAAATGCCACTTAAGACTCTGACATTTGGCGTCGTGTGCAAAGACAGTTTTTAGCCAACTTTGAGAAATAATCTTTTCACCCAGTTTACATTCCTTCACTCTCAGCCTCCCCTCGGGGACATTACAAAGTGATAAACGCATCTACTGCTGCTCCCAGGCCATATTAGCATATCCTCCTTTCACTGAATCCCTTCAAATAACATTTCTGCTTTTCTTTCTGCTAATCTCTCACCTCCTTCCTTTTCCCCCCCCCATCAATCTCCCTCCTCTGTCACCCTCTCCCTCCGCCTCTTACAGCAATTCAAAGCAGACATGGCACATTGTTAAAACGTGCTTACGAGAGTAAGGAAAGGCAACAAATGTAGTAATGAAATGAACTCCAAACAATTACATCTCTTTCCTCTCTGTGCTTTCTCGTTCACTCTCCTCATCTTGGTTAATTTAGGGGACTTAATTGGCGTGATAATACTTCTGAGGAAAACAAACAACAACAAAATCTAAACGGATGTAATTACTTCCAACTGTTGACATTTTGCCTGTGTGTTTTTCTCGCAGCGTTTAACGTGCTCTTTAGTATTTGAATGTGGTTTTGGTGTCATTATTTGTGCGTTTATCAATGTGAAGTTATATTTTACAAACATTTAAAACAAGCTCTGAAGCGAGATGTTGTCTCCAAAAGAACTGCTCTCTCTTCTTTCAAGTGATTCCTCCGTAGAATAGAGAGTGAGCTGATTGCTGTATGGACTCTCGTCTCTTTGTATTTGTTTGTGTCAAGTTGCATCTAACAGTACAAACCCTTTGTGTAAAGAAGACGACAAATGAAAACCCTCTCCTCTGTTTATCCTCTCTCCAGACCAACATCCCGTTCCTGCAGAATGTGTTTTCCAACCACCAGTTCCTCAACTCCACCGTGGACACCCAGTTCATCGACGAGAACCAGGAGCTGTTCAACCTCAAACCCACTCAGAACCGGGCCCAGAAACTGCTGCACTACCTGGGTCAGTTCGTAAACGGCACACGCACTCGGATGCTGTCACGTAACACCTGTGTTTTCCTCATTGTCTCAACAGAATGCTCAGTGTGTAATATATGTTCTGCTTTTATCCCCCTCTTCAGGTCATGTGATGGTGAACGGACCAACCACACCCATTCCAGTCAAAGCTAAGCCTTCCTCCATAGACCCTGTCATCCCCCCTGTTACCTTGGGTATGTCAATTTAATGCAATTCAGCAAATCACCATGCATAATTCAAGGTCCGTCACGCCGTATTATGCAAACCGAGCTACAACTCCTGAGTCACATTGATGAGAAAAAGTGCACCAGTGCATTCAAAGCAGTTTGTGCAAAAAAGCTGTTTTAAAAGCCTTGTTTTCACCGTGTATATCTGTGTGTAGGACGAGGTGTCGGCCACTGATAGTTTAATATGGTGTTTAGATAGTGGCACAACAGGAAATGTTACCATGATAATACAACAATGCATCATCCTTTTTCAAATGCATTTATTACTTTTGGACTCATTTAGCAAGGTACCGCCAAAGCCAGGGGTTCAGAGTTTCATTTCCCCTCGGGCTACCATGCTAAAAAAAGTAAACACTTGTGGATCCGGAGGGCACTTTGGATAAAAGCACCCGCCGAATGACAAATGGGCTGTCGAGCCGTCCGATAGCTGAAGGCGGGAAAGGCCTTCCTAAATGGCTCAGTTTAGCACTCAGGGAGGAAAAGGGTTTTGGCCCAGAGTGCTCTGCTGAGCTGTGAGTACAGCGGAGAGAGGGAGCACTTCATTGTTTGTGAAGGCAGAAGTTGTTCTCACTCCGCTCTGCACCAGCACCCCCGCAGAGAAGGCCGGCAGCCAGGCCCGTCTCTGAGGGGTTCTGGATCTGAGCTATGCTGGGTTTCTTTTCTCCTAACCCTAACTTCAGAGTTAATGGGGGTCCCTGAAAGGCTTAACTAAGGCATGTACTACCACTTGCTTTCATTATCGAGTATACAGACCATTTTTTTCTAGATTGATCGTTTGATCAATACATTTGTGGTTTTTCCAAAGCTTAAAGATATTCCCAAAATATGATATAAAACAGATACAAGAAAGAAATCTCCATATTTGAGGGGCTGGAAGGGGCTTTCATGAAATGTTGAACAACAATAACTTTACCGTTTATCAAAATAGCTGATTTTTGTTGTTGATTGACCAATCGATAAGATAAGTGATGAGGATTGGATATGCTCCGTTTTACAAGTTTATACAGTACCAGTCAAAAGTTTTGAAACACCTTCTTATTCAAACACCTTATTATTCAATCTACATTGAAGATTCATACTGAAGACATCAAAACTATGAAAGAACAAATATGGAATTATGTAGTAAACAAAAAAAGTCTACCTTATGAAACTGATCGAGAGAGTGCAGAGCTGTCATCAAAGCAAAAGTGGGCTATTTTGAAGAATCTAAAATTAAAATCATATTCTGGTTTGTTTAATACTTTTTTGTACATAATGTGTCCTTTTATAATCTTGATGTTGTCAGTATTAATCTACAATGTAGAACATCATTTAAATAAATAAAATCGTTTGAATTAGGTGTGTCCAAACTTTTGACTGGTACTGTATGTGTTATATAAACTTACAAATGTGTATAAAGTTGTCTTTTTTTTCATTTGATGCCAGTTTTAGTGGCCGATTCACAATGATGCTTTCTTTAGTCGTTCTCCACCGTGCTCCAGTGTTAACGCTCGTTCGGGGTGCTAACTGCCTTGCATTTCTGCAGCTGCTCCCTTTGACAGCAACAAAACAGTCCGCTGTATCAATCTGACATGTTTATCAGCACCCTGTTCTGCCTCAGCACATACCCCAGCGTGCACAGCAAACACGAACCTAAAACAAAATAATGTGAATAATATGAATCCTAATCAGGCATCACTAATCGAATCTGACATCTAAAAACCGTGCACAGTGGAACGGGGTGGAGGAGAAAAGGGAAGAATGATCCGCCGTGTTTGCACGTCTCCGTGTGAGTTAGCGAGTCTCCGTGCTTCCCCTACACTTGTCTACTTATGCAAATCTAGTGTTGACACTGCCACCATCGCCCGCCCCTCTTATGCAGCGAACACACGTGCATTTACTCTGGAAGATCACACAGACTCGTACTGTACTATAGGCACACGTCCTCTGGTGTGCATGTCCCCACTTACCTACTGTAAGGAGCTGATGAAGTATGCGGCACAGAGGCATACCTAAAGCCTAGTAATGAGATTTGTAATGTGCTTATATCCTTTCTTTCATTCCACGGAGGGATTGAGAAGAGAGGGATTAGGCCTGTATTATCACACTCTGTGGAGGGAGGGACACAGGCGGGAAAGGGGTTATGAAAATAGAGGCAGCGTAATACATACATGTGGGGAAATGGTCATGAGGACATAGAGGAGAGGCAGGGGGACATGGATAGATGAGACAGAGATAGACAACATGATTGAGATACATTTATTGGGAAATAAGTTTATTGATTATCCTGGACAAAGTAATTGTGATTCAAGATATGCTCCTGATAATATAAACATGAATCATGAGGTCCCCCTCCATGAATAAATGAGAAATAATATAGCAACATTGTTATTTCTGTATTTCCTTTTTCACATGATCATTTCTGTAGGTTTTTAATTGATGGCGAGCTTTAAAGCTTGTTCAACTCACCCATGACGTAACTATGAAGGTAGATATGGTGGTGAATACATTCTCGTATGGTCCAATTAATTGATCTAAGGACTTTTGCTAAGGAGCGAAGATCAGAAAGTGTCAAAACATCACATACATATTAGGGGAAGGAGGAAGTTAATCTACTCTTGGGGAGTTCCCTCCACACTGAGGACAGAAGGGAGGAAGTGCTCCTGAAATGAAGGCCAATGGGGTCCTGACAGGACATGTGAAGTACTGAAAGGACATTATTTTCTAATTAGGGTTTGTATTGTAAAACGTTCCTGTGAAGGCTGATTGCTGGTGCCTCATTGATGGTGTCCAAGTACACCTTGTTCCAATTATTGTCTGGATTTATTTAATGGAGGACATCTAGAGGTTAATCACCAGATGCGTCTGAGCTAGCTTTAGGAATAATGACTAATACAAATGACAGACCGCTTTTGTCCACTTTGTGGCCTGCATTTCTATTCTTAGAATTAAAGTAGAAGGGTAGTTTGTAGTCAAATGTGCAAAATCTGTGCACAAACATACTTAATTTCTTTAATTAGTTTTCTGTTTTTATTCTTCTTTCTTCCCTGCCTAGAGTTTTTGATGCTTTCATTAGCCATCTTCAAACAGAAAGAGCTGTATTTGTTGTTTTGTTTAGCTCCAGAACTCATTTCCAGGTAGCTTAAAATGAGTCATAAAGAGTCTTAAATGTGGCTTTCTGAAACCTCAAGATACTCTGGGTGTGTGTTCGGCAAGGTAACTTATTTTTGTCTTTGTTCTTGAAACAGTTCCTCTCAGTTTGTGTGTTGCTCTCTTCCCATAGAACTTTGTGGAGGAAAACAAATTTCTTGAACAGTAATGCCACTCAAAGGTTTTCAGCAGGCTGGATTTGAGCAGTTATGGCGAATAGAAAACAGCTAAATTAACATTTAAGACTTGAAGAAGTAAGAAGACTTTTTTAAAAAAAAACGTTATTCTTCTGCTTTTAGTTTTAATGGAGCAGAAATGCACATAGGGATAAACAAAACATAAGTCCCATCAGTCTCAGTCCATGTAGTATTGTCTTAAAAGGGAATTGAAATGATAATTGTCTTATGACATTTAAATAGCAAATACACATACCCAGAATTTCATTAAGGAAACAGGATTTTAATATAGACATATGGAACAAAAGTTTGTATTTCTGCTGGTTAAAAAAAGGCATTTTCTTGACTCAAAGGAAAATATTTATTTTCCTACTATGCGTTAACCACATTCACAAATACTAAAATATTTGTCCAGTATTTTAAAAAAATATATAAAAATAAGCAGATGTATCACACAATTGGTAGACTCTAATTTATATTAATTGAACAAAATAAATACATGGACAAATCAAATAAATAATTGCAAAACCAAGTATTTATTTTCTAAATTCAGAATGATTAAACGTCTCTGTAGCTGACAATAGGCTACACGTATCTTACAGCTCATACTAACATCTAGCTGCCATGTACAGGTGTAATTTGATGAGCTGTTGCAGCACAACTGACTTTAATAAAGCACTGATTACATGTAGCAGCTCCACCAGGATCTGACAGTTAAAGGTTCTCAGGAGGCAGGCTGTTATCACAAATAAAGGAGTATCTGTGAGAAGTCGCTCTATCTACTACTATAAACTGATTCTGTGAAGCTATAGGAGGAGGAGAGAGGGAACAGAGGAGCAGACAGATCTGGGATAAGGAGGAGAGTGAAAGAAGCGTGAGTGGGAGTAACGTGTTTTCAATGCTAGGGAAAGTGTTTGTGTGTAAATGGGTCAATTATCATATACATCACCCATGGGACTTTCATGTCTCTAGCGCTCTCTGTTTCTGCATGTATGATATGACACGCACATTAATCCACTCACACTACCTTCCTATAGGAAACTTTCACTGTGCTGCTATATATTCAGTGTTGTCCCACTACAGATGCCCTCGTGTCCTCGATGTGTCAAACATAGAAAGCAACTTTGTAAGACTGCGAGACAAATTGTGAAAGACTTTAAGTGTAAATCATTTTTCTGTGTGGGTGTGTTTCCCACGCCGCCGTATTATACACAGATCTTGATAAGTTCAAAGTGTCCGTATCTATTTGCTGCAGCGATGAGATGTGTGTGTGTGTGTGTGTGTGTGTGTGTGTGTGTGTGGATTTCATTCTGCTCAGACCAGCCTTAGAGAAAATGATGGCAGAGATCATTTGTTTTCAGGGATGAAGTACAACAATAAAAGGTCAAGAGCGAATATTGAGAGAGAGGGAGGGAAAGGCCGTGAGTGGAGGACAACTAAGCGGGCAGATAGTACCTCATTAACTAGTCTAATTGATTGATGATCGCGCACACAAGGGCAAAAATAGATCCCAATTTGACTTCCAATATGTGAATGCCTCTGGTTGTGCTTGTGTTTAATTGCCAGGCATGGAGAGGAGGGAGCAGGGTGAGAACAGAAGGTCTCTGTATTGTTTAATTTGTTTGTTTTAAGGACTATTTAGCTTTTATAAACTGGAAACATAAGCATGTGTCTTGGGGATTGCGCAGCAGTTGTTTCCATTCCTCCTCGTTCAGGCTTTTAGCGTTGACAGTCCATGTTAATTCTAACTGTATGTGACATAACAGTGTTAGTATGCTAACCAGAAACACTTATTTAATGGCAGCATGTCCGACAGGGTTCATCCTGGGTTCCTAATGGGGGCATACAGCAAGGTTTCTGGAACATTCTTAATGGATATACATGTAATTTTTCTCTTGTGTATCTGCCAGATGCAGGTCATTGTCATTGCCGTACTAGCATGCTACATCACTACGGTCAAGACTGAAATAACTCTAAGATAGAGAGTTATGAGATTCTGTAGCAACATTCATGGTCTTCATTGGATAAACCCCACTGAGTTTGGTGACATGTTATCTAGCCCTTCTAAGAAATACACATTTCCATTTAAACTGTTAAATATCTTAATATTAATTGGAAGGATTGGAACTATTTTTTTTAAATATATATTTATTGTCCCCAGGGGATGAACCATACCAGGTTTTCAAGAAATTTGATTTAGCCAGGAGTTTGACATTTCTATCTGGCAATTAAAATATCATGTCAAAAAACTGGATTGGCACTATTTTTTGGTGAGACATGTATGGTCTGCAGAGGAGGAATCCTATTACTTTTGTGATACATGACATTTCCTTTTTGGGAAATCCTGAGTTTTTCATTTGTGGTTTAGGGTAAAATATGTACAATGTCGCATGAGATTAATCCTTATGACTTTGGCAAATCAATATCAAAGAAAACAGGCTGAAATGGGTACAAATATATATTTTTAGTGTATTTTCTTTTTTTGCATGATGGGGAATTGTGGGATCTAAAAACAGAGTGACAGGATGGAAAAGTCTGAAATAAATTGAGATTTGTGAGAATTGAAATAGTTGCCATCCTGGAACAGATCGCCTTCAGGTGGCGACTGTACAGTCCCTTGTTGTACACCAGGTGCTGCTTACTTTTTGTAGCTGATCATGACGATAAGTGTCAGCCGGCGAAAGACATTTTTACAAATCGGTGGGTGATGTGTTTAATAATCCGGCTGCAGGGCTTATTCTTCTGTATTAGTGAAGGCCCTGTCCACGTCATTAGTGGGAGTTATGAAGAGTGCTGGACTTGTTCACAGCACGACTTGAGAGGGAACTCAGTGTCAATAACATCAGTTTACCTATGGAGGGGTGCTTGTTACAGTATGGTAGTGTTTATCTTGCCCGGCACTATGCAGGGTCTGAAGTCTGAGAGCCCATAAACTGGAGAAATAAAGGGTTTCTTGATATGTCCAGTTTTGCAAAGTCCAAGGCCATATCAATTCACTTTATTATAATTAAATAGAGAAAAAGAACAACTTCTTAATTTGTTGTGATATACTTATGTTACAGCATCTATTTATATATCTATTTTCAGTTATAAATGCACTCTTTATTATCCGTTTCTGCACAGCCTGGTAGTTTGGTGTTTTTAAAAAGTATTTCCCTATGATCTGATGTGGATTACTCACACACCACAAAACTATTTCCCTTTTGATTTCGGACTCTCTTTTTACCCCCACATTAATCTTCTTATCCATATTTTTCTCCCTCCTCCCCATCAGGAGACCCTCCGCTGGGTTTCCGCGACGTGTTGCTGCGTGACGGTCCGGAGGGATTCGCCAAGGCTGTCCGTGCCCACCAGGGTCTGTTGCTAATGGATACCACCTTCAGGGATGCCCACCAGTCGCTCCTGGCAACAAGGGTTCGGACCCACGACCTGAAGAAGATCTCGCCGTTTGTCAGCCACAACTTCAACAACCTCTACAGCCTGGAGAACTGGGGAGGTGAGTCTCTGGGTCCTGACTATTGGGAATGTTTTCATCACCATAAAATACAACCGGAAAATCATCAGCATCAAAATCAAAATCAGAAATCCTTTATTAGTCCCACAGCGGGGAAATGTACATCAGTCAGGTTGTGAATCAATGCAAGGAATTTGCTTTGGTGTGTAAACAAAATAACAGGAATTAAGTTGTACAAATAATATCGAAGTCTTTTTAAAGCCATTTTAAAAACTAATATCCAATTTTAAAATGAATAAAATATAAATTTGAAAATAAAAATAAGTAAACAAAGCTAAAATCAATGTGTTCTATTACTCAAGTAATATGCAGCATATCAGAATTGAAAGTATCAGAGCTATAAATATAGCAATTGAACAGAAATGAGCAAAATATACAGGAGAATGTGCCTTTACAGTATAGAATATGAGGAATAGCTCTCATGATGTGCAATAATATTCTATACTTCAGTTTTTGTAAGGATGAATTAGCCAATGAAGAGCTAGGCTAGCACCCTTACCCTGCTTCCACTCTCAATGCTAAGATAACTAAGCGTGTCCTTTCTCCAGCTTTATTTTCTAACTTACAGACCATAGCAGTGTTCATTTTGGCAGATATTTTTGATTTAGTCTTTAGACGAAAATGGTTATTAGTTTTAGTCACATTTTAGTCATTTCTATCCTTCATAGTTTTAGTCTAGTTTTAGTCGACGAAAACTCAAAACGTTTTAGTCTAGTTTTAGTCGACGAAAACTCAAAACGTTTTAGTCAACCTTTAGTCGATGAAAAATTACATTTTAGTCAAAATGTTTTCTCTCTTTAAACTAATTCAGTTAGGCAAATACAGGTATCTGAAATTGGAATCGATGTGACAGCATCAAGTGTTGAAATTCATAAAGAAACATTTCACTCTCTTAACACTTTACTTGTGTAATATCTAGGGATGGGTATCGCTAAGGTTTGTTACGGTACTACTACTCTTATCGATACTGCTTATCGATCCGGTACTTTAACGGTATTCTTGTAGGTACTTTTTGTTATTTTTTAAAGGGAAAAACTAAACAAATTGTTAACCAAATTAACATACTGTACTTGAGTAAAATGTTGAGATACTTTACTGGAGTATTTAAATGTGTTGCTACTTTGTTCTTCTACTCCACTACAGTTCAGAGGTAAATGATGTACTTTTACTCCAATACATTTATTTAATACCTTTAGTTACTTTACAGATGTGGATGAATGATGTGAAATATAATCAAGTGTTAAATCAGACTTTAGTTCCACCTGGAGTAAATCCACAAGCTACCCTGCAGTATACAAAGTCATTCAAACTAGCTGCACCTTTACCAGCTTTGAGAACACTTTCATGATCAATCATTATAAAACATATCATATTATTCTGAAGTGGACCAATCTGCACAATGACTACTTTCACTGTCGCTACTTTAACTATATTTTGATGATAATACTTTTCTACTTTTACATTTTGAATGCAGGACTTTTACTGTAACAGAGTATTCCTACAGTATGGTATTTTTTTACTTAACTACAAGATCTTATTTTTTTTGCAACCAAAGGAATCTGTTAATGCCGGTCATTAGAAAGAACACGGATATAAGACACCTCTGCATTGACTTTATTTAAACCTCTTGGTACAGACATGACTGGTATCAGACTTACCATTTGGCACTCTAAAGAGCCATTACACCTGAGGAAATACCCATAATGTGTGATCACATACATATCAGTCACGTAAGATTTGCATTCATTTCCCTCTTCAGATAGTTATCATGTTAATTAATCTCTTTGTGTATGCACTCCTGCTTTTTAATGCGTCTGAAGACATGCCTGCTCTCTCCATTCTCTCTCCACTCTCACCGTAGATCTTCTCGTGATTGTGCCTCTTTGTTTTTCTAGTTTGAGCTGTGGAAATCATGCGCCATTTAAATGATATCTCGTCCTCCCATCTTCATCGTCTCCAGCAAGTTCCCTCAATAGACAATGATTGTAGCCTCTTCATGGTCGTGAATGAATAGAGAAAATCATGCATTATTGAAACCTCTTGAGTCCAATAGTGTCCCTGGATAATATGCAATTACTGTGAAATTGGCCAGAGAACAAAAACTACTTGTCTTACAGTATGTTTGAACAGTCTGCAATTATCAACACTTCTTGATAGCTGTCCTGTGTGAAGAACAATTGTTGTGAACCGGTTTCAAATAATAAATTCCTGTTTGAACACTTAGGACACACACATTTGTGGAAGAGATATGCCCAGCGAACCTCTTGAGGTTGAAACGTTTAATTTAATGCGCAATTATGGTAAACCACATGGAGTGATCGTGCTTAAATTACTTGGAGTGCTTTAGTCAGATCACAAGAACAAACATGAGAACCAAACAACAAAAGCCTGGAGTAAAAAGGCTTTCCGTTTTTAAGTTGCTGTGCATTTGTTAGATGGTTGAGCAAAGTGAGGAGAAAATAAAAATGCGAGGAGAGAGACTGCCCAGTAAAACCTCAGCTCTGTAAACGCTTCACTCAGATTGAATTCCTCCCAGTAGCCGGTCATGGTGCACCAGTTCAAGGAAAACAATATATTCCATTACTGTGGGAGAGCACTTTGAGCATATTAAGCAACTGTCTACTCATCTCATGTTTGAACAGATTGAAAGGTTATAGCGAAAGTAAAACATCCAGGAGATATTTGGATAGAAAGGGCTCAAAGGCATCCCAGTATATCGTGATGTTATTACGAGACTGACCAGGGAAGGATGGTATTAATTCAGCTTAGCCGTGTTTGAGCAGTTACATTAAAAGTAAATCTTTGAAGAGAGACTGTGATAACTGGCAGTGAACTCAGTTCATCACTCTGGAGGGAAATCGTTGAATAGTTGCCAGAACAGCTCCTTGTCTCATTATACCGTGAGCCTGTTCTCAAAGTGCTTTGATTAAGGGACATAAATGCTTTTTTTAACATGTCATTAGCTTATATTTAAAAGCATTAAACCTCTCGCCCACATTAAAATGTTGTTTACCATCATTCATAATCTCGCAGTGACACAACCTCACTTTACCTCTGAGGATCTTAGCACTCTCTGGGTTTAAACACAGTCAAATGGGGCTTTCAGGAGCTGTGGTAAATCTTCTTTTTGGGAAACGGGAAGCTCACAGACATGTCTATATGTTTTACTGATGAAAGAGCACAAACTGAGCTCTCTATTAGGTTTTCTTGAATATTCCTCTGGGGCCTCATCTGTGTGAGAAACAGGAAGCTGTGCAAAACAGTCAATACAAGCTGACGGAAAGCATGCTTTGGGAGCATTTTATGGCTGAGCATTCAATATGTTAATTTACTAGGAGCTTCCTGTTTTCACCACTGAGGCTTCACATGTTTTTTGAAAGCCTTAACCATTTACCCATTGAACTGCAGTTGGGTAAGATTTCCAAAACTATGATTGGGGTTGTATTATTGTTGAAATGATGGTTATAAGATACATTTATTATGGGAAAAACAGTGTCCTTTTAAACGATTTACAGTAATTGAATGTTATTTTCTTTACAACGTGTAATTATTTCGAACTGAGCAGACGATGTGTTAAACATTCATCATTTGAGCATCTGCTGCAGTACAAGCTCAAAGCGATCACAGAATAATCTGGCCTCTGAATTGAATCCAGTCATGATGAAACGTCAAGAGAAAGGTGAATACATCTTCCTTTGTGTCTTCCTCATAAAGCGCCGCTGCTGTTTGAGTTGCAGTGGGAGATGACTTTTGAAATCTTCTGTGGATGAAAGCTCTTGAAGTTTAAACAGTGTTTTGTGTTCATGAAACATCCAGACAAAGTGAATATGCTCGACTCTGCCAATTATAGCACCACAGCAACAGTCCATCATTGAAATCAAATGTAAAACAGAAACCCTTAAACACCCTGACATAATGATTCTGTAACGGCTGATGTTATGAGCTGAGCAGCGTCACGTTGTCTCTTTCAGTTTAGAGAAGCTCCACTGAATCCTCCAAGAGGAATGTAATGTGCTCGTGGATCCTCTTGAGGCGTCAGTAGTTCCTGCATGATATGATTATGAGTCAGAGGAAAAACAAAATAGTTTCTCATAATTTAAACATTTTAAGGCTGATTAAATTATAGAAATCCTCTCTGAATCCTTCCTGTGACTCTACTATTTTACAGGGTAATAGCATGCTTTGTGATTCTAATTATATTTCGATGTTAGGCCCCGGCCCCACGGGAACGCATACGGCAAAACGCATAGGATTAACGCAAACGCAATCGCCAAAAAGCTTCCGTCCACACGCAATATACACCGGATAGTGTCTTCCCACACGAGACAGCTCCGTTTAGATCCAATGGAAAAGCTGCAGTACATATGCCGAACCTGTACGTGGCGCTGTAACTTCCTCCACAAAAGCAGCAACTTCCTCCACAAAAGCAGCGAAGAAGAATGGTTGTCATGGCTGCACTTCTGTTTATTCTCCGCGGTGGGGGCCGAGGGAACCGGGCAGAGTTTTTCACCGGTCAACGTGTGTTAAAGTTTAAATCTTCCGGACAAAATTATAAAAGTGCCGGTCAAAGGTCTTCTTTGTTATTTATTGAGCTTTAAAACAAATGAATAACGACGATATAATGATATATAATAATAAAATACACGGAGGTTGTCTCTTTTTCCTCTCTTCTGACAGCGTCAGTGTCTGTCTCATGCAGCAGCTGATCCAGTAATGAGTGACCCGACAGTAAAAATGAACATATTTATAACTAGTTTAGGTAGTTTGAGAGGTAATTAAAATAGCTAAGGGTGATGATCTGACTTGAAGTGTGTGTTTTGCTCCCGCTGCATCACAGCGGCAGGAGCTGCGTGTCTCCGTCCTGTCAGATTAGACTTCACTCGCGTTTATGTCCATATCGAGATAAAGATAAATAATCTGAATTCAGTGTGCAGTGTACTTTTGCGGGGGTGAGCAGCAGAGGCGGGGAGAGGCGGGGCTATTGCGTCGTCATTACCAGAAAATGATGACCGTATAGGCTACCACACGGCCCCGTTGGACCCCCCAGAGCTCTCCGTTCCCAGATCTATCCACCTTTGGACCCGTTGTCGTTTGCAGGGTCCATTTCTATCGTTCCGTTACGGCGTCGTGTAGCTTAAAGGGCTATACGCAAGAGAAATATGCGGGGCCGGGGCCTTAGTTTGACTAGTTAAGTAGGAACAACACATTTACAAATGATAATTAGCATAAAAGCAAAAAGAACAGAAATCACCTTTCCTCATGAGATTAACAGTGCATTTCAATTGGTTGTTTATGCCTTTCTTACACACATCAATAGTTTGTTCATACTCATCCCCTAAAACATATTTTTCAAGACCAAAATAGGAATTCATCTGCTTAAGCTTTGTCGCAGAGCATGACCTATGCCCTTTCTGCAGTGGGATTAAAGTCAAATCAAATATTTTACTATAATGCATTTTCAATAGAGAAGAATGACTTCCCAAGTAGAGAAATGGAGAATCCGAGGAGCACATGAATGCACCATTAGCCTTGGCGCTCTGTGACTGCCAGTCTAGCTTCTCCTTGTTTCATATGCTGCCTTCTGTCTCTTCTATCTTCCTCTTATTCTTCCCCCTCTGAAAGCCCAATCAAAGCCTCATCATTTGTTATTCCTCAGAGTTTATAAGGCTCCTCCAGGGTCCCACAAGGCATGATAAGACTTGAGGAGTAGACATGTTGTGTAAAAAGGTCCTCTGTTAATAATAGAATGCTATAATCTTTGATGTCAGTGTGTAAATATCAGACCGTTTGTTTCCCATCCCCTCTGTTAATCATCCTTCTTTCGCTCGGCTTTCAATACCCAAAATTCCCAGGTTCACTAGTATCAGCCGCGCTCTCGCCTCATATTGATTTAGTTTGTGAAACACAAATTAGACCAGCGCTGCACTAAAGACTCCAGCTCCTGCATGCACTCTCCCACAAGGACAGCTTGTAATTGCACATCACTAAATGGCCATAGGAGGAATAACTACCAAGTATACAATTCACTTTTATTACAGAGAATATTATACTGCTTGAATCACTCAGAACCACGATAAATCACTGAAGGGAGATGCCCTTGTGAGTAATGAACGCTGTGCACCTGACACACTGTCCCCTATGCAAAATGGGAACATTGTATTGCTTTCACATGTTTCAGAGGCTGAATGAATCAAAAAGAGATTAAGTCCTGTGAAAGCCCTTTGAGGATTAAGACCCTTCCTCATATAGCGTTCCTCCAAACACCATCAAGATACAATTATATGAATTGGGTCACATAATGTATCTATATGGTTCTTCAAATGTATTTCCACAGTCGGCTAAGTTATCTAATGGTAAAGCTGGAGTTTTAATTATTGTACATTTAGCCCGCAAGAATCCTCTGCATGTTTCGAGTCGAGGCAAGTTTATTCAAATACAGTAGCCCATTTCAACACAAGGCAATTTGAACCAAATACTTTCAAAGATATAGTACATCAAAAATACAATACTAAAGTACATTTCAAAACAGTCATTTGAAAGCCAAGACAACACAAATAAAGCAAGGTGAAATAGACAAAAAACAGTGAAAATACATGAATCGTAACTGAACGCTGCTTCTCCATGTTTATTTTTGACTCGAGGGACCCTGATGGTTTAATGTAGCAGAAGATCAGATATGTATTTTGGAACAAACCATTCAGTGCTTTAAAAAACCTGTTGTAATATTTTGAAGTCAATTTTTAGGACAAGAAAGCCTCAAGTAAAGCCTTGAAAACTGGAGCGATGTGATCCACTTGATTTCGGTGCTTCCTTTTAAGGACTGGAGCTGTTTCCTCGGTGCAGGCAGTGGACACACGCATTACAGCCTGACCAGCAGCGGCAGCAAATCAAAGCTCCAGAGTGATTAAG
Source organism: Trematomus bernacchii (assembly GCF_902827165.1). Taxonomy (NCBI): domain Eukaryota; kingdom Metazoa; phylum Chordata; class Actinopteri; order Perciformes; family Nototheniidae; genus Trematomus; species Trematomus bernacchii. Next base: position 1,988,700 of record NW_022987685.1, read on the forward strand.
TGGGATCACAGAGACATAAACATTGATCTGACAGGATAAACTGTCTGATGCATCAGGGCCATAATTGCACACTTAAGCAAAAATGCTGATAACGGCAGAGGTGTGTGTGTGAGAATGACTCAACTTGAAGCATTCATCTTTTAATATTCATCATAGGCTTTGCTTTATTGGCTCAAGAGCATGCTATAGAAGTTTATCTTATAAAACCTAATTTCCCACCAGGGGAAATTTGTATGGAGTAAAGAGTCAATATACTGTAAGGTGGTATCAGTACTGTATACCTTACACACATACAGAAAATGTTATAGGCTCATATATTCCTACACCTTTTATGATTGAAACATTACATGTGGTACTATATATGATGGTGGGCATTGCATACCAGACTTGTTATCATCTTTCTCCCTGATTTAATTTCATCTCTTCTTCATGACAGATTGTATGCTGCCTTTCTTTCCAAAAAGGACAGCAGTGCTCGGCTTAATGTTCTGCCAGCTGCCACTCTTCATCCCTGTTATCAAATTATTGGTCTGCGGGCCCAGATGAATGCCTCAATCAGCGTCCTGTTTTGATACTTCACATGCTAAAATACGTTAATACTAATGTGTTTAACATCAGATTCATTTCAGCTCCTAGCTAGCTGTTTATGAGACGCTGAGGTCGGCTGAAATCCAAGTCAGGGGGAGTATAAAAAATAAAAATTGATAAGGAGGGTTTCCAGGGGTTCCTGCTCCTCCAGAGTCGGGAACACACAGTTGTGCTTAGTATTCTGTCCAAATGTACGAGTGCTCTGAAAATGAAATTTAATGATGACAGTGTTGGATCAGCAGAAAACCACTGGAGGCTTCAATATTTCTGGCTGATATGATAAACGGGTATGAGATTTACTAATCTACTCCCCCAAGAAAGGGAAATGAGAGATTGCTATCTCTTTTTTTCGCCTCGCCCTCTGAAACATTTCTTCGATTCTAAAGTGACTTCAGAGTAAAATGATGAAAGTGTTAGGATGAACAATGAATGTGCGTGTATCATCAGATATTTAATTCCAGCCTCTATTAGTGTGTTATATTTGTGAAATATGAGTTTTTGTGTCTTAAGTTTAGATCAAAGTTGGGATGAGACTATATATACTATAGGTATACTATACTAAATAAAGTGCAATCCCTCTCTCTCTGTGTGTGTGTGTGTGTGTGTAGGTGCCACATTTGACGTGGCCATGCGTTTCCTGTCAGAGTGCCCGTGGAAGAGGCTCCAGGAGCTTAGAGCTCTGATCCCAAACATCCCCTTCCAGATGCTGCTGAGAGGAGCCAACGCTGTGGGCTACACCAACTACCCCGACAACGCTGTCTTTAAGTGAGTCACACACACTCACTCACACACACACTGAGGCCCAATTCCAAACAGACTGTGTGACCGAGTGTGTATTCTCACTCTCAGCTGAATGAGGCTCCGTTAATGTGTAAGGTGAATGCAGCGGCAAACTTCCGGATGAACTTTCCTCTCACCGGCAGAAACAGGAAGTGTCGTGACTTCCTGTAACCATGGTATAGAATGAGCTTCTCAAGGCAAACAATTATAAATTATTATTATTATTTTAAAACTTCCTGTTGGAGGTTTGATATCTTCCTGTTGGAGGGTTTGATAACTTCCTGTTGGAGATTTGAATAACTAGCATACCCCACTAGTTTGTTTGGAACGGCACTTAATGTGGCGTACCTTCAACACAAACGGAGTGGAAGTGGAGAGGGGAAGGGTGTGTAAGTTTGGGATTGGGACACAGACTATACCCAACATTAACCCTTGTGCCCTCCTCGGGCATTTTTGTACATTTTTCCTGACTTTTTTTTTTGATTTGGTGTTCATTTCAGCTGTTACAGCTTTTGGCATGGATTTTTGCAAGAAGTCTTCTTTTGAGTCAAATTTTTGAAATCCAATGTCGTTTACTCTTACATGTTTTGTATACTCTCGTGATGCATTTTGCACCCTCTGGACCCCTTCGTGGCAAAAATGTACACGCTCATAGAAACTGCTATTAAATCATCATACATCAATATTTTATTAAACTTTTTTTTCCATGAATCACTTGAACAACTTCTAACGTGCTCAAAACTACCAAACATCCAATAATTTTCAGGATTTTAACCCTTTAAATGCCTGTTTCATTATTTGAATTATTTAATTTCTCTTATAATATATATAATATAATATAATAATTAGTAGAGGGACGGAACTTTGGTGGTTATTAGAGTCTGGGATGTGTCAAAGATTAGCAACAAAATTGATTTGACTGCATTATTAATTTTTACGTAGTGTCAGATACTACCTCTGGACACCTTCGTGGCAAAAATGTACACGCCCAAAACAACTGCTATTAAATCATCATACATCAATATCTTTTTCTACTTTTTTTTCATGAATCACATATACAACTTCTCACGTACTCCAAACTACCAAACATTCAATCATTGGCAGGATTTTAACCCTTTAAATGCCTGTTTAATTATTTTAATTATTTCATTTCTCTCAAAAATGCCTCATTGACTTCCATTCAGACCACATTTGTTGATCTCACTGCCATTGCAGTATAAAACCATGCATTTTGTAATGTCAGCATTTCATTTAGAAGAAAAGTAGTGATATTTGATATTTCTACTCTATTCCAACAGATTACACAAGTTTCCGTGTAGGCCGATGCATTACATTCTTACATTTTTGCCAGTTATATTATGGAGCCGTGTGACTACCAGGGGGCCCCGAGAGTGGTGTGTGTGTGTGTGTGTGTATGTATGTATGTGTGTGTGTGTGTGTGCGTGTGTGTGTGTGTGTGTGTGTGTGTATATGTATGTGCGTGTGTGTGTGTGTATATGTGCGTGTGTTTGTGTGTGTGTGTGTGTGTGTCATTTCCAGCAGCAGACTAGCAGGTCCTGCAGCATGTGACCTGGTGCTCTCAGGTGATAGAACAACAATTTTTTAGGCCTGTGCACAACCAGCACACACGTCTCCTCCCTCTCCGTGTGTGTGTGTGTGAGAATCTGTAAGCATGCACAGATCATTTCATGGGAAAAAAAGGCCATCTTTTGAGGGATGTGTTTGATGTGTCTTTGAAGAGCTGCTTGATTACTCAAAAACAAAAAACAACTGTTAGTGTGTTTATGCACCTGGCTGCCAAAGATAAAAATGCAGTTTGACCAAGGGCTTATTTCATTAGTGAGCAGAGAAGGAGAAAGACCTGGAGCAAAGAGAAGGAACTCAAATGAAGAAGCTTTTCAGTGCTGAAGAGACTTCAGAAATAATCTTGCAGCCTTCTTCTGCCAGCGAGCTGCAGCACTCATCTGAAGAAGACACAAGGTTCGAGCTGGGGTCTGACACTGAATGCTCTCTGGAGTCCAGCATTTCTTTGAGTTCCTCTGACCCTTCATCTGAAAGTGGAGAGGACACTGAGGGTCCGGCCCACCATCCACCACCACGGGGGGCTTTCTTCTCACAATCTGTGAGGACACCCTGGTTTTCCCCAGCTCCTGGGAGAACGACCTCCGTTCTTCTCTGTCCCCTCACTGTGGGCCGGACCCTCAGTGTCCTCTCCACTTTCAGATGAAGGGTCAGAGGAACTCAAAGAAATGCTGGACTCCAGAGAGCATTCAGTGTCAGACCCCAGCTCGAACCTTGTGTCTTCTTCAGATGAGTCCTGCAGCTCGCTGGCAGAAGAAGGCTGCAAGATTATTTCTGAAGTCTCCTCTGCACTGAAAAGCTTCTTCATTTGAGTTCCTTCTCTTTGCTCCAGGTCTTTCTCCTTCTCTGCTCACTAATGAAATAAGCCCTTGGTCAAACTGCATGTTTATCTTTGGCAGCCAGGTGCATAAACAGACTAACATTTGTTTTTTGTTTTTGAGTAATCAAGCAGCTCTTCAAAGACACATCAAACACATCCCTCAAAAGATGGCCTTTTGTTCCCATGAAATGATCTGTGCATGCTTACAGATTCTCACACACACACGGAGAGGGAGGAGAGGTGTGTGCTGGTTGTGCACAGGCCTAAAAAAATGTTGTTCTATCACCTGAGAGCACCAGGTCACATGCTGCAGGACCTGCTAGTCTGCTGCTGGAAATGACACACACACACACACACGCACATATACACACGCACACGCATACATATACATACACACACACACACACACACACACACACACACACCACTCTCGGGGCCCCCTGGTAGTCACACGGCTCCATAATATAACTGGCAAAAATGTAAGAATGTAATGCATCGGCCTACAGTGGGAAAATGGTTTAATCTGTTGGAATAGAGTAGAAATATCAAATATCACTACTTTTCTTCTAAATGAAATGCTGACATTACAAATGCATGGTTTTATACTGCAATGGCAATGAGATCAACAAATGTGGTCTGAATGGAAGTCAATGAGGCATTTTTGAGATAAATGAAATAATGAAAATAATGAAACAGGCGTTTAATGGGTTAAAATCGAAACTGTAAATGGTAGTTTTGAGTACGTTAGAAGTTGTTTATGTGATTCATGAAAAAAAAGTAGAAAAAGATATTGATGTATGATGATTTAATAGAAGTTATTATGGGCGTGTACATTTTTGCCACGAAGGTGTCCAGAGGTAGTATCTGATACTACGTAAAAAATAATAATGCAGTCAAATCAATTTTGTTGCTAATCTTTGACACATCCCAGACTCTAATAACCACCAAAGTTCCGTCCCTCTACTAATTATTATATTGAAAAAAATTCATTTTTTGTGTTTTTTGTCATAAATAATGAAATAATTCAAATAATTAAACAGGCATTTAAAGGGTTACAATCCTGAAAATTATTGAATGTTTGCTAGTTTTGAGTACGTTATAAGTTGTTTAAGTGATTCATGAAAAAAAAAGTAGAAAGAAATGTTGATGTATGATGATTTAATAGCAGTTATTATGGGCGTGTACATTTTTGCCACGAAGGGGTCCAAAGGTAGTATCTGACACTACGTATAAAATAATAATGCAGTGAAATCAATTTTGTTGCTAATCTTTGACACATCCAAGACTCTAGTAACCACCAAAGTTCCATCCCTCTACTAATTATTATATTGAAAAATAATTATGTTTTGTGTTTTTTCGTAAGAAAAAATGAAATAATTCAAATAATTAAACAGACATTTAAAGGGTTAAAATCCTGCCAATGATTGAATGTTTGGTAGTTTTGAATACGTTAGAAGTTGTATATGTGATTCATGAAAAAAAAAGTAGAAAAAGATATTGATGTATGATGATTTAATAGCAGTTATTATGGGCGTGTACATTTTTGCCACGAAGGTGTCCAGAGGTAGTATCTGATACTACGTAAAAAATAATAATGCAGTCAAATCAATTTTGTTGCTAATCTTTGACACATCCAAGACTCTAATAACCACCAAAGTTCCATCCCTCTACTAATTATTATATTGAAAAAAATTCATTTTTTGTGTTTTTTGTCATAAATAATGAAATAATTCAAATAATTAAACAGGCATTTAAAGGGTTAAAATCCAGAGAATTATTGAATGTTTGGTAGTTTTGAGTACGTTATAAGTTGTTTAAGTGATTCATGAAAAAAAAAGTAGAAAGAAATGTTGATGTATGATGATTTAGTAGCAGTTATTATGGGCGTGTACATTTTTGCCACGAAGGGGTCGAAAGGTTGAAAATTCGAGGAGGGCACAAGGGTTAAGAACAAATAATTTGGTTATTCAACACTCATGACATCAAGAGTCTTATTTGCAAGAATTATTTTGCATTTGCTTCGAAAATCAATGTTCTATGTCCACTAATGCTACAGAAATTAACACACAGAGCACTGTTGTACATTTCGGTGGATACACACTAAGCTTAACATACATTTTTTTATAAATGCACTGAATAATATAATTGTAAGTGTTTTGTTCAGTATTTGGAACACAGTCGAGATGAAAGCAGATCCTTCATATCTCTAGAGCAACTTTGTCATTTTCCTATTTAACTCTTTTTAATGTTTTGAAAACATTTGTATTCAATTGTCAGAAAGATTTTCTGGAAACCAGCTGCGCTCCCCCTGCGTTATTGTCTGTCACTGTCATATTATTTATCGACTTCATACATATTTCATTTTGTTTGTGAAAAGAAAATTGAAAGTGAAAATAATTGCCATCTGGGAATAATTACACGAACAATTCATCAAAACAATAGAAAAACAATTAACCCAACAGAACACCGTAATTAACAATACACCAACAATCCAAACGCGTATGATTTGCTACAAACTGTCTGCTCACAAGAACAAAGTAATACAAATAAAGCAAGTATGGTAAAAATTAAGCGACACATATACCAGAAGAAACATGCAATAAAAACATGTTTGTTAATTAAGGAAAAACTGTTATCTGAAGGTAATATGTGATTTAAGCCAGGAGAAGTGGTGGCTATAATAGACTTTCCTTCATACAGGTTTCCTCTCGTATATAAATGTGTGGGTATGGATTTAACGTCAATATCATGATTACACGATTGTATTGGCTGTTGGTGGCTCGAGGGTGATGTAAGCACTTAGGGGATGGACACATGTGGTGCAGGATGCTTCAATCAATCAATCATCCAATTGTCACCTTGTAAATAAAAACCTTTCTATTTCCTTTCAAGTCATTTAACCTATACTGAAAACATTTCTCTCTATAATATTAAAGGGACACAGCTGCTTTGTTGTTAAATATGAAAATAATCTGTACAATAGCTACCCACTAACACACACATTAGTCAGGTGAACATGGTGGATGTTTGGCTGTTTCCTCCTCTCATGCGCAGTGACTTCCACACACCACTGATGCAGATGTCTACCAGTAATGTCTTTAGAGCCATAAACACTTCCTGTGCCTACACACATGCACACACACACACACACGCCTCTAACACTTTTCCAAATGGATTCACTAGCTACCTCCATGATGTGGATGACTCATATAGACACACACACACACACACACACACACACACACACACACACACACACACACCCCTGCATGCAGCTCCACACAGACAAGGACACACACACAGCCCTGCATGCAAGGTGCAATTCCCCTCACCTGAAATAAATTAGGAGTAGCTTTATGACTAATGCAGCTGTCCCCTCCCCACTCCTTCACATTGAAACACACACACACTTTTTATTCTCCCCCTCTCCTATCACATTATTTATCCCCACTGTTATAAGTTCCTTTTTATGCCTCCATTCATCTCTGTATAACACACTTCTTTCCCTCTTTTAACTCCCTCTCTGTACCCCGACTGCTCTTCATCTCTCTCTCTCTCCCCCCCCTCACTCTCAGTGTCCCGTAGGGGCAGTGCCATGGAAAATTTGCACATGATTGTGATTAATGGTTTTGATCTGTTGGCCCGGCTCTCTCTCCACCTCCTCTCTTTTATCTGTGGCTTTCTCACCCGCGACGCTCGCAGCGCAGCGGCCCGCGGCCAAGTAGCCCGAGTCAGTGTCTTCATTAACTAAATCAAGTTAACGTGTAATTTCATTTCATATAATTGATTTAAAGTGCATGACACAGGGTTACAGTACACTCCGCAGCAAGAAGAACATTTCTTTGAACATCCAAAATGGCTGTTTGATCGCCAACTAGATATTATTTTTAGAAAATATCAACTAGCTAATACACAGGTGGTATGAGTACTCTTATCTTTAGTTCATTACAAGCGCTCCTCCTAAATGGTAGCTATTCATACTTATAGGTAGTTAGAGAAATATACAGAATTATATTTTGTATTATGAATTGGAATCTTCCAAGTAATTACAAGTTACAAATAAATGAGTAAAATAGTAATTGCCTTTGAGAGCTACTGGAGTAGAAGTTTAATGTAGTAGGAAATGGAAGCAGTGACGTACAAGTACCTGAAAGTTGTATTTAAGTACCACACAACAGTAAATTACCTTAGATACTGTCTGTCTGCTGCTACACATGATTCACATAATGATTTTGTCAGCGCTGAGTCAGAGATTCTGGACAATATTTTGTTTTGGTGCCGAACACTAGGCAGCGCTTGTATGCATTGTAGTGCTGAATAAATAAATACTGGACACTGGTAATCCTCTCGTGGCACAACATTAAGTGTCTGTGTTTATTTGCCAAAACAAAAGCTCTCAGCGTGTGTAAATGTTGTATTCACACTAACACAGCTAAAACAGGCGCTCATCCCAGTTTGGAAACCTGATTAAGACACGGAGGCCGAGGCAATAATAGGAGAGATTTAGCTCTCGCTGCTTGGATAATGAGGCGGTATACATTTCTCTGCAGACTATGTGGGCTCCTGCAGGCTGTATGAGCTCACTTGTCATGGAAATAGTGTGAATATTGTATTAACGCAGGTACAGATATGGAGATTGATATAAACGGCTTATTTCCTACCCGGATGTGTGCTATTATCTGGGATATAAAGACAATCTCATGTGTAGTGTTCAGTGAGATTATTTATGTCTTATTTGAATGTAGATTAAATGAATTCAACCCCCTCCTTCAGGTTCTGCGAGGTGGCGAAAGAGAACGGCATGGACATTTTCCGCGTGTTCGATTCCCTGAACTACCTGCCCAACATGCTGCTGGGCATGGAGGCTGCTGGAGCGGCGGGGGGCGTGGTGGAGGCCGCCATCTCCTACACGGGCGACGTCTCGGACCCCATGAGGCAGAAGTACTCTCTGGACTACTACATGCAGCTGGCCGATGAGCTGGTGAAAGCAGGAACTCACATCCTCTGCATCAAGGTGAGGAAATAACACTAGACGCAGTGTTTTAAGTGTCTGGCTATAATAAGCCAACATTGTTTTCCCTGTGATAAGGAAAACTGGCACTTATTCTTTGCTTCTGTATGGAAATCCCTTCCCATCTGCCACCAGAATAACATAGAACCAGCTGGAAGGATCTTACTAGAAGTACTTTTTTTACAAAGGCTTATATACGCAGTCTTTTACACATGTATGAAGGTCATTATAATCAGGGACTGACCTGCAGTGTTTTTTTGGCCTGGTCATGCTTTAGGTAAGACATTATTGAAAAATTCTTATTTTAATGATGTTGGCAAGCTGCAGGTGTGACTGCTGCAATTATCACTTTTATTTCTGTTACATTTCTGGTGCTACATCTACTGTAACACCAACATTATAGCAGATCTTCAGCAAAATACAAAATGTATGGAATACAATCTTGGTTTTCTAATAACCAGTTTAGCCAATACATCATTATGATTTTACAGATTTACACAAAACTCATACATGCTTTTTAATTAGCATTAAAACCTCATATGTCGAACACAGCAGATTTGTTTCTCTTGCTCCAATTGAAATGACTCGTAAATGTGATCCTCTCCATCTAAATTAATATACTGATAATACTCGCATTGAATTAATTACTTTGTTGAAGCATGACAGAATATTTTCAAACGTTAATATGATAAACCCCCGCCCCTATGGTGCGATCAATCTCACGCAGCGGCGGCAGTCTCATAAAAGCATTGCACGGCTAATGAGGTTAACTTTTAACAGAGGAAATGAGCATGAAATAAAACTTCATGGAGTGCAATGATCACCAAAGGGAGCGTCATCTAAGCTCTGTGTGTGGAATTCTGTTTGTATCAATTTAGATTTAAATATTGAATCATCATCAACGTGGTGTTTGTTAAAAAAATAATACTTTCGTCATTATTTTGTTGTTCTAAATTATCCTTTTCCAGAATATATTGAGTCGTTGTTTTTTGAAGGCTTGTCTTTGAACATTAAATATATTTTCAGATAGAATATTGGAATTTCTCCAGGTCTAAATGGCTTCAATTAAACCTCATGGTGGCTGATTTAATTCAGATTTGTATCAGAAGACACAAAGCTTATTTGGAGAGTTTCACTATCAGAATCAGAAACAGGTTTATTGCCAGGTAGGTTCGCACATACTAGGAATTTGACTTGATGTCATGGTGCATACATAAAATATAAAAAACAAGAAATCTAATATAAAACACAAAATCTTTTACACCGTAATAAAATACAGTTAAATAGCAATAAAATAAAAATAAAATAAAGCAGTAATTTACATGGAAATAGAATGCTATAAATGAATTTTTGCATATAAACTATGAAATGTGAAATCAGAATATGTGCAGAAAGGAGTATGACATTGTGTGCATTAATGTAATGCATATAGTCTATGATGTGGCAGAGGTAAAGTGTCAGCGGGGGGGCCGGGCCTTGTTTAAGAGGCTGGTAGCGGAGGGGAAGAAACTGTTTAGGTGGTGAGAGGTATTGTATGTGGTAGTCTTTTCCAAGTCCTAATCACTAAAAGGATGTCGGTGTTTGTGAACATGTTCTTTCTGCTTCAGTTGTTCTGGCTGTTTTTACTCATCCGATTCCGACAAATTAGCAGCGCTCTGTGGTGCACAGCCCCACCTAGTGTCAGCAGAAAGTAATACAAATAATAATTCAAAAAATATGCAAAAAAAATATATGTTAAAATATATTTTAAGATCATGTTTAGTCATCCCATTCGTCTGTACATTGCTGTTTTAGTCTGCGTTCTTCCAATTAGTGTCCACAGTGTGCCTATTGAGCCGTGTTGAGCGATGTGGCGCAAGCCCCTCTCTCTGCTGTCTAAATGAATGGGTGCTGTAAAAACTACACTGCGCATGCTCAGAGTATCTATTCAATGTGTGCGGCAAAACAATTATCACCAGTGGGGCATAGTGCTGGCATACCTACCAAACGTCATCTCATAATTCAGAGAGCTGATTGGCTGTAAGTACATGTTCCGCAAAAAGTGTAGTTTTCACCCTGTAGTGAAGAGGAGACGAAAGAGAGCAGCGTATAGCGATTACAATCAGTAAAACGGAGAGAAAATGAATGAAGTTGACCATCTACTTCAGCTTTGGTAAGTTCATTTTATGTCAAATCTTTTGTTGATCTGCTGTGTTTTGCCTATAGGCTATTGCTCTGCTGGATCGATAGATATTGTGACCTTGTGATGAGTGTCTGTGCTTCCCCCCTCTCTCTCTATCGGAACCATGGATAGCCTACAGCTATTTGTTTACGTGTTTAAAAAAGCACCAGAAGCTTATATATATATACACACTTCTAAGTTGTTCCTGCCCCACCACTTTTGTACATATAAAAACGCCACTGCATATCCAAAACTTAGATTTGTTGCAGAAAGCATCTTAAAACAGTATTTAGGCATCTGTATAAAAGTCTGCACCTGTGTTCATTTTACTGCTCAGGATTCCAGGACAAATCTGAAATAAAAAATGGTATTGCATATTTAATATCGTGTGAACTTATTGCATTCAAATATGTTTTATAGGAATTGTTTCAATTTTCCATTTTCCTACTTTCTTAATGTTTCTTTCCCCTCCTTTTCTCTTTTTGTTTCCAGGATATGGCCGGCCTCCTGAAGCCGCAGTCCAGCAAGCTTCTGATTGGCTCTCTGAGAGACCGCTTCCCCGACCTGCCCATCCACGTGCACACTCACGACACCGCGGGGGCCGGAGTAGCCGCCATGCTGGCCTGTGCCGAGGCTGGAGCTGACGTAGTGGACGTGGCTGTGAGTAGTCATCGTGTCTGTTGAAATACTACTCTAATGTATGCTAGCCGATAATTATTCAGAATAGTCAATATCTCATGGTCATTTCATTTGGAGGCCAAGGTGCACCCACAAGTTATCTTGCCCACATAAACAAGCATTCTGATTACTACCTTTTTTCTGCAGTTTGCAGAAGTTGGGAGTTTCATTAAAACAATTGGCTGCTATTTGCACTTCTGGGCCATTCTACTGTTTAGTTCCTATTTACTCTTTATAAAAGAAACAGACAGTCCACTTTGGAGCAAACACTAAAAAACATGTGTTTGTATTGATCCCATTGCTTTACTTGGTTAATTTTGTTTCTTGTATTTTGCCACACAACGAGTCTTACAACACCGCTGCTTGACTTTAACACCTCTGGCTTGATAAGGGTTTTGTTTTGGCGGAAGGACATCTAAAGTCCTATTATTATTTAGCTACTTGTTAGCAACCACCTTTTGAAAGATTTAAAACGTTTAAAAATTCACGACTGGGGTATTTAATGATATTTTATTTTATATAACAAAACATGAACATCTCTCAAGCTTGCACAACACATTTTAGACCTTATTTTCGACATTTTACCAAGAACCTGTTGAAATCCAGACGAAGGAACTAGATGTCCAACAGATTTCATATTGAATGTCCCTCTGTAGGTGGACTCTATGGCCGGGATGACCTCTCAGCCCAGCATGGGGGCCATTGTGGCCTGCGCCAAGGGGACCGAGCTTGACACCGGTAAGAGAAATGCTCACCATCCTGTCAACAATGACCATAGACTGTTGTTGTATTAAACATATACCAAGATCTTGGGCAATGGAACACCACTCAATATATGTATTATTGTCATCAGATTGGAATTTGTTGAAATAAACACCTTCAAATACCGATATGGTGCTTTTTATAGTAGTATCTAGTCGTTGATGAGACAACTCTTACGTCCTGCTCAAAAAATATTCCTTAGTGTCTCTCTGAGGCGTTCCTGCTTTACACAAGGGAGAAGACATCAGTCAACAAATCAATAAATGACAGACCACATCACTGATTATGGCCAGAAAAACTAATGTGTTCTGCTCAGTGATGAAGTAAACAGACAATTATGAGAGGGAGATGGAAACGGACCAAAGAAAATATGCCAATAAAATCTGCCGAATTAACAGCACATCTATTGGCTGCTTTTAAAATGTTGGTTGGAGCCATGAATTATGCAGCATTATAATCATCAAAGCGTGCTAAAATCTGAATCCTGCTACCCAACACAGCCACAGTTCCCCTCTCTGTGGAGCATTTAGAGGTTAAAGGTTTTCCCAAGGTATCCTTTAAATGGCTGTTGGTTACACATTTGCTTTACCAACGCCAGCTCCTATCAGATCTTTCAGTCACACTCTGGACCCCCGCTGCTTTACTCTATCTTCTCAGGAGGTCAACAGATAAGTGGAGGGTTGGCTTTCTAATGTGTTCATTCCCCTTTGGGTGTGCTGTTGTCCAGTGTGTTCTGATGTCATTTTCATGGGCTTTGAAAAATCTGGAGTCTCTCCCACCCATGGGCGGTGCCAGGATTTTTTTGCTGCAGTAGCTTAGCAGTTGCTATATGACAGCACGGCGTTGCTAGTTAATTTTCAAAATAAATAAACAAACAATACCAGTGGGCCAAGCACGAGCCTGTTCATATTGTAGCGCTCACCGCTATTCAAGATCACAGATCGCGAGCCTTCAATGTCGAAAACGTTCTCTTTATTTTATGGTATTGAAGGCCACAGCCACGCCTTACAGAGCCAATCAATAGTATAACACTCATTATGACTTTTCCTCACACTCGAACACAACTCCTACCGTCTCGTACTCCCTACACACACACCGGGAAACGCACACACACACCTGGAAGGGGCGGTCTCTCCCTAACTCCCGCCAACAACATTGCCTAAATAACTTTCCGAATGTACTAAACTGTGCACATCTGATAACTGAAATAACTATTAACTTGGACACGCTACAATATTATCGTTAATATTTACATTAAAACATTCCTTTGACACTTATAACATTACTTTGCAAGGTAAGCACAACCAAAATAAGTTTGTAAAAGCAGAATTTGAACACTGTTTCTGTGCTCCTACAAGATTTGTGTATAATACCATTACACCCTAAGCGTACACAATAGCGATCGTTCACTGTTTCAACTGGCATGCTGTGGCATTTAACCTCATCACCACACCGCAAACAGACAGACACACACAAACACACAAACACACACACACAAACACACACACACACACACACACACACACACCGTTGGAGATCGCGGCCGTTTACGCTGACTTGTGAGAAATCTTTCCATTTTCGATCTGTGTTCACATACTGAGAATTATAACAACATTAGCCAAGTAACAGTTTGCGCTTTAACTTACAATGACCCCTGATAGATCTCGCGAGAATGTGTATAAATATATATAGATACATTTTCATAGCAAAACAATGGGGTTGCTAAGCTGTTGCTAGGCCAATTGTTGGAGTTGCTATAGCAAGCTACCCCCTGGCGCCGCCCCTGCTCCCACCTCTGAGAGCTGCCCGGGCTCAGTGACCTCTGCACAGTGTGAAATAAAATCTACCCAGCCAGAAAAAAAAGAGAATTAAAGGAACATGGAATAAGGCTAAAGGAATTAAAACTGATGTGAGGTTTGCTACTTAGTTATGTAGAGGAATGCTACTGGGAAAACGGACTCAGCTCTCCTAACTAGATGTGATCGCTCATTTCCATTACTCAGAAATAGCAAAAGCGCAAGCTAATTATTTTTACGCTACATTCACAGGACACAGCTAATGGACTGTACGCTCCACTGCTGTTTGCCAAGTCCTTCATGTGTTCTGCTGTGAGGACGTAGGTGCACACAGTCTCCTGCCTCTGGGCATCAGGCAGATGTTTACTTCCATCAGTGCCATTTTTGATTACCATGTGGTCTTAAGAGAACAACCTCACTAATACCTATCAATGACTGCTTGTGTCCCATGGTACATGATTAGCCATGATGCTAATATTCTTTTTGTCCTATTTCTCGCCTTGTACATGTTTATTGAGGCATTCCCATAGAGGCCATGTTACAGAGTCTTCAATGGTTTATGTAAAACATTTAAAAATAGATGTACCACTGTGGTAGAATAGAGCATTATCTTTTTGTTCTGTGTTAGCAAGCTTTGAATGTTTCACCTTGAAAATGATTTGAGTATCTTTAAGATAATTCCATTTGAAAGCCAATGATTATATGTTAAAAGGATTATACAACGGAAAACAGGATTGTATTTATTAAGGCAATGCTCCTTGTATTTCTTCCTGTAATTACCTGTAAGTTGTGAGCACTTAATTTCCAAACCGACAACATCATCTTCACTTAATGTGTGTGATGCAGCCACAGTAGTTGTATAGCAGCACACATCCTGCTGTTGTTAGTCTCTCAGGGCACATTTCAAGAGAATGGCTTTCTTTTCTAGGCTCATTGTTTAATATAACTGTAGAAACAAGCACACAGGGAGGAAACTGTCGTAGAAGATGAGGCTAATTCTGTAATAGTCCATGAAGCAGCACAGCGACAGAGCCATTACGGCATGCTGTGTTCAGAGTGCGATGCGTGACTTGTGTTCTGAAAGTGAACTCTCTCATGGACATATGAGGCCGGAGCTGACTGCAACAGGTCCACGTCCGCTCTCATATCGTTCAGGGCAGTGTAGGAAGCATCAGGGACAGAAAGTCTCCCATCAGTCAGACACAGTCCACGTTAGTGACAGAATATCAATGTGTGAGCTTACAGTTCCCTGAAAAAAGAGCGAGAGAAGGACAAGGTCGTTACTCAAGAGCGAGAGGATTTCAAGTGTCAGTTTATTCCAGGCATTTTAATTTGCCTCACTTGAGACTGAGATTGGGATGCAGGATGTCTCCCACAAACTCACACTCACACATGTGTGCATACTTATAGTGCATCCTGATGGGGCCCTGGTCCCTGAATTATGCGGAGAAACTTCCAAATACTTTTCTACCTGTCACCTTGTGCTTGTCTGCTCTATTCATCTCTGCCTCTCTTTATGCGCCTCATCTCCTTTTGACTATCTCCTTTTATAATCAGACACAGTACTTTCTTGAATACTTCCAAACCTCACTGACCCCTCTCTGTTTACTGCTTTCCCTCTTCCCTCTCTTTCTCCCATCTCTGTTACAAAGCAGTCTCTCATGTCTTTTCAAATCACCCTCCATTCTTCCACATTGTCTCTTCATCTTCCTCCTCTTCCCTCCCTCTCACTCAGAGACAAAGTAATTAAGAGCATTTTACATCCATATTTCACTCCCTCAAACTCCGTCACAATGTGCTCTCCCCCTCACTGTCTCACACAGTGTCTCTTCGTCAAAGCACGAGCAGCGCTTCTCTGGTTAATTAATTTGTCTCTCAGCTGTCACTTTATTTATTCATTCAGCCACAGTGTTTGTGTGTGTGTGTGTGTGTGTGTGTGCGGATTTAGAAGTCATGCATATTCACAAACACTCACGCTGTTGAATGATGACACACATTAAAGTGGCCCTTGTGTTTGCTTGACACAGCGTTTACTGCCTCTCCTCATGAATCATGCATGGCTTTAATTGATGAGGAATTCTTAGCTGCCACAACAATGCAGCCGTCGAAGATGTAGCGGTCATCAAACACACAGAAGAATGTACTCAAAGCAGAGATATTAGTGTATGTAGGCTCTCAACCACACAGACAAGGTTAGCCAACATGTTGACCTTCTTCCTCACCTCCCTCCTCTTCCTTTCTTCATCCGTCTGCGTTCAATTTCCCCCTCTTTTGTCCCTGAGTCTTCTCATGCTCATCCGTCTTCATCTCTGCGTCTTGGTTAGCTCTTATTGTCTCATCAACCACAAACTGTGTGTGTGGCTATCTCCCTACAACTGTGTGTATCTGAACACAACTGTGTGTGTCTCTGTTTGTCGGCTGCATTAGTGAGCTTGTGCTGCTAATGAGTTGTATATTGATAACACTTTGTCACTGCCGAGCAGCCGTTTAAATGACGGATATGTGTGTGTGTGCATGTCTATGGTATACACATAGCACAATGTTGTATTGATTGATGATTTTAGGAGCGTAACCAGCAGTCCAGAAAAAACAAAGCTGTATTTACCTCCAGTGTGATTTAGAAAGCGTCAGAATCCATTTGCAGCTGCTTTAAAGGATGCAGGCTAAAATAAACGTTTTAATCCCCGGAGGCAAGATACAGTAGGTCGTCGCAAAAGCAAAAATCAGCTAGATAAAAGACATTATTGTTATTCTCGCTTCATCACGGCCAACTTTCCTGAATAATGCTCCTCCACGACAAAGTGGGTCAATTCAGCTTAACTTAATATGCTTTGATAGAACTTTCCAGCTCATACAGGTGTGGTGTTTTACTGCTTAGACTTTTACTCAGGAACTGAAGACTTGTGAAAATAATTTTTCAGAAGAAGAATTACTTAGACCCTTTTAATTTCGAATAAATAGAACAATCTAGGCTAACGAGCGGGACAGCTATAAGCGGTTGACCAATCTCAACAGCAGTGGCGAACCTTGTCTATCACAACTGGACCTTCTGTAGACCCCCCCCCCTGAAAAGAGGTTTTGCAGCACAGGCAGTATGAGAAAATTAAGGACCCTTTTGAACATTAAAGCATGAAAACATGTCACAGTAGAGGCACACAATACTAATATGAACTTGAAAATGTACATAATATTTCCTCTTTAGGTACAAGCAAACCGCCAAATTCACTTAATGTATTAAAAGAATAATGCCCGTTGTGACTATCACACTCAAAGATTGTGTGGTAAGGGGAGCAGTATTTAATAGTTTAAGTTGCTATTTTTAAGTATTTTAAAGTGGAGAACAAGGTGCTGTATCGTAGAGAGGCGGCCTGACCTGATCTTTTAAAATGCCGTCACTTCCACTTGTAATCGAGGCTGTAATTTAAAATGGAAGCGTTCCAAAGTGTTCTCAAACAGAGAAGGAAATGGAGCTATTACTGAGCGGCTTGGCAGGCAGCGGATTTTGAGGAGAACCAACATGCACATTAGCCTCACATTAATTCCTCAGTGGCTCCAATTTTCCACAAAGATCACAGTGGAATCACACAAACACTTTCTGGAGTAAGTGCTCGCTTTGAATCATGACAATTCAAGCTTGTCACTCTGTTGTAAGCAAGCTTAGTTTGTCTCTTTATCATGGAGGACGCTCACTGCAAAGACATTTCTGTCATGGCATTTAAACAGATTTTCCCATTTAAGGTAATCAGCTTTCGAGAGAACACCTTACCTGGCTGCAGCAGAATGTCATGAATACTAGCAACAGATGGTTCTTTTATGGATAACAAAATATCACAGGGATTTAATGAGCAGCAAAGGCAGGATGTAAACGAGCACTAATGAATTAATAGTTTTGCTAAACCAACACTGTAGCTAAGGACCGTTCAAGCTTTTATGGCCCACATTTTTACTGACATAATACCATTTTGAAGAGTTGTCAAAAAAAGTGATTGTTTGGAAGATTGTCGAAATGTCTCTGCTGCCATTTTGGTTTCACCAAAGTTAGCAAACTGGACTGGTTTTCCCCGGTACATGTGAAAATGAATCTTGACACACTGTCAAAACTGTGACACGTTTCACATCATGTTTATATCTATCAAAACCAACAGCATAATCCCGAGACAATTGTACTTTGGCAAAATAAGAAATACAGCATATGAGTATTATCCCCATAAATATATCACTATATTCCAAGGTTTTTATTTTTATTCGGTAAACACAAAATCATTATCACAAAGCATTTGTAGTTTGCATGTAGTTGCCCCTTGCTTTCTTGTAGTCTTTGGACAAATTGCATCTCAGTTTAAAAGGACAGTAGTTCAAAGAAAATGTGCATGGCGGCCATTGATTTGATGTCATTCTGTGCTGCAGGCATCGCTCTGGAGAAGGTGTTCGACTACAGCGAGTATTGGGAAGTAGCGAGAGGCCTGTATGCTCCATTCGACTGCACGGCCACCATGAAGTCTGGAAACGCTGACGTGTACGAGAACGAGATCCCCGGAGGACAGTACACCAACCTGCACTTCCAGGTACACCCAGCTATTCTGGTCCTTTTTATTCTGTTTTGTGTAAGTGATTGATTTTGAAGCTAAACAATCTCCAAGCTGGATTTCACAAAGCCACATTTGTAGCTCTTTTCTTTAGCCTTTATTTAACCAGGTGAAAAATCCCATTGAGATCAACGATCTCTTTTTCAAGGGAGACCTGCACTATTCCACCTTTCATGGATAGGTGGATGTTAACACAGATTAGTGCAGTATGACATTACATTTTGGTTCATTGTTGTCGGGTGCAACTTCCCCTTAATGCTTATTTGACTGTCTTATTTCAGAAAGCAGTCTTAAAACAATATTGAAGAGAAAAATAAACGTATTTTCTCCTACATTCGATACAAATATGCATTGTTTTGTTTGGTTCAAAGGTTCTCTAGACGCAATAACTGAAAGCAAGGCGGTGCATTCATCAGTGGCACTGTTTTTAGAAACTCCTAAAAATGTTGCTCGAACAACTAATTTAGTTTAAGGTACATGAAGTACAAACAGGCTGTCTCCTATGTGCTCACTCAGTCTGAGATGTCTCACAGTGACTGAATCCAAAGCTCTGTGCAGCTGCTTAAATAAAACTGTGTGCTCATCCTGTAGACTAGTGTGACTCATTTATATCAATAGTATTGAACAAATACACCATGTACCAAATTACAGTTTACAGGGGCTTACCGCACCGGCCCATCTGGCCTTTGCTACACGAGCGTCCTCTCTATCCATTTAAAAGCTGTAGGTGTCACTTCACAAATTACAGCTTTGAATCAATGACTGAAAGAGCCTTGATATTTTTCCTCTAACGTGGCATTACAAATATTATTTGTCTCCACTCATTCCTTCTGTTATTCACTGTGGCTCTTTGCAGGCTCACAGCATGGGACTGGGACATAAGTTCAAGGAGGTGAAGAAGGCCTACACCGAAGCCAACAAACTCCTGGGAGACCTCATTAAGGTGAGACATGAAGAGTGTATCCATGTCTTACTGCATGAGATCACACTGTTGCGTTTTACCAATCTGTGCTGCACACACACTGCAGCACCGAGATGTTTCTGGCATGTGTTTTATATTTCTTCACTGACTCAATCCCAGATTAAGGTTTATTTTCTGTGCAGCCTGACAGTCTGTTTGACCTTCCTCTGAGTCTGCCGTTTTTTTTCTCTCACTC
Organism: Trematomus bernacchii; assembly: GCF_902827165.1. Lineage (NCBI taxonomy): Eukaryota > Metazoa > Chordata > Actinopteri > Perciformes > Nototheniidae > Trematomus > Trematomus bernacchii. The sequence continues at coordinate 2,008,620 of NW_022987685.1, forward strand.
TACCCACCTTTTGATAGTGTTGCCCTCTCCTCACACATTTTCACTCTAAGCTGACACCTATTTAGTGCTAGATTTCTTCTTCATTTACCTGAGCAGGGTATTTCTATTCAGCACTGATACTGAGTGTGGTTCTTTGTATTTCCTTTCTCTGTTTGAATTAGCATAGAAGCTCCCGTTTTGGCTTGATTTCCTGAAGGGCACATTAATCATAGTCGTGGAGAGGGAGCTCCATTGCTAATTCCGCTGTCAACTATTTCATTCTCAGCCTAAATTCACCCTCATCCCCTTTTTTAGTTTTTCACTATCTTTCATTAATTCCTTTGTTTTCTCTCCCTTCATTGTTTACTATCACTGCTTAGTAATAGATTCATCCCTCTTTCACCGTGGTAACACTCGCTCTGTAATTATTTTCTTTCCTACTTTGCATTGTCTTTCTTTATCACGTCTTTTCCACCTTTCCATCGCAAAAACATTTGTTCCCCAGCCATCTCATTTTAATTAGCTCTCTCTGGTTTGAAATTCTTCTCTCTCTTATTTTTAATCTGTTTATTATTTTTGTGTTTCTTCCACAATGTTCCCTCTATATTCCCCCTCTCCCCGATTTTCTTTCCCACTCCCAAGTTTTCCTCATCAATTCCTCTCCCCATACTCTATCAATTCAATTAAGACTCGGCGGGCTTCACTGCACAAGCCAATGTTGTCTTAATTTGCCTGCTGCTCTGCTCTCTGCTGTGTCCCGTTAGCCCGACGACGGCTGCGTCTCTCACACACACTCGTCGATAAGGGAGAGGGTGTGTGCTTGTCAGATAAAGATGTAAAGTACACACACCACACACTGTGCCGGCACTGACCAACCGAGGGATATACACTGACCATGCTCTCACACACACATGCATCCACCGCCATATCTCTGCAGCTCAGAGCTTTAGTGAAGGATTGTGCTTGTCTGAGGGCTTGATTTATAAACCACTTTAGCCCCAATGTATAAAATAATAGCAAGGCACTCCTCTAGGGCCGTTTATATAAGTGAAATATAATGTGTGATTAGGATCAGGTCCAAAAGGGCTCTTCCTTGGCCAATGCTACATCCTTTCACCAAGTTTAATGAAGGACCCGTATATATTTTCACGGCTAATTTTGGATTTAGAAAATATCAGTTTTTATCAATCACTGCCCCACCTTACCATGACCAAACTGTTGTTATGTCAGAAGTTGAGATGTTTAATCCTCATCACCATTTCAATCAAAGTAATTAGCTTTAACTTATTCCTTATTTTCTTAGCTTATTATTGCTGTTTCCTGAATTATCAGGGAATAAACAGATTTATAGGCTCATTGGCTCCCGCTTAATTCCAAATGAGAAGCCATGAAAAGGCTGCGACTAGTCAGAAATGTGTTTCCGTAAATGCTCATAAGCCTAACTGTTTGATATCTCAAAACTAATTCCAGTATAATCATAATGTTGCTGAGCATCCAGTGCAAATGTACCCAGACTGCCAGAATCCATGGGCATGAGTCACAATTATAAAGGACTTTGTTGAGGATATAAAAACACCCGTAGTCTTCCTTCGCATTAATGCTGATTTCATTAGTCCGTTGAAAAAGTTTTAAAACAATGCAGCCATGACGTTTGCATGTACCACGTGATTAGTGCCAGTGTATGTTTGCACACTGCTTGTAAAAAGTAAACTTGAGACAGAGTGTGTGTAGCTAGCATGAAATGGGATAAGAAAGTAAATGGCATGTATTTAAGAGCTGCTGGTATTAGTATAGTATAAAACTATTATAATGCCGTCTTGCCCTTTTTTCCATCCTTAATAATTCAATGGATTCTTAGTTTATGCTGTATTTATCCCAACAGTCAATCGATTGATTTCAAATGGATGATATGCAGGTGCTGTTTTCTAGAAGAGAGCAGTGCTCAATTCAAACAGGAAGCCATTGAACAGTCTGTCAGGTGGAGGAACCTTGAAGGCGGAGCAGCTGATGCAGCCGAGTGGTGACAGCAGACAGGGATTTATTTGTTCTTCATACAAACGTTGTGCAGCATGGCGTCATTTATCCTGCCGACGCACACCTGCAGGTCCTCGTCCCCTCATCGTCCTCCTGCTCACGTCCTCTAGTTGTGTTTTCTGCCAGATAATAACATGGAAGAAGTCCTCTCCTCTTGTTCTGAAGCTTATTATTATTAATGTGTTGCTTAAGGGCTTATTTCCTTAAGCAAGGAACAATTCAACCAAACAAAGATAAACTCATGACTACAGGCTCCGTTAATCTGTGTATGTTTTTTTAATCTTATGCGAGGTGTTACGCAACATGTCCAGTAAATGACAGTTAATGATATCTGATTGCACCTTCGCACCATGTTGCAAATAGACAGCATGAGCGTTTTATAAAAGTATCAGTAAAGCAGGAGGAAAATAAGACTGTTCAGGTTTCTCCAAAGATATATATAAATAATAATATATACTATACAACAGATTTTTTCCAATGAACCGCTAGCTCTATCAAATGTCCATCACAATTACCTAAAGCCAATGATCTCTCTAAAGGAATACTTTTCTAGACATTGTTCTAAGAGTAAGATTGACACCACTTAAGAATGCCAGCGTATTTGAATTGAAATCGAGATATCGTTCTCTGCTTTATATACATATTATTTATTATTTCTCCAAATCTGATCCAACTACTGTCTTAAACGTATTACTCAGTATTGTGCGCGTGCATTTAAACATGGTGTTTGTGTAGCTGGAATATTTGTTGTATCTGTTGGTTCAGTTGAATGCACTTGAGTTCTTATTTAATATTCATTGTATTGTGTTACATTTTCGGAGGCATTGACTAAAGTAGGCTTACCAATGCAGCTACTTCACAAAGACTTGTTTTGATTGAATTACCAAAAGAAAATTGACTCTTGTTTCAGCTCAATTTATTTTAATAATAATGTATAATGCTTTAGGTGTCATAATAATATATAATAAACCAGTCAACACATCAGGAGGCAATGTAGACTGTTAGGTCTGTTTGTCAGCAGAATTACAGAAAAACGACTTGCTGGATTTCGGAGGGTGCAGCAAGGGCAAAAGAAGAACTCATTATTTTGTTTAGTGTATTGGAATCACGCGGCGGATACGCTCATTATTCTCCACTTATGGAAACAGCCTTGGCGGAGGTCTCTGCTCTCCCAGGGCCTCTCCAACTCTGCGCTCCTCTTCCTCTGTTTCCCTCCGCTCCTCTTCATCGCTCAGCCTCATCTGCCGCAACATGAGCTTGTCAATACAAGGAGGACAAGTTGTATTTGTGTGTATGTTCTGTCTTTTCTCCTCTCCCTAACTTACTCTGTCACTTCCCTTTTGGAAGTACAGACACGTCTCCACTCACCTCCACTCTGTGTCTCTCGCAGGTGGAGCCTCTCCTCTTGTTGCCTGTGGGGCTGCAGATGTCTATTACTCTTGTCTGTTCTGCTCTCCTCCCCTCGGTTCATCTGTCCATCCCTTTCTTTCTCTCTCTGCCCCTCTCTTAATCATCCTGTCTGCCGTCTCTCCCTCTCCACTTTCACTTCGACTCATCTCCTCCTCCACGGCTCCCTCCCACCTTCCCTCATTTCGATTACCCTTCCTTCATGTATCTCTAATCTTTCTATCGTTTCTCCTCCTCCTCCTCTGAGTCTCTCGTTATCGCTCCTCTCTCCCGTCTCCTCCTCTCCTGACACGTACCATTCTTCACTCTGCCCCTTGTTCTGCTGGCTAGCACTATTGTGTGTGTGTTTGTGTGCCTGCTTTCTCACACTCGCACAGATGCACACTCTGCTGCGGATGATATAATCCTTTGCCCATTAGGGGAGTTCAGGTTTGGATAGAGTTGCATAACAAAACAAATTCAAGCAAATTACACAGACCGAAAACACACACAGAATCACTGACACACACACACACACACACACACACACACACACACACACACACACACACACACACACACACACACACACAGGCACCAGATTTGTGCTGTCAGGAGTGCAGCAACACTTATGGAGAGCTGTGCATTAGTGGAAGTCAGAAGGAGGGACAAAAGGCAGCAGAAGAGGACTGTGTGAGAGCTAACATGCAGATAGATGGAGAGGGCAGGTCAGCGCTGAGAGATGGAGCTGGACGAGAGTTTAGAGGGTCGTGTGTGTCAAGTGTGATGATACGAGGCTGTGTGATGAACTGTGTAAGGTTACAGAAGAGTTTAAGTGTGTGTGAGAGAGGCTCAGGGTGCTGAGGGCAACGAGCAACCTTACTGAAGATGGAAAGGCACTAGATGCTTCTGTCCACTGTTCATATGGGAATTAAATGTTAAAGTGAAGCTGAGGTCAACTGAGAGAATTCTTTAAGATGCAATAGCCGATGGGGGCCATAAGTATGAAAGAAAGTCATTTTTGTGTGGATTTTCTTTTTAAGTCTTTCAGATTGAGAGAAAATTGCTTTTCTCTTTTGTTAGGGAACCACATCGCTTAACTTTTCAAAGTTGTCTCACTCTTACCTACAGTAATACGCCGTGTTACCATACTTTAAATCAGCTATAGTTAATGCTTAATCATTTTCTTTCATCTCACCTGAACATTATATACAATAAAACAGACAATTTACTCGTTGACCTTATAGCTTACATCATCTTCAGGCAAATAAACGATGTAATGCAACATAAAAAAACATGACATAAGACATTTATTCCAAACGACTCACTAGCTAAATTTCACATCTTCTTGACTGCTCAAGATCCACATTTTTTTTTACATTTAACTGTTTGATTTCTTTACTGAAATATTAAAGCCCCATAAAGCTGCTAGTGGCCGATGGTCTGCATCTTCCAGAATGTGCAGCTGGCTTTAGATTTTGCCTTTTTTGTGCATTTAGTTTGTTCAGAGTTTCAAAAAAAGAGATTACTTACATCAGTCCAACTGAGGAGAACACTACAAATTAAGTGTCTTTTTTGTGTTACATCAATGTTTACAAGCATTGCTGTTTTGGAGGGGAAGAAACTATACAATGAAAATGTCACACGCTTAGATCCCTAACCTGAAAGTGTAATTATCTTGTTAACAGTGTTTATAAATGACAGAGGTGTGGACTTCTGACTGAGACGGATCAGCAGCGAGAGTCGGAGCAGGGGAAATCAGATTGTTCTAACCCAGCTCGGCCAGGATGTGATTTACCTCACTCCTCGTCCAAAAGTATAGGAAAGCTCACACATCATGCGCGGCTCACACACACTGTTGGAAATAAGATTTTCTTTTCCTGTGTGAGGCACCCAGAGAGTTGGAGGTGGGTAATTTGTCAACGGAGATTGATAATGAGCACATTCTCGATGTTGCCGTGGATCAAGGGGAAGAGAAATAATCGGCCGTGGGACGGAGGGGGGGATTCATGAGGAGTAAAGACTCAAAACCGCAGCTGTTAGTGTGAAGACAGAAGATATGAGGTAAAGCAAAGCGGATAGGGATGGAGTACAAATGATTGTTCATCAAAAGAAGAGAAACAATTCTTAACGTTGCAGAGAATAAAAGAGAAAATAGATTTTGAGACAGAGGAAACAAAGGAGACGGTTGAATGTAGAAGAGGAATGCACAGTCACGCTACCTTCTGTGTTTCAGATAGATTTCAAATAACTCAGCAGTGATTTTTTTCTGGTTCCCCAGCTTTAGAAAGTTAATGGCCTCACAGGGGATTTCCGCAGCCCTTTCAAATCTCTTAAGCTTTTCTGTAAATAGTCATTCTGTTAGAGCAATGTATCATTATCCGCTCTATTCACAAACCCAAACACACTGAGCTTCAGGTGTCGAGGCAGGGAAGTGCACACTTGTTTCAATCAGCTTGCAAGGCTGCTTTGAAAACCGTTGTGAACAGTGTTACCATCCTGAGCTGCTATTAAAATAAAGCTTGGATTGTTCTGAAATTCCCCAATTTAAATCTGCAGGGAAAATATCTGTGTACACAGACGCTTCGTGTTTTTGGTTCTCCATCTGTCCCTCCGTCCCTTTCTCGTTAATCAGTCATCGCAACAGACTAACAGAAGGGCATTCTTCAAATGTAGCACAGTCCACTCAAACACAAAGATAAATTGCCCGCTTCTACTAATTTTGTTTGTTTTTTAGATGTATAAACTTTCTAAATTGTTGAAATAGTAGAATAAAAATGTATAAAAACAGAGTAGAAATATGATGGTTAAAGTTAAAAGTTCACTGTGAATTCACAAAATACATATTATTCAATAATTCATACACTATTATGATAATTTCACACAAACGTCTTATAGGAAAAAGTGGTGAAGGGAGGACATTTTGGATTGGAGGAACTGATGGATGTACAGCTAGCTATTTGTAACTCCACAGAGAAGTCTGTAAATGTTAATCTGGAAAAGTGTGGAATTTTGAAATGTTTGGAAACCCTGCAGGAAATGATAAAAAAGAAAACGGTACAATCTAATTGCTCTAGTATAGTACTCCTTTAGTCTCAGAGCAGGTACAGTATGATTCACTTTGATGAAAAAATAATATATATAGAAAAAGTGTATTTTAATTGGTAGCATTCTTTCCATTAGCACTGATGTGTTAGCCCAGTGTACGATCTGTAAGAATGAAGAGGTGGTCTGTATCCTGTCATCTCCAGGGACCAAAGGCTCTAACACAAACACACACACACACACACACACAAACAAATTAGACTGTGCTTGTTCAAAGACTAAAGTGATCTCCGGAGATCAGCGAGCCCCTCAGCCCCAGGGGGGTTGTGGTAATCCCAGAACAGCGTTTTTTAGATGTGTGTGTTTGCTTCAAGTCTTGTGCTTCTCTTTGGCACACATCTCTAGAAATAGGTGTCAGGTTCTCTTTTGGAGAATGTTTGATCTTTATTCAGCCGTCCGCTCTTACTTCTGTCGTGCTGCCATCAGAAATCATCAGAGTGCACTAATTGCCACACTAATAGGCCTTTTTAGTGAGAGGCTTTCTCTTTGTTCTCTAGCTGTTTTCCATTAAGAAATTCCTAGTGAAACTATGAATCACGCTCATACAGGACTAGGGATGGGTATCGTTTGAAATGTATCGATTCCGGTTCCGGTTCTGCTTATCGATTCCGGTTCTTATCGATTCCCCGTTTAGATTCCAAAATTGTTAAAGAAAGAGGTCAAACGTTTAGATAACAAAAATATCTTTATTCTTTTAAGCTTTAACTGACATTTTTACAAATAAACAATATACATGCAATACAAATGTATTGCACAATAGCTGTGCTTTATTTGAACTGAGCTATGCCTGTGGCAAGCTATTAACAGGCATTACACTGTGCCTTGTCTTTTTCTTTTTTAGTGTAGTGGAGCCTCACTTTAGGCGTTTACCGCTATCCATCTTTGGTGTTATGAAGTGACTGAGCTCGTGAACTGTCTACGGGAGGGCGGGGGGAGCCTCGCTGCGAGGAAACTGTGGACCTCTGTCGCCGCAACTTACATGATGCCGTTTAAAAAAATTAAGGACGGTGCCGGCCGTCAACGGCCCGCTGACGACCGGCCGTTCTGTGATTCTCCAGAACACACAGATGGCCAGTCCGCCCTTACCCTGGCTGTATTCCACCGGGTCACCGCGGCGCCGCAGCACAGACGGACCCGGTGGAATACAGGGTCTACCGCATTTTGGAACCGTTAAGCACTGGCATTTTCTTATCGGTTCTCATCTGGAACCGAGTTTCGGTTCCCAACCCTATACAGGACACTGTACTGTATGTCCTCTGCTGGTGGCTCTAAATTATGAGACTAGTTTATAATTTCACAAGAGTTTGGTGTTTCTCTTTCCATCATTTATATTTAATTTTAAAATAAAGCTAGGAACAAGTTGTGTTGTTCCTGCACAGATGTAATTATACGTCAACACTTTGAATAACTTCTAACCACCTTAAAAGCATTCTAAAGAGAATATTATGTATGACAACTATGAGAATAATTATACACTTTGATGTGTGAGTGAGATGCAGAAAGTGATCCAAAGGTTGTTTAAATGTTTTGGGTTAATGGGTCTTTTTATTTGACCTCTCTCTCTTTAATGGTCCGAATACCAGAATCCTTTATTCCGTCTTCATTCATTAACAGAGTAATAAGTGCAATTGATATCAGTGTCCTTTTAACAGTTAAAAAAGAAGACCACTTATCACCATTATGCTAATATGGATAGCTATTACCATAATGAAATGCCATAGTTTTTAGAGAGAAGTGTAGCTCGTGTACCAAAGCCTATGATTAAAGGGACTGTATGGATGTTAGCATTTTTCATTTCTCATTCTGCAGTCGTGGCCCTTTCTTATTCTCAGTGTTTAATCTTCAAAGAAAGCATCCTAATAAAACTAAGAGTCTGTCACCACGTTCCTCTTGATGCACCTGCACACTGCTGACACAAAACCACACAGCAGGACAAAGAAGTGCCGACTGCTAACAGCTGCTACAACTAAAACCAAGATTGCACCAATAAAACAAATCTCTAATATCCTGAATAGATTCTGAGTGAGTTTTCCTGATGTTTGTCAGATTAAAAGGCCAGAGAAGTGATAGCACCTTTCTTTGTTCAGAGCCAACTGAGATATCATCTGCAGAAGCTGCACTTTAATATGTTGTGTACCAGAAATACTAACCTAAGCTGATATTAGCTCTCCTCTGAATCTGAACCAACAGTAGGGATTGATCACAGACAGTAACCCTTGTACCTCTCTCCCTGTCAGGTGACCCCCTCCTCTAAGATCGTGGGGGACTTGGCCCAGTTCATGGTGCAGAACAACCTAACCCGGGCGGAGGTGGAGGAGAGGGCGGATGAGTTGTCCTTCCCCCTGTCGGTGGTGGAGTTCCTGCAGGGATTCATCGGGATCCCACATGGAGGATTCCCCGAGCCGTTCAGATCTAAGGTACACACACACACACACACACACACACACACACACACACACACACACACACACACACACACACACACACACACACACACACACACACACACACACACACACACACACACACACACACACACACACACACACACCACACACACACACACACACACACACACACACACACACACACACACACACACACACACACACACACACACACACACACACACACACACACACACTCTTTCCTCCTGAAGTTAAAGTCTAACATGGATTTCTGACCATTTCCATACAAGAACATGAATAGATTCTAGTTTTATATTCTTCCTCCATGGCACAAGGCACTATGTTTTTGGGTTGCCTGCCTTGAGGGTATTTTTTTAAATGTGTCCAAACCGCCCACATGAACTAACATTAATACTAACTTAATATTCGTGTGCTGATTATGACTTTTTTACGGATAAATTAGGTGAAAATGAAATTTAGACAGACATAGACGTGAAGAACAACTAAAAGGGTTGGTGGAGGACACTGCAGTGAAGGGTGAGATTAAGAGAGGGGTATGAAATGCAATGTGGAACTCCAAAAGATTGTTTTAATGCTATCTCCTAAGGTTAATACAACCACAATATTTATTTAGTTCCATCTCTTACAAAACTTTCTTCCTTTACTTCTACTTTATATGTAAGAACACATGCAGAGAGAATTTGAAAGCCCATCAGTATGCAGCTGCACACACACATTGTGTCACATGCTTAGTTGCAGCTGACATTTGCAAACAGTGGAGAAAACCTTGGTATTGCTCTGTCCTCTCTACTCAGTTTCCCTGCGTCCGTCCCCTTCTCATCTATTCACAACTGCAAATAGCAAGGGAGCAACTAAAGCGACTGAAACACGAATAAAGACAAGTTTGTCACATTCTCCCAAAAACCTGCTGACATATTGGCTTACTTGACATTTCCCCGAAAAGTCAGAGTGTAGATTTTCTATTCCTTGGGGGAAGAAAGGAAACTGGTGAATGTTTTTTCCCCAAATCGTGCTTTTCATAATGTATTATCAGTGAGCTGGCTGCCAACTACAATGTGAAATATTGGGTACGAGACCCTATCCGCACTTTCCCTCAGGACACACACCAAGTCACTGTGTGTGGCGGAGCACATTTTGAGGCCGCGGCAGAGCTTTTGTGCAGAGCCTGATTTATAATTAAAGGATTATTCAAAAGTAGTTACTCATCTAGGTGTAGCAAGCCCACCTTCTGACCCATATCTATGAGGCTGATATCCACACCCATTCATGGCCACTTTCATTTAGTCTAGGGTCGTTTTCTCCTGCCTTGTCAAGTTCAGCTTTTTGCTCCTTTCATCACTTAGCTGTAGGTTTCTCCCTCACATCTTTCCTCCCCTTTGTTTACATCTCTGTGGAAATAACTCCTGACTTCCTGTCACCCTCACCATCAAGTTGTCCTTTCTCTGTTAAATGGAGTAAAGCTGGGAGATTATACGATCAGATATTTGTCATTTAGCCTGCAGGCAATCACTGTCTGCTACCTCTCTATTAGTGTCTCTCAATCGATCTATTTCCCTAAAAGGTGGCATGGGAGTCATTCATACCAAACAGACCGGTTGGTGGAAGTCCGAATCCATGTCAATCTTTAGGTCAGCGTTAAAAATCTTTGTGCTGAATGTCACTTGTTCAGCATCCCACCCTCAATATTAAATGCAGCCGTTTTCACACAGCTCATAGAACTCATTCTCTGCCTGCTCTGATTCACAGTGTCATTCAGCCTTGGTTTAAATGATTTTTGCTTTCCTTTCACAATATTTTGATTCAGACACATTTTGTGCGTCTGTGTTTACATGCGAGCTGTAAGTTTGAGATAAATCTGATTTATTTAGCTGTCACCCTCTGAACATCTCGCAGCCCTTACAGAGAATAAATCAAAAATAATTGGTGTCAAGCTCTTCTAAGTTAGATAAAGTAAAAGTTGTATTTTATCACATTCATTTCCTACAACATTGCTATGTTAGTTGGGGCATTTTGTCTCATGTATCGTTAAATCGTACTCTAGTTTGAATGTTTGTGTCTGTATTTGACTGTTATTACACTATGAGGTGTGATCAGCTTATTAGTGAGCAGCATTTGCAACTTTAAAGATTTAAACACCATTTAAAGCGATGCATGCTACAGTATAGCCGTGAGATATCTGCATCACTGTGAGCTGTTATTTTCTTTTTGATGCTAGTAGCATAAGGAAGTAATGTTTCTTTTAAGGATCTTTGATGGAATTAATTAGTAACAGAGCATTATATCAAATGCTCTCATATGCATTCATTTCTTGAATGCAATTGTATTTGCATGCACAGGAAAATCGTTTTAATTAACAAAATGGTAATTGAGGCGTTCCCTCATTTTAGTTCTGCCAGGCTCAGTTCAGATGCAGCGTGGGTGGACAGAGCGGAGAAAGCTAGAAGGACGGCTGGGCCAGGAAGGGGAGGATGTGGGAGGATAGATGGGGGGGGGGGCATGAGGAGGCCATCAGCAAGCAAGTGGATTCATGACAAAACATTATTGTCAGAAAATCCAGCGCATCCCTCAGAGGCACTGCACTCTGAGAGAGAAGAAGAGAAGGACATCTTGAAGAAAGAATGTTCATTTGTGCACACTCTTTCTCTCTTCTCACACAGTATCTGTCCACTTAAACAATCATACAGTTTCTTGGAGGACGGAATGTTAACGAGCAGCGCCTCCAATGAGCCGGCCATCTTTGAAGTGTCTTCCTCTCACACACACACACACGAGTCAGCTATCTTTGAACTGTTAGCTCTGTGACTAATAGCATTGCATTGGGCCCTTTGTCTGGAGATTTCTGCAATACACACACACACATGCGCCCACTAACACCCCTACACCTGACACCTACACAGAGAGTAGAACATGATGGCACACACACATTTGCAAACATCACATGGATGTATGCAGAGCATGTGAGCACACGGGAGACTAACGGTCAGCTGAATGTTGGACTTGCTGCACACGTAGAGTGCAAATGAGTGGAAACACACATGCAGATTACCGATGCTGTGCTTAGGTGACCATTATTTAAACCTGAATGAAGCTAGAATAAATAGACACACACACATAGAGGTCAGTCGCTAAAGAAGCTGTGCTATTTGCTTTTTATTCTGTGTGAATAGTTCCAAGAAATATTTGCTGAAGCAACTCAATGGGCTACTCCTCCCCTGTGTCATCAAAAGCAAAAAAATATGTTAAAAACAAAACAGAAGCCTTCGGGCCAAATGTCTGTGTCTTGACATAATCTCTTCAGCCGACGTTATAAGTAGCCTCAGATTGATTTTCTATACAAGTCGCGTCAGACCAACAACTGTGTGGGCAGATAAAGCATCCCATCATTAGTCTCGTAGCAGCCTCCACTTTTTCATTCTTTCTCCTATTCTGTTTCTAAGAGGGAACCAGGATGATGGCTGGTGATATGCAGCAACACTGCAGTCTTCTTTGATTTGCTTTTGGCACTTTACTGGAGAGAAAAATATGAGATGGATGGAACTAAAGTGCTTCACTGCAGATCTTAACACAACAGTGGTTTCACTTATATGCAAATGTGAAAACAAATAACTAGCATTTAGTTTCTTTTTCCCTCTGCTTCAAGTGTTTCTCTCCCTCCCTTTCTTCATCTTGTAGCACTTCCGCGTGCATCTCCATCTTCCCCCTCTCACCCTGTCAGCAGCTTTTATCCAGTGGTGAAGTACAATGTGAGGTTTTATACATCCCACATGCTTTCAAGCCCTGTGGGGATACAACGACTGAGAAAGCATTCTGCAAGACTTGGAATAAAAACGTTACATGATGTTTGTTTCCCCTTCCTGTAGCCCCCTCAAACACAACTCTTAGCCTTTATTTCACCTGGTTAGTCCCATTCAGATTAAGGAACCATTTTACAAAGGAGACCTAGCTAAGAACAGCAACAATATAGAGTTTCAATTCCCTCAAAATCAAGGTCACATGGCATTGTTTGAGACATGGATCAAGTTTATGGACAGAACTTTTATTGATTTGCTGCAACAAGCCAGTGTTTGTTAATGTTTTCGTGAGCCATGTCCTGTAATTGATTTATACTCCAGACACAGCTTATGTTTCACTTAACGATAGCGTTCTCTCTTTCTGTTCAACCTGCTTCATCAAGCATTGTTGTCTTCGCACTTCTCAAGGCAGGTGGTTCAGAAAACGACGACGCAACTGTGGAAGAGAGAAAATCAAAAGAACATCCATATCTATTTCGGCTTAAAATATATAAATTCAAGCATGCTTTGAAGTTTAAAGTCAGTCTGTAGATTATTCCATGCAGAGAAACTAATCCTCTGCTCCCCTGTTCTCTCTTCTCCCCTCCTATCCCAGGTGCTGAAGAATCTCCCTCGCATTGAGGGTCGCCCCGGCGCCTCTCTGCCCCCCCTTGACTTCAAGTCCCTGGAGGAGGGTCTGCGGGCGGCACACAACGATGAGATCACCCCCGAGGATGTGATGTCAGCAGCCATGTACCCCAAAGTGTTCCAGGAGTTTAAGGAATTTACAGGTGAGTGGGCAGACTTGATAGTTATCACAGCCATTATCTTCAAGTTCATGTTTAATCTTTTAGTTATTGTTCATTTAATCAAATGAGATCTGTAATTATAAACCAGATTGGGTTCATGGCTTTTGGTCTGGGTCTCCCTGCTCATTCTAACCTGTACTCTGAGGTACTTCCTGAGGCTTGAAATAAGCAGCCAACCGGTATTAAGGAACATCCAAGGTTAGCCATCAGGTAGAGAATGTTTGATTTGTATTTTTACTTTCAGGAGAACAATCAGATGCTTCAGATTCAGGCGAGAGTGCAGTTGAGCCCCGAAGCCGTAACAACACCTGTCTCAGGTGGTGCATTTGAATAATGCACATAAGAAACCAGAACAGCAAGAAGTGGTGCTGGGGGGGGAAATCAGCATAACCAGTAACAGCATTTTTAAGCAGGTGTGAAGTACACGCAGCCAGCAGCAGCAGGAGGCAGAGAAGCCTGTGATGTTGAAAGTTTAATAGAAATCCTTCTTCAGTGGAATTTCAAACTTTACTGGAAGTTGTTTAAAGCCGTAACAGTTCCATTCAGCTGCCTGGATTAAAACCAGCTTAATTGTTGCTTCAAGGAGTCAGGAAATGTCAGCGTTACGTTACCTTTTAATGAGACGCTTTAATAGTGCAGATGTTCCTGAACTGCTCGGCTTCAGTCTGAACATAGCCTTGAAACAAATCTGAACCTCTAAAGTATTTTCTAATACCGTTTCAAAATATAATTATAAGAAACTAAACCCTTGGGAATTCAGTGATTTCCTGTAGAGCTAATGTCACTATCGTGTACAGTGTAAAAGAACAGACATGGAGTTTGAGACGTCGTTAACCAATAAAGATTTTCATTTTGGGTCTTTGTCTTCTTTGCCGCTGATGTCAAGTTTGTCTCTGTTTCTATTCCCCAGCTAACTTTGGTCCAGTGGACTGTCTCAACACCCGGCTGTTCCTGGACGGACCCAAGATCGCTGAGGAGTTTGAGGTACACAACGCATACTACACACTGAGTACCATTTTTAGACCAGAACTTCAGGGGGGCACTCTGCACGATTTACAGATTAAGACCATTTCCCAACAGATGGCAGATATGGAAAGACATGAGAATCCACTAGACAGCAAGCCTCTAATGAAAAGCTGTTGCATTAAGTGTTTTGGGACCTGACCTTTATATTGTGAACTAAAGGTCAGGATATCTTTGCTTTTGCAGAACATATTTAGCCCTTTTTCTTTAAAAAAAACATGAACAGATGCCATGCTAACATTAACCATTAAATAATATTGCTTGAGAAGAGTGAACGCTTTTGATTTGTGTTCAAAAGACCACAGACCAGAACTAAAGCAGAATAAATGCACTTTTATAGCGCATTTGTAGTTATGCAAGCTAAAAATAAAGATAAAGAAAATGTACAAATGACAGCAAAATACCTTCAAAATCACAATCAAACGTGAACAAGTGTGTACTCATTTATTGTATTAATTGCGTTGAAGGTCCCCTTAAGAAAAGTCATCATCGGCAGGATATGATTTGATCAGTGCAGAGTCACAGTTGATGACACATTGGGGAGTACGGAGATATTAGCACTTTATTAAGGGGACACAAACTGTGTTTCTGATCCCTCCAGCCACTGGTTGGCCTCTCCCCACAGACATGACGGATTGATTTTGTCGTGAGATGTTGGAGAGCGGCCGCTGAAAGGCACTGAGGGCCCATACTGTACTATTAGAGACCAAAATATGACCTCACTTATCTCTGAAGCTTGTGCCATTAGTTTGTTGTCCAACAGGGAGGCGGCTGTATCAAATAAAGGAGTTACATTTGCTTTGCACTCAAATAAATCAGGGGCACAGGAATGTATCAGTCTCTTAATGAGAGGATGTGAATTAGCTGTTAAATGTTCCCGGGGATATTGGCATCTAAGTAGGACAATTATTCAGAATCAGCAGGTTGGAAATAATGTTCAACATACGTGAAGATGCAGTCAGCAGAAATACTCCACGATGTCGGCTGTCCTAGAAAGCTTCTCTCAGTCCAGGAGCGAGCAGGGTGGAAGACGCAGTTTTTATCAGATAGCTCAGACAGAGGTTGAGGAGAATGACAGAAGTTACAACTTTGACGAACAAAACTCAAACTAAAGTGATTGTTCAGGTCCAGATTGAAGAGTGTGTAGAGACTAGTGAAGGTAACCTTTGTGACAGATGTCAAAATCCAGACGTTCGATCAAAGAGACAATTTGTTTTTCTGCAGGAAGAGTCTGTCACTCAACATGTGATCAGAAAGGAAATATGCCTTTGTACTCTATTCAAAACTTTTTCCTAACTTTTCTATTCGGTAATGGGGAGGAAAACTACACACATGCAGAGTTGGAAAATCTAAAGGTTTTTTCGAAGCAACACTTCAGTTGTAAGGACACTGAATATAAATATTATTCCATTAGAATTTAGCTCAGCAGTAAACTCAAAACTGTTGTTCCACAATATTTGGCTGAGAAAAACAGTGTAAAAGCTGTTAATAGGTTTCTAACTCTAAGTGTTTGAGACTGTGATCAGATGGCTGCGGTGTGAAGCCATCAAACAGGAAGTGAGACGAGTCAGAGAGGATGGCTGTGACATTTTGTGTGGCGATCATCCCCTCTTTAGCTCGCTCTGTGGGTCAGTCCATGATAACCTCCACACAGAGGAGGCTACAGTTTATCATGGAGGTCGGTGTTGGTGAGATTCAGAGTGCGTGTGATGTACGGAGTGCAGCTTTTATGAATTAACGCTTATCGACTGCAGCTCTGTAGCAAACCTGCCTCTACGATTCCTAAAGTGGGCAGCATGATGTTGTTGATTGGTATTAATTATGAACTCTGTGCATGTTAAGCAAAAAGTAGTGGAGCTATCATTCTGAGTTGTTACTGAAATTCCTGGACTTGGTTTGGTGTGAGCTTAGGGATAACAAAGTTAGGAGAATATACAAAATACAAATGTATCCTCGCAGAGCTATTTATTTATCTTGATTGGTTATGGTCTGTGTTATCAGAAGGTTGTAGTTTTTGGATTAAGACATTTTTTGTTGATTTTTGAAGTATTTGGCGCATTGAGCACAAGAAGCTGAATAAATAGCACCCATTTCCCCTCAGTTTACATTTGTTCCATATTTTATTTTCATAGCTTAAATCAAAACATTTGTTATTCATTGATAAAAAGAAAACCCATGACAACACTAAAAGTAATTTTAATTAGTTCCAACCATCTGTGACTTGCATCTCTCTGGAAAGTAGCTGCGTGCACATCTCCAGATCCGCTTCATCAGATGGACAGTAGTGGCAAGAAGCAAAGTAACAAAACAGCGCAGCTCACGGATAAATGGTCTTCTATTGATTGTGGGCAAAACCACAACCAATTGCCCACAATAAAAAAGACTGAAGACCTTGTATTTTCCCAAGGCTCCTAAGCTTCACTTCACACTCCTCCGTTTACCAGTATTATTTATAATCCTACTAAGACTAACACAACCTCATTTATTATAAATTAGATTGTTTCTTACAATATGTTCTCTCATTATGCGTAGGGCAAAGATTGAACAGAGTGATTTGCAGCGGCTCGAGGCCTCACGTTTGATTACAGTTTCATTTCACTGCAGCACGACGGATTCAGGCGTGTGTTAATTGATTTTATATTAGGCGGGACATGTAGAGCCCTGCTCTGCTGCCGCATTACTATCAAAGAATCAGGATCTGCATTGATTGCGCTAATCTGGTATCGACCTCAAAGAAGGGCAGACCCCCCGTCCTCCTTTGTTGTAAACCCCCCCCAGGGTGTGTGTGATTAGAGACAATAGAGAGGAATGGTCAGACCACCGACCACTGATTTATAATAAGTCTTTTAATATTTAAATTAGTCTTTTTTTTAGCAGCTGTGGCAGATATTTGTTTGAAGCCACAGGTTGGTTTGTGCTGCTATGCTTCCTTTTCAAATTCTTACAACACTAAATAGTAAGGTTGAATAAATTGTTCTTGATTTCTAGTTCAACACAAATTGCTCAACAAGCCACAAAACCCTTTACAGCTACAGTTGAAGTGGAGCATAAATACTCCTGATTTTCCAGCTGGCCAATGGCAGTATTGGCTTCCCTTGCTGTAAAAATTGATTTTCTAACGGTGTCTTATTTAAAGTGAGACACCTTGTTTTTAACCCGACTCACTTTGCGTGTTCTCCCCTCTAAATAGAAAACCTGTCATTCAGAAATTCCCCAAAAGCAAGACTGTTGTTTTGTTTTTCCAGCCTCACTTCTCACCTCCCATCGCTGCTTTTTATCTCACTCCGTCACAACTGTTGTCACTTTCAGACGCCAGGACTTCTGCTCAGAATCCTTCACAGCCCAGGAACAAACATGATGGCGACTCCCTCCAGATCAGGTCCGATTAGCAGCACCAGACTGGAGAGGGAGGAAAACATGTCAGAGAAAATCAGCCGTCACTTGTAGCGTTTCTGTTGGTTGTCTGCTTCCTTTTGAAGTGCAGAATTCCTCAAGGGCAAAAACAAGCTCCTATATTAATATAAAAATACATGCAGTAATAACTTTATTAATACAGCACTTTGAAGGAATGCAGTGAGGCATTTAAAATCTGAAATAAATCACAAATAAAATACATAAAAATAACATAAGATAAAAACAATAATACAAAATAAATAAGGCATATTGTAAGTAGAAAGTGCCAACATCTGATATTTAGTATTTCAATTTTTTTTTTTTTTTTTTAAACTGATGCTTATATAAGTACTTGGTTCATATGTGCTTCTCCATTTATGATAGATACATTTATGAAGACACATAACTGGACATTGATCAAAAAAATGATTTAAAAGTGCTTTGTAGTACATTTGGTATAGACTGTGTCGGATTATGTGTCTGCCTACAAGTAGAACACACCATGTGATGCATGTGGCAACGTTGTGTCTTCCGGTTCTATATTTTTGTCCCTGTTATTTCTCGTTAAATATTAATGATCTCACACTTGTAGATATATATCACTGGGGAACATTGAGTTGCCCTTAGTCTTGATGTGTGGAGTTTTTGTTGATATGATGTACTGTGTGCATACCCAGGACAGCTTGATGTGAGCGTTATAAAATGTTAGAGGCTGAGAGTCTGTAGGCTGTGTGAATGGAAGCAAAGCATTGTTGTTAAATACACAGACAGGTATGTGGGTGTTGAGAAGGGCCAGAGTGACCAACACAATCGGTAATTATTCAGTGCTTATTAGAAGCATTTTTCTTTGCTCTCATGCGTGGTGACCTTTGCAATTTTGACGGCTTTGTTGAAAAACATTTGGCATTGTTAAAACCGAGAGAAGAGCCCTGAGGAAAGTAAATATCTCTGTGCTACGAAAACAGTTTGTCAGTTTAAATACAGGAGAGTATCATGCACTCCATACTCCTCCTACTGCTGAGTGCACGTGTACATGTCAGCATTGTTGGTGTAATCTCCCACACATACCTGTACAAAGATAAACAGAAAGTGTAATGCAGCCTAACAGGGTTTTGTAGAGGATGAATGTGCAACATGGCAGCTGAACGGTCTGCATCACAAAATGAATGGGTTTCCGAAGAGACACAAGCCTTTGTTGGTGTTTGTGATAAATCCGCAGTGACAGCCACAGTCCATGACAGATGACTCCGCTGAACATTACCATCCGCACGGTTACCTGTGTATTTGGAACAAAAATAGTTTTGAGCTCTTGGCGGCTACCGTGTGAAGCACGCAGTGGAAATCTTTATCGAAACAGATTTAAGCACCAAATCTTTTCTGAGCGCTGAGCTAGACCTAAAGCCCTGAGTTGTTGATGTTGTGGGAAGTAGATATAAAAGCTTTCACAGTAATCATTTGGCATAGGTAAGCACTTCATTTCAAGCCTGTTGCAAATCCACTGCGAGAGCCTTATCAGAACTCCGAGCCAGGAAGATTTCTGTTAGTACTGAGTGAGTGTGTGGGTAAACACAACGGCTACCGCTTTGTAATGTAGTATAATCACATCAAAGAATAATTCTTCTCCAAAATTACCCCTTATAAATCAATTACCATTACATCTTGAGAAATAAAGGGGTCTGAGTTTAACAACAGAAAAACTATATGAAAACATCTCTTTACAAAATCTCACACAGTGCAGTATAATCCAAATCTAATTGAGTGAGTCCTATGCTCACGACTTCAGCATTAAGAGTACTACCCCGTTTACTTTAATTCATTAAGACTTTTCTGCTTTTTTTCTTCATAAATGTATTGTAACCAGGGGTTAGACATTGATATACAGTTGAACATTTATATTCCATAATGTCTGTAATGATTCTGAGTTGTATATCACCACATTCGCCCATGTATGAATAGCCTTTTAAAGGATCAAAAAACACTTTGTAACTAAAGTATCTGAAGGCCATTTGAGGGCATACACATATGAATGGATGACAGGTCCACCCATCGCTGTCCTTCACCCCCCCCCCACAAACACACACACACACACACACACACACACACACACACACACACACACACACACACACACACACACACACACACACACACACACACACACACACACACACACACACACACACACACACACACACACACACACACAGAGGAGGTGAAAAAGACATCAACCTAACTGGCATGTGCTGATGACTCAGTGTTCTATTAATCATGTTTGATGGAAATATAAACAGATTTTCACAAACATGGAGCCAGTCATACACGCCCTGTCAGTGCTAATGTGCACCGACACCAACACATGGCGCTGATCTCATTACTCTGTCACTGACAACACGCGTCATTAATAAAGTCAGATCGGAGGCATACTGGGAAACTTGTTTCAGATGTTTTATAGCAGCAAAAGGGTAAGCAGTTAAATATGACATGAAAAGCTCTGCGCTGGAGGGGAACAATCTGCGAAGAAATGTGAGGGCTATATAGATATGAAACATACATAATGCACAAGAGATTACATCACAAGTATGGTACTAAAAGCAAATGGGAGGAATATGGCTGCTTTGATAGAACTGTATATCTTGAATCCTTTTAGTGCCGTTTGTTTGAACGTTAAAAGGTGAGGTTAGGAAGTGACACATCGGCAAGTGAACAATAATCATGACTTGAATTTGACCTTGAGTCTGTGAGTTATATCTCCACTCCATTATTTGTTAAATGACTGCTTGAATGTTTTGGTCAAAAATCTTAATGAGCCGTGGAATTGGACCAAAAATGAAAGACGTAATTAAAGCCGACTGCCGGGGGAAGAGGTTGTCCTAATGCAACTCTGCTCTCATAAATATCAACACAGTGCTCTGAAGTCGTGTTTTAGCTCCGTTTAAAACTAGCTTACATACAAACGGTTTCAACTTAGGCAAAAACACCCTTAAAAGGTTCATAAATGTGCAACTTTTCAAAGAGGTGCATACTGTATATTTCATGTGAGCGGTTGTGAGGAGATGTAATGTTGTCGTTGAAGACTGTCGGAAGGGAAGGCAGTTGTGTTTTTTCGGCTGCCAGGAGATTGACAAAACCGTATAAGTTGGAGAGAAACAGAGAGATGAAGATTGAGTTCCAGAGAGAGAGCAAAGGCATGCAAAGAAAGCTTTTGTTACCAGATACTGAGTGAGGAAAATACATGAAGAGTCAGAGCTTCCACAGGAAGAGAGATGCAGAATGAAATTGAGATCAATACATACCTGCAGTAGAGTGTATTTCCGTCTTCGCACTGAGACTTAGTTTGGAATATCAATGGAGACTCGGCAGCAGAGATGCCAATGTGAGAAACCAAAAAGATGAGAGGGGAAGGGTCGACTGACACAGACGGATAAAAGAGAAGAGAGGCAGAAGGGGCCAGATGAGGGAAATTAACAACGGCATGGCAAACAGTGTGGCTCCAGAAATGGGGAGAAAAATAACAATACACAACGGAAAGCTGACACACACGGGAGGACTGACAAAGAGAGAGATTGAAAGCCTGACAGGGAAAGTTGGACAAATGGAAGGTTGGGAAAAAAATGAGTTTCCGACCAGTGAGATGAGATATTTGAGCAGAGGCGTGAGATAAATGAAGAAGTACAGTGGCTGGTGTCAAAGGAAAAACACAGCAGTGACCAGAATGATATGAGGAGGGAGGAGAGAGGGCTTAGTCTTGAGACTAACTAACAGAGATTACAGGTGGACTCAACTCTGGAGAAGTGTCTTGTCTCGTTGTCTCTCAGGTTGTCATTGTCATACTCTGTTTGATGTAGCACATTTATCATGAAGTGGGTAATTAGCAGTTTTTTAAACCAGGCTTCAAAAATGTTGATTTCTTCTGTAAAGTTGGGCATCTTATGTATTAGTTTATAGAGATTGTTCCCTATAGAGCCAACCAATAAGGCGCCATTCGAGGAACTGCAGCTTTGGCATAGGTTATCCATATTTCAACATCAGGACTAAGACTAGATAATGTTGCCTTTACCGAGGCCAGTGTTGCATTCTTTGCTCCTTTGATGGTCCGTTTAACAGGTTCTGTTTCCGAGTTGTTGTCCACCTGTCAGAAACTACATTTTCTGATTATTCAGATGCCACATGAATGCAGCACACATGCGTAGTGTAGTCAGTTCAGTTATTGATAGTTGACATGTTTCATGTCCAATATTTGGTCTCTTTGAACACAATGTTTTGGTCACATAACAAAGGAAAAGGCACATTTTGTATTATAAAATGAATGATGGTTGGATTCCATTTAGCTTTTTCTTCAGTTTCCTTGCGTTGAGTTCATGTCTCTGAATTTAAGCAGTGCTCATATGAACACCTTAGTCACAATTACAACTGAGAAACTCAAAAATGTTTAATAGATTGAGATAAATTAGATTTCTGGACAGTTAAACACAAATGGGTAGCTGATAAGAGCAGATAGCCGCACATGCTATGCAGTTTATTAGTGTAAAATACAGAGATAAGATGCCATTAAACATGTATTTAATGAGGTACTCATCAATCTGTCTATGGCGCGTTTCCACTACACGGCCTCGCTCGGCCCCGCTCGGTATGGCTGGGCCTCGTTAGGACTGGCTCACTTTATGGCGCATTTCCATTACAGTTTAGGAACTGGGGTAGTATCTATAGTAACGCAGTGTAGGCGGAGCCGTGACGTGATCTTCAGAGGACCCCAGAAAAACAACACAGCCGTTAGCTGTTAGCACTCAGAGCTCACAGCTCCTCATATATGTTCAGAAACTAGACAAAAGTTAAACAAGTACAAACCACAGACTGCCTGTGTCATGGTGAATACAGTCGCTGCTTTATTTATGTCTGTATAGGCCGTTGTTGTGAGTGTGGACGGTCGGAGCATATACTGCGTTAGCTTAGCCAATCTCCATTTAGAAAACAAGCATTTTAAAAGGTTTTTCGCCTGCCGTCTGTCTGCAGACTTGACAAAGCATTAATTCATGGTTTTTACTAACCGGTATCAGTATGTTGTTACTTCGGCATCATTTTGAAACGTGTATTACAATTAAATCACGGTCAAATATGTTCATCTTGTTGTAGTTGTAGCCCCCTTGCCAGCGATTCTCTCTCTAGTTTAGCATACTCAGCCCGACTCAGCCTCGTTGTCTCTGGCCCTAGACCCACGATTTTATGAGGCCAGAAAAACTGTGAATTAGGACCCGCCGGCCGGTACTAGGCCAAGTGGAAACGCAACCAAAAACGGGCCACTGACGTCACAACCCTCTTAAACCGTGCTCCGCGCTGTAGTGGAAACGCGCCATAATGCTGCGTTCACACCGGACGCGATGCGACTATTCGCTTCGCTCTAATCGCTCCTATCGCATCGCTCTAAACGCTGGAGGTTCACCGCGGCTGCCAGCTGTGTTTACTCGCATCATTCAAACAAGACGCGCTGGCTCGGGAGCTACAACTACAACAAATGAACATATTTTACCGTGATTAAATTGTAATACACGTTTCTAAATGATGCCGAAGTAACAACATACTGATACCGGTTAGTAACAACCATGAATTAAGGCTTTGACAAGTCTGCAGACAAGACGGCAGGCAATTGACTGCATTTGACTTTACATGTAATCGCACCGCCCCCAAACAGCGCATCGCGTCCGGTGTGAACGCGTCTCTTCTCCTTCACCAAGAGCATGCTGTGCAACACTCCAGCTCAGCGTGAGAGAAACATTGTGCTCAACGCGCTCCACTAACTTGACTTTTTATTTTCACCAAGCTCTGCATCTCATTGACTGCTTCAGCTGGACTCGTGTGCTAGGCACTCATGTGTTCATCTTAATATTCTAACATAATCTTATTTGTGTCCCACCTCTCTCTTCTTCCTGGCTCTCTCTCTCTCTTCCTCAGGTGGAGCTGGAGAGAGGAAAGATCCTGCACATCAAGGCCCTCGCTCTGGGGGACCTGAACAAGGCGGGCCAGAGGGAAGTCTTCTTTGAACTGAACGGACAGCTGAGATCTGTGCTGGTGAAAGACACTGTCGCCATGAAGGTACACAGAAGGGGGGGCATAGGTTGTTGGCTGGATGGATGATGGATGAGGTAGAGCTGCGATATGTATCTCTGCAGGTGAATAATGAATGGATGGAAAAGGGGAAAGTGAAAGAAATAATATCCTCTACTAGAATCCTGACAGTGCACAGGTGTTTTTATTCATAGAGACCAATGAGCAGTGTAGAGGATGCAGAGCACAGAGGTCTGTTCCAATGTCCCGTTAGTCGGTGGCTGGCTGAATGACTGGACAGATGGATGCATGAAGTCTCTGTTTGTCCTCCACCCAGGAAATGAAGTTCCATCCCAAGGCTCAGAAGTCTATCAAGGGTCAGGTGGGAGCGCCCATGCCTGGAAAAGTGGTGGAGGTTAAAGTGGAAGTTGGATCCAAGGTGAGTCGATCATCACATCTGATGACTTTAACTCTAAAAGTGCAGACAGTTTGCTTTTTATTCCATCTCCATAAGAGTTGCTTATTTAAATCCTCATTTTGAAAAATCAAACTGTATTTGATGAAGGTCTTGTTATTGGTCACCTTCTTATCCAACATTAAGAGGGTTTGGAATTAAAAAGAGGTTTTTATTTAGAATATATATTATATATAAATAACCTGTTTATATATCTAACACAAATATGTCTACTGGTTATCAGTACAGCTACAAAAGCTGCTCATTGTTGGTTTCCTCTCTTTGGACAATTCATCAGATGCTTTTTTATGTAAAAAGGCAAATCGTCAGAAATTATACAATCTGAAAAAGTGAAAGTCCGATTTGAATCATAAACTGTCCGATCCATATATGTGCTGCAACTCGTGAATATTTTCATTATAATTTAGCCCATTATGTTCTAGGTTAATCATGTGGTCTATAAATGGTTTGTGAGTAGTAAAACATTTCCACATCTTGTTAGTCCAAAACTTAAAGATATTAACTGATATGATATTAAACAGAAAATGCAGGAAATCTCCATATTAGAGAGGCTGCTACTTTGAATGATTAATCACTGAAATTAACATTTTTGAACCAGGTGAACCAATGATTGCAGCTCTACACCTATTTAAATGATCATTTAAATCTAGCTTGTGATGCTTACAACACTTCAAGATGAACATCTTAACACCTTAACTACATGCATGGACCAGCTTATTTGTTTGTGCTTTTAGTGAACCTCACAGTAAATTGTATTGGTTGTATGTAAGCTAGTAGGCTAATGTGCTAAAGTCCCACTTGCATATGTTATTCTAAAGTGTGTAGCCTTCATGTCCTAAGCTTGAGTCTGGTTTACCTCTGTCTACAGTGCTGTTCAGTGATCTGTGCATTGTCATGTGTTCTTAATGCTGCTCTGACCTGTGTTTGTGATAAGGTGGAGAAGGGGCAGCCGCTGTGTGTCCTCTCAGCCATGAAGATGGAGACCGTGGTCAACTCCCCGTTAGCCGGCACCATCAAGGCGGTGCATGTCATGGCCGACGCCTCGCTGGAGGGAGGCGACCTGATACTGGAGATTGAGGAGTAGAGGGAGGTATTTAGAGTCTCTGATCCTGGGAATGATGATGGGGGGGGGGGGGGGGGGGGGTAAAAACACTTATCTGTTGCAGTACTGACATTTGTACATATTCTGGGGTTACAACATGAAGCAAAGCTGCACACAACGGTTGGTGTAAATAGTAGATTATCTGACAATCCTTATATATTCATTTGATGGGGATTCCTTAATGAACTGTACCACTAATCGAACTATATTATCTCTTAGGCGTGGTGATTAGTATCTCAGTACATCTCTTAATGTCCTGTCAACTTGTGGAGAATAACATATCTTAGAAAGACCTATATTTGAATTGTTATACATTCCATTACTTGCTAATCTCACTAGTCTTAAATGTGATGTACTACAAACTGAGCTAATCATGTGTAACACTAACAGGGTTCTAACATCTACTTGCAATTAAATGCCACAATTTCCATTTCTATGCTGTTGATGTTGCTTAATATATTCAAAGTGTGTAGACAAAACTTTATATTAATGTTTTTCTTGGGTTAGGACAAGAAGTATGTATGCTCGTCTTGGCATTACTGATCTCTGAGCGCCACAGCGGAGTGTAGCATTAAGACTCACTGACTTTTGTAGGGTAAACATGTAATACTGTTCTTTAGAAAGACAATGAAGCACACATCTTACGTCTTGCACAGAAGGAAAATAAATAGAAATCTGAACACAATGAGAGAAGCACAACAGATCAAAGCACTGTTTCAGGGCCAGATGTTTAAACAGAGTATTTTGCTATCAGAAATAGTAGATGGTTTATTTTTGGAAAGATCTTCGCTGGTGATGGAAATGTTTCCTCATTCACACCTGTCTTTAAATCCCATGAAGCTGTCGGCCATTTTGGAGACAAGCTAACAGGATTAGTCATGTGATTTTTTTGAAGTATATCTAAAACCAATTGAGCTCTATCTGCTGGATTTTAAAAGTGTTAAATCACAGGCTGCTAAGGTAACTTTCTTTTAGGGTCTCTGATTTCAAAAAGCTTTCACAGCGCAGCTCGTCCATCTTTTAATAACCAGGAGAGATTATGGTGAACGGTCTTCTGACTGCAAGGGGATTTTAAGGCTAGGTGAAAATGGGATTACATGGTGGTGTAATGGAGGCGTGTGGTGGTATTTTCTGAGGCTCTGCTGATGAATTTTTAAATTAATTCTCTGTCAAATGATGTGAAATTAGCCGGACTAATAACAGACTCTGGAGACTACCAGTAGCAGCGCTCGGTTTTATATTTCTGATGTGTGTGTTTGCATAAATGAGTGTGGCTGTGTGCAAGCAAATTCACAAGTCAACCAGTCCTTAAAATAATGCACCTCCAGAATTAAAAACCTCCTAAAAGCAATTCAATATTCATAACACGCACTGATGCAAACATATTTGTACTAACACTCCCAGCCCTTCTGCTGCCTAGATACAAACAAACACACCTCTCAGTGGTGTTGCGCGGATGTCAAACATTACAGTTCCTGAATTTAACAGACAAGATTCAACCGATTCCACAAATGCCAGACTTCTCAATTATTTGGATGTCTTGAACCTGGAAGTGATCAATGCTAAATTGAATATTTCGCCACCCTGACCAGTGAAAGGAGATAAGTAATTAGCTCACATAGTAATTACAGTAGGAAAGGAAGTGTCACATCTCCCTGTTATGCAGTGAACGAGCAGAAAAGATATGACAGCCTACTTTCCCCAAACATCAATACTGCTTTGATGGACTAATCAAAGCACACAATTCAAGTTGAACTGTTCTGACATTTTTGCTCCATTACCTCTGAGAATGAGACCCCCTTCTGAACTATGCATCTATACTAAGCAGTGACACTATGTAAGTACGACACTGAAAAGTCCTCTCGCTCTCCCAAGCCCCCTGTACTCCTGGCTTTATCAATCTGTATTAACTACTGGGATTGTATGAAAGAGTGTTTTCAACCAGCTGTTGCAAAATAATGTTAAGTTCCCTCACTTGTCCATATATCCAACCACCTTTTCATCTTGTCTTCCTTCTCAACAGTGTAAATGGTGGTTTCCTCTAATGCAATAATGTACTGAATCACAGTGTTTCTCTGTCTTAGCCTGCTGTGATTGTAACAACCATGTTTCTGACAAAGTACTGCTGATATTGTCTGGGGTTAAAAAAAAGAATAAATGGGAGAAAAAAAAGCACATAACTGGAAATATTCTTTGTTTCAGAGAGAGATCCACGTCATTAAACTGTTTTTGACGTCAATTGTTGCAGAGAGTATGAAAAGAGGTGAAATGTATCTTTGCTTGACTAAAGTAAACGCATTCACTCTCAGTTTAGCAGATGTGACTGCCTGGAGATACAAAATGTCTCCATTGAATTTCCCTCAAAATATTCATGACAGAGTTTTTTGAATTTCTTTACTAGATTATACTACTTGTGAATTTGACATTTTAGGTTATTCATTTCCATCTGCTGTAGCAGTTTAAATATTAGTCCTAGGAAAGACCAAAAAGGGAAACACAAAGAAAGTAATTGCTTTGTTCTATCTATACTTCAAAAATAAAGTTAAAGATGTATCTGTGTGTATTGCATGTTCTACACAGTGGGCAAAAGAAAGGCCGCAGGCCGGCTTCACTGGAAGCTTTCGAAGAACAAATGACTCCCTCACAACCTTGTATGATCAACTAATGGCTCATGCTGGCCGGAGTCCAATATGTCTCATTGCTCGAGTCCTGTAATTCATATCTCTTTCAGAATAATGTGTCCAACTAGTATTAATGATTTCAACAACAAATGTTGAAGTGAAAGTACCTTTGTCACAGACCAAAGTGTATCACATTTACTACCATAATGCTACAGAGGTAGATGCTGGACTGTTGGAGCCAGTGTGATTTTATTTGACCTCCGCATGTCGCATGCCATCTCCTCCATCCAACCTCTTGCACATCAGAACTCAGTTGGTATCTGGGAAAGCACCCAACAAAGAAAGTCCATAGAAACAACGTATACACTTAATGGCTGGACCATGACAATCATTTCTAGT
Organism: Trematomus bernacchii; assembly: GCF_902827165.1. Lineage (NCBI taxonomy): Eukaryota > Metazoa > Chordata > Actinopteri > Perciformes > Nototheniidae > Trematomus > Trematomus bernacchii. Next base: position 2,037,184 of record NW_022987685.1, read on the forward strand.
ATAGTGCAAAACAGAAAATGTGATATTCAAATTGAACATTTTCGTACTATACTTTGTCGGGTATTCTTGCATTTATTTAGCTTCTTTTTTTTACGTACTCTGCTATGCGTTTTACGCATTTATTTGGCACACTATACTGTGCCCTTTTTTGTCAGGTTTTTGACACATTTTAGACTTACTATACTACATCTAGTTTTTTGCATATTCTCAGCACCATATACTATCTAGTTTTATTTTTTTCTTGCATATTGTCAGCATCCTAAACTGTGTTTATGCAAAAAAAAGCCACAGTATAGTATGTCGAAATTATACCATAAAACGACTTAGTATAGATTATTGAACATTTGAAAAACAACTGCATATTATACTATGTCGAAAATATGAAAAAAATGCCATAGTATGTCGTAAATATGCAAAGAAAAACACATAGTATAAAATGTCGAAAATATGCAAAAAATGTCCAAGTATATTTTGTTGAAAATATGCTAAAAAAAGTCATAGTATGTCCAAAATATGCCTTAAAACAACATATGTTGGGGAAAAAACTCAATGTACTCTTCCATTATCAGAGTAGCACATGATAACAAAGGCCCAACTGTAACTGCGTACATGACAGGATGTATGATTAGCTAGAAGAGCATCAGGACTGTTTTAGGCATATGATAGCTATGTGACAACGATTAACATGATGGTTCAGCCTCTATGGAGATAGACATACGACAGGCATGATCATTTCTGACGTGGGCCTCAGCTAAACAAAACATTGTATACTGCTCTGAACCGGTATTCCTGCATCTTGTGACTGTGTAACACCATCGAAAATATTCTTCAGGTCCTGTGTGGATCTAGTCAAATGCATCACCGTCCTCCTAAGCCATGTACGATATGCTTATCAACACTTTGTAAACTGCAAGAGACCGGGGATAGAAACTGTTGATATGGTGCCAGGATATAAGAATAGCTCTTTGTCATCATATTAAATCACAGGGGTAACAACGGATGTAACGACCCGCTTGTTATCTGACTTGAGTGACTGCTTTGATTAATAACAATAGAATCACATTTGCATATGTGAATAAAGAAGATGGCAGTCTGCCTGCTATGACCTTGATTGGTTTGCTGATTTCACCTCAAATAAACAGAATGGGGTCTTCATTCACAAAATTCAACAGAGGATTTTAGCAGAGTGGAAACCTGCCTTTTTAAAAATTCTAATTGAGATTATCAAGGCTATTTCCACCAAACACCCAGCTGTCTTTTCCTCAGTTTATGTGTATAGGTTACATCTGCATCTGCCCATCTGTTCTATGCAAAATAATGCTTATGTTGGTACCCTTGCTTCAATAACTATTTAAAAGTCAAGTGAAACATTAAATCCAAGCATATATTTCCTGTTGCTTTCACACGCTGTCACGCTGTGTGCACGATGCAGTGATTGGTGTGCATTAGACACAACAACTACAGAGTGTGAAGTCCTCTCTAATGAGAGGACTTGTGTTTCACAGCAATATGTATGCTGTAATAACTAGGACATAAATGGACAGCTACCTACTGTATTTACAAAAACAGATTAGTCCCATGGCCAAATATATTATATTTAGAGAACTTTTGTGATTATTGTAAAGTGACAGTCACTTGAGAAAAAGAAACAAAGAAAATCAATGATGTATCGTTAAAGCCTCACAAAAAAAGTGAAATGTATTTTTAGACATCCAGGTCTGCTGTCAACAGATATTATCACTATTGATTGATTTTTTTTTCTTTGTAATGATTACAGATACATCTAGATAATACAATTAATGTAGAATTGTATTTCTCAGTCAATCAATTGTTAATCTGGGGTAAAATGTCACAAAAACATTTCCTAAAATGAAGTTGATGTCATCAAATGGCTCAATTTGTCCTACCCTTAATACTGTATATTCAGTACACTATTAGAAAAGAAACATTTAACAATTGACTCATTTGAAGTACTGTTTGCAAAAGAAACGTCTGCAACTATTTTAAATGACAGTCAACTAATGTATTATTTGAATGATCGTTGCAGTTAAAGTTACAGTGCGTGCTTCAGATAATTGAGCGACAGAAGTAGTCAGCCTCCAGTCAGCTCCTCGGAGAGAAGCTCCCAGCATTGGGCCACCTCCAGATGAAGCCATGACTTGGAGCTCTGCCTCTTTCAGCCGATTCTTTCCTCATAAAGGTCAAGGACCTGCTTTGATGGGGTCTCAACATCACAGCAGAAGCAAACGTTTTCATTTCCCAGCGTCAGGAGGTCATGGACCAAATGTCTTATTTGGATCTCAGACTGAGACTGTTTCATAAGTCCTGCCTCTAATCCATAAATGAGAGCCAGAGTTGAAATCCCCTGTGTGGCTTTGCTCATCCCTTTGTCTGCCTTACGAAGGTCCAAATGAACAGCAAATAGCCACTCGGGAGAGCTGGGAAGTCTTGGCAGCTCTGCGTGTCAAAACTGAAGAAGCTCTGTGGGATTTTGGCAGAGCTGTGCGGCAGCAGCTGGCAGAGGAGCAACTATTTCTAACCCAGGTCTGAGTCTCTTACACGGGCCACAGGGGTCCGCTGCTTTGCTGAGGGGCGGCTCTGATACCTTTGCTGCTGTTCCATAATCCCTTCAGTGCTTGCTTTGCTGCTTTCTTTGCTGTAATCCTCCTGCCTGAATAAAGAGAGAACAGACGAGAAGGAGGGGCTACAGCGTCTCCGCCAGACGGGACGTCCCCCTGTCAGGATCCTTGTCAATCAGCACCATCAGGATCCTCTCCATAAAACACAATTCAATTCTTTTTCTGCACAAAAAAGATATCAAACTAAATAGCAAAACATTTAATTGTATGTCAAAAACACAGCGAAACAGCATCGAACACACGTTACAAATAAGGTCTCTTAAGCACTAGCTCGCCACGTGTGGTCCACTGCTATCTCCATTACTTCTTACTCAAAGATTGCTTCTGAGAGTCCAGGGGCTTGCAGGGCAGTTACACCCCCCGCCCTGCATGTCCTCACTGAAACACCTGACAGCATATCTAGCCCACATTTGGCTCTGCTCAATTTCGTAATGTGGTGATCTGATAACTCACCAGGGCACATGTCAGTCATGAGCAAGGTTACATACCAAGAAACAGGAAACTATCCGCCTGTACTCTCCTCCTTGTGTCTTACCTTCATCATTAAACACCATCGAGCAGAGAGGCGCATCACTAAGCCATAGGCCACCTCACCAGTGATGAGGTAACAAGGCACACATCAATTAACTGGACAGATCAATGCTGCATGCTGACAAATTCACTCTCTAATGAATGCATCGAATGGTAGCCAGCAGCTAGCCTGGACATGGATCATTTCCTGTCACCCCTTCAGACTCAATCTCAAGCCCTTTTGATGGTACAGCTTCTGACACTCACACACTGTGTGGGTGTCGGCATGAGAGGAAAGACTCAGGTTGTGTTCATACTGCATGTGTGTATGTGATGAGACATCTCATTAAGCACTGAAACTGGTTTAGCCTCAGGTGTCAGAAAGGGCAGAAACACACACATGCATGTACAGCTGAGCTTTTTTTAAACACACAGCAGCTTTAAAAGTGTGTGTTCCCGTGTGTCTGAGCATATATGTGTGTGTGCGTGCGAAAGTGTGCCCTCTCGTTGCCACTATGAGCTTAAAGTCTTCCAACTCTAAATCAAAGCACTGCAGCAAATATAAGAGAGAAGCTGGAGAGCAGAAACAGAGGCACACACACAGTCAGACGGCGAGGATTCACTGCGACAGAGGAGCGGCTCAAACTGCGACACACAGACAGGAATTAAGGAATTAGAAAGCAAAGAGAGGAAGAGGATCAAAGAAGAAGAGCAGCAAAATCACCCGTTTTTTATTTACGTGCACAGACACACGCCGCCAATCATCACGTGTATTTGTGAAGAGAAACATTCTCCACCTTAGTGTCAGAATATTGCACTGTTACCGTGGCAACAGGCATGTTCAGGACAAAAGAGTGTGTTGTTCCTAAAACACAAACAGTCCAAGCGGATTCTTCTTTTACATAAACATGTTAATGCGCCTGAGAAGATAGGATTATATGCAGGGGGGTTGAAAGTCACTGAGTCAGGGATAGTGTTTATTTACGTCAGAAGAAGTGATGCGCTGTAGCTTTGAGTAATGACGGCTTATCCAGGCAGAGCATGTGAGAACAGCCTCAAACCTTCACCTGCAGCACACATCAGCTCTCACATCACAGCGCCAGAGGATCACACAGAGGTCTTACAGCTGGAAACATGCTGCCGTTTGAATGAATGGTGCCTCCAAGTGTCTCAGGCAACCATGCAGGACTTTTCATCCCCGTTCATATATGTTGGTGCTCTTTATTTCTACATACACAACAATAAGTACTACAACCTCACTGCCACTCAACGGCCTGGTTTAACAGAATCTTTGAAAGCATTTAGCTCATGTCTGTCCCTCAAGTTGCATGTTGATTGTTTCTTAGGCGCTGATCTGCTCAAATCTGCTCAGATTTCATCAGTGTCCTATATCATAAATGCAGAACCACACATCAAACCAAAATGTGTCGTTTTAGGTTAGGGTTTATTCAAGGTCCTGAATAAATCAGGTAAATTAATCAATCTGAAAATACTGTTGTTGCACTGTGGTGTGGACAGGAAAACTGAACATTTCCGCAAATGGTTTTTAAGTTTTCTTTAAGCAAAACGAAAAACATCTTGCCTTTTATTGCATCTATTAAGGAATGTTGATGACTGCAACATTAGCTGTAATGTACAATGCTGTTTACTGACAAGAAAAGAAGGGAGGACAACAAATGTAACCATTTTATGAACTTCTGAAAAACAGAATTTTCAGGCCTCATTGAATAATAATCAGGTCAAACGGTGGCTCCCTTTCACCTGCCTCTGCATCTGAGGAATAACAATTCATATTTGTTGGAAATGATGCCTAAAAACAGAGGAGGTTAAGATGGGAGAAAGTAATTAAGACGTTTGCAGGAAGTAATGGGGCGCACTAACAACTGAAATCTATTGTTTTTTAATGTGACCTTTGAAAGCAGGCATTATCAAAGAAAAACTAAATGCAAAGAAAGAATCTACATGGAGACACTGTTACTGTATAATATTTTTGCCTGTCCTCCCATTGACAGCATGATGTCATTTTCAGCTTAAGATGGTTGGACTGGAAACCTCTTAATACCTCTCCTCACTATTCACCCACAGCTGGATACAAGACGTTCACACATCTGCTCTAAGACCTGTCAGAAGTCTTATCCCGGTAATAAACACTTTAAGTAGCAGCAGGTGAGGCTCAAGTGGATCCAAAAATACCTTTAAATTGCAACACTTAACAAAATAACTCCAAGAAGGCATCAGCATGCTGGCAGATGGGTGATATAACACTTGACTGAAAGAAGTCGCTCGTGTTTTCCAGAATTGAACAGTAATGGTTGGTTAGTACATGCAACGTGTTGGCTCCAGCCTTATCTCTTCCTCATAAAAAGGACATGAGATAAAAACTGTCACTACATCTCTATTAAGACCATTTTAATTGTGTGGGAATTGTATCTCAATAGAAGCTTATCTGGTACATAACTGCTCGACCACAACACATTTCCCTTTATGCATAACAGTGAACCTTATCTGCCTTCCTTTAATACATTAGTGTTTAATGATTGCATTACATCTTGTACGTTTAAAAGGAGCAGTGTGTTTTAATGGGCTCACACTGACCTAATATTTAAGTTAGTTCTAGTTAAAGACTAGTGTGAACATTGCATATAGCTTCAGGGTGTCCCTGTGATGAGCATGCAGAGTAGATGCTTTTGTGTGTAGAGTCAACCCTGTATACCTGTTTCTAATCTAATTCTGACTTTGGTTGTAGCTGATACTTAAACCGCTTTCCATACATCTAATTAAGATTGATTTCTTGCTCTGCATAACATTATTGATTCCTTCACAGCCTGGCACTATTACATAATATTGTGTGACTGACGGTATCAAGCAAGGTGATAAAAAGCATCAGAGGCAAAGCTCAGATAACACTTTGATCCAGCTGCTGATGAAACTGGAAAAGGAAATAAGTGAGTCATTGTTCTGCTACATCATACAAGGCCTACGGATCGCGTTCGTACGGAGAAGAGGGACGCACAAACTAATATTTAGAACAACCAAGCATGCTCCTAATGTTTTTAAAAAAATCTAAATGTTCTATTGGGAATACTATTATTAAACACATAGACATAATACCTTGTTATAAATCCACATCTATACAACTTCAGTATTATCCAAACCCAACATCTGAATGAAATCAATTCAAACAAACTGCCAAAAGAGATGCATGCCTGTCTGGAGATGTCAGATGATTGGGTAAATAGATTGGTATACAGCTCTGACTGGAATCAATAACATTTCTAAATGCAGCCTCGGTGGGATAAATCGATGATCTTTTGGAAATTATTACTTTAACAAGAATATGAAAAGATATGGTTTTCCGATCATTTGTATGCAACCCACCAATGAAGTAGAGAGGGTACTTTCATAAGGAGAGGAATAATAAATGCATCTCAACGGACCAGGCTTCACAGTGGGTGAGGAGCAGGTGAGTTTCTATCAGCTGCTCGTACAGGTTGTTCCTCACACAGAGCATTAACTCACATCACTCTCCATCAGTCTTACTCATGACTGTGGATCAGACAGAAAGACTCTGTTCAAAACGTCAGGGCAGCTGTCTGGCTTTGCAGGGGTTAGAGGGTTACAAATATAGCTCGGGGCTGTGCAATATACATCTGTGTATCGTAGGCTAGCTTTGTCAAATGGAGAGAGATCTGATTCGTTTTTATTTGCCAACTGCATGTAAAGTCAACATTAAAAATCTGATATTTTTCTTAATTAGCTCGAGATCATTGAAGGGGCACACACACACACACACACACAGTGGGCTCACGTGTTCAATTACTAGCAACAGCACATGGTTGCAGCATAGTATCGACTCTGGTAAATTAAACACCCTCGTTAAGATAACCTCATGACCCAGCAAATAAATATGGGGTGCATGTCGTCAGGGTGTGTGTGTGTGTGTGTAAAAGGTCCCTGTCGCAGCCTGCATCCCTCCCACTCTGAGACAAAACACTTGTTCTAGCAAAATAAAATGAGTAGCTGACTGCATTAAAAATGTATTATGCAATATTTTTGGTCCCAACAATAAATGAAATGGCTCTGTGTGATGTGAAAGGGTCACTTGCGTTGAACCCATTTAGATGTAATATTCTACTCCACTGGAGCTGCATGTAGCTTTCAGCCACATGTTGATATGTCTGGCTGGTACACAGAGAATCACCCGTAGATAAAATCATTAGCAGACATTTACAGCACAACATGTCATAACTTCACAGAATTGCAGGACTGCGTTTCTTTGAGTATATTTCACAGTGTTTGTTTGCCGTTCATGCTGTCAGGAATTAACACAGCTTTGAGGAAATTATTTGAAAGTAACTGCTATTGACACGCAACGCTGAACACGGGAGCATTGTTCCTATCCTCGCTAACACAGAAGCCTTTTCTGATCTAGTACAACCTCTCAGTATTTTCCCCTTTACTCAGGAAGAGTCCGATTTCCTGCAGGAACTCAAGGGCTTTGCCACTTCGACGTAAACGTGTTGTTTTGGGGCATTTTGCTGTAACAACTGATGGTGTTATTTTTCCTGGCAGGACAGCCTCAGAGGTAAATGACCGTCTGATTTATAGGTTTTTCTGACCGACGCAGAAACTGTTCTCTTCTGGTTGAATGAGCAGACGTTACTGCGCCCAGCAGGGACAAGCCTCCACCTACTGCTGTGAAGACAAATATAACTACTCCAACTGCAAAGAGGTAAATACATGTGAACATACTTTTCAAGGAGAACTCAAAGAAAAATACTAAATGAAAAAAGGCTGTTGCAAACACTGTATGAATAAAAAGAGAATGTAAAGCCCCTGGTCAAAGTTACAACTGTGTTTGACCTTTTCTTTCTACACTGCTTTTCAGAAATATCCATTTATTTGCCCAATGACAACATTTATTCAGGTATATCTGAAGATTTTTGACAAAGAATTGCTTTTGAAATGTTCCATTTCCCCTGGCTAATGTTTAATTACTAACAGGACATAATTATCACTGTGAATTTTAACAATGATAACTTCACAGGGAGTTAATGACTGACGCTGGAAGGACATTTTGTGTATTGAAAAGGTTTCAACAGTACTGATTACACCTTGAAGTGTTTACTGCTATTACCAATATTTAAAAAAATAATAAACATCTTCTTAATGCTTTTCTGCTAATGTATGATTGTCTGCAACATAATAGATGTGTGTGCACTCTTATTTAGCCTTTTACTCAAGAGTTTATTTTCAGCATAAAATCAAGAAAGGCCTCTCAAACAGGTTTTATAGAAGGAATACAAAAGGTTACGTTGGACGCACATCTCCTCAGAGCCTCATTCATGTATTAAAGAAGGCTCATGCCTCACTTGCATGAGGAACATATATAAGTAATTTCTGCAACCTATGACCATGTTCGGCCCTTATGATGAATTATTGATTTCCTTGGTGTAGGCTACTCAGTGAAGCCGACTTTAGCCCAGCGTTATATTCGAGCACGAGGCCATCTTAGGGGACTCAAACACCTTGACTGGTAAAGAATGAGATTGCTCACCAGACCAACTAACCCTAAGCTGCAAAGTCTAGCTCAGAGTTTGGCTTGTGCTTACTGTGACAAGCTGAAGGTAAAGCTAATATCATTTGATACTTGTGAAACTCAGAACTTTTACCACAGGCCTAGAAAAATGTTATTTTAACAACTTTTCGCAGGTCGATTTAAGAAACACAGAACAGTGGATGAAAAGTGGATCTCGGTGATACTAACGTGTGTGTGTTACATTTTATAAACATGTTAAAGAAAATAGGTGTGTTTTTACCTATTTCCTTGACCTGGTAACTCTAGAAACAAACCAGCAGGAAGCTAAGAAAGGTACTCCTGTGTACAGGGGGGCAGAAAAACCTACTTTAGAAACCTGAAATAATGCACGCTACATTTTGAATACTTTCCCCCGTTTACCTTGTAGTCAAGCAGCCCTTTCTAACGGGTTAGATAAAGTCAGAGTGCAGGCAGGTGTAGCTTTCTCTTTACAAAACTCATTAAGTCATTCACTTGATGAGACATGTATTCAATGTGATGTACAAAGCATGCAAAGACCTCTACAGCTGTCTCACCTTGTAGGAGGAGTGAGAGATATTGAAAACGACATTTCCAATAAACATTTCCATCGACATTCATTCTCTCTGGCTGTATAAACTCCTCTGCAACCAAAGACTTATCTTAATAGCTCATGGCATTCAGAAAAAGAGAATATATCTGTTAAATGCACCAACTGCAATGCAAGAGGCCACAGACCTTGAAGCACTAAACTGAGTCATAAAAACCCGACATCACTATTCAAGACATATATAGAAATGTATAGAAAAGGATAATTCAAAGGCATTTTCCAGTGGCACTCGAGCCAACTCAGGTGTGGCGCTCCAGGGTTACAACTGCTCTGAGGATGACAAAAATTACGTTTTCTAAAAACAAAACCACAGACTCTATGATGTTAGTTGGGTAGAGCCAAACACACCATCTTCATGTCCCTCAGTGTTACAAACCTTTCACATTTTAAACGATTTCATTTCAATTAATTTCTCATTTAATTTGCTATTGAATGAAGAAGGCCTGTAGAGCAAAGTGCATTCATATTGAAGCAGTGTTGCATTGCCATGTTCATATTTGATTGCCAGTTTACCTCTGGGAGGCTGGCACTTTCCCAAAACAAAACCGACCCGGCTTAAGTCTAACGGATTATTGAAGTGATCTTTCTGTCTCACAAGCACTGAGTATTTTATTTTTCTCTCTGGAGTTGAGTTACGTTTGTCAACAATGCTACAAACGGAGACCTGTAATGTAGAGTGAATTCTTCTTTCTGAACAGATTCCCAAAAAGCTAGCAATTAATTAATGAAAATAGAACTGCTTTGTTTTTAATCATCTCTACATCACAATTGAATCTTCCCTTCAATTGTTCAATCCTTTTTACCTACAGCTCATGTGTGTAGATACAATGCTCTCAATTCCTTTTGCAAGACAACAGAAGATAGATATTGCAGGTATGAGAGCCAGTGGTTTCATGAACGTGGAGAATAGAGGGAATGTACCATGATATAACTGCAAAGGTGTTTTTAATGAATTGCTTGTCCACTGGCAGCAGGCATCCATGAGCAATGTCTCCCTATCAAGCAGTACAAGGGACTATATGCTGCAGTGGAACTGTTTTTACCCATTCTTTCACTTGACTGTTTGTTTACCATTAAACAATGGATAACTTGCCTTTGTTATCAATCTCTTAAAACAATAATCATGCCCACTTTAAAATGCTCTCCTTGTCACTCTCTCACCTTGATATTCTTCCTAAAAAGTATTTTCATTGCCAGCTGTTCCTTGGTAACTAGCAAGGCCACTGCCGGCACATTGCACCCACGCCTCCACCCACCAGCCCGTCTGCAACACAAAAAAGGTTCTCTCTCCTCTGTCCTTAGATGCCTTCCTGTAGCCAGATGTCCATTCGCATACAACACAATCACCAAGGGCATTAAAGCACAGCAAAGTGCGTGTGTGAGACAAAAGCATTCCACAAATTAATTTCAGGATATGGGTTGTTACAGGATAATAAACATTATTCATGAATATCATAAAGCTAGTGTGGGGGAAACTTCTGAAGCAGGACTCAGAGACACGAGGAGAGCTGGAGCTTTGATGGCAAACACTGACGGTTTATTTGGAGCTTCGGCCGGAGAATTCACAAGACATGTCACGGGCCACGATCTGACCACACGGTTGAGATGCCACAATCAATTCTGAAGAACTCTTCTGTAGTTCGAGGTTTTAACTAGTTCACAGTGTAATAATCAACATTCTTCAATAGATAGACTAAACAAATATGGACCCTGAAACTAACTAGAGCTGTCGTCCATAGAAAAGAATGTGCGCCAGGGAACCTACGTTCCAGATAAAACAAGGGCTTCTATGTCCCTGAACAATAAACTATCTCTTGTCAGCTTGTGCTCGGTCATAAGCTGGCAACAACAATGTGCCCAAGCTGCCCCTCCTTAAGAGAGATAGCAACAATACCCAAGGCCGTAGACCTATGCCATGGGAAAGGAGACAGTGAGAGGAGAAAATGATGAACTGTGTCAAAGGTTAAATACCTAAGCAAATTATTCCCCAACAGCTAGTAGTTCTGAGCTTTATACCTGAGCTATAACTCTGCAATGACAGTATTTTATTTTATGTGTTTTTTTCCACAACTGCCAATTTATATGAACAACAGCTGGCATGAAGCAGTGCAGCTTGAAATGTCAGCTTCTCATCAGAAAACTTTCATTTCACTTCAGCTACAAATAAGAAGGCAGTGTACTGTAAAATTATTTTACTTAGCGTTTGGAGTCGTAATAATCTTGCCCGGTTACATTATGTGTTTTGTCTGGCAGTGTGCTTATCTCACCAAAATGGCATCTTCAGAATCCGCTACCCAACAAAAATATTCAGGATTAGGAATACTTAAACAATAACACAGCTAAAAACATGAACCAGACAGGGACAAATCTTCCCCCACCATCTTGCTCTGGTCTGGTTCCTGAGATCGGCTCCAGCCACAGTTGAAGTTCTCCTGCCAAAAAGTGCCACGTGAGAGAGGGGTTATCCTGTTTGCTTCCCCAGTGCCAGGGAATATCAGCAGAGCAGATAAGAGCTATCGATGTTGAATTACACCCAACTGGAAAACAAGACACGATTCTCAACCACAGAGCGAGGAGGAGAGCAGCAGAGAGGATGTGAGATAAACCTCCTGAAATCCAGGCTGGAACCGCGCAGCAGCCATATTAGATGTTTCTCAGCCATGCAGAATACATCCCGTTAGAGTGGAAGCAGGCATGAAGCCCCGGTCAGCCACTGGGCTGGAAGTGATATTGAAGCTACTATTAAAGCCTCGGTTTGGGATTTTCCCTGACATGGATACTAAAAGGTTTTAAACCCATGACCCAAATTCTTCAATATGCGACCCGGAAAGTGTTCTGCCCTGCAGTGGCACTCACATTCAATGAATCAAGCTGCTGCTTCTTTGAGTACTACTCATCCCTGTTTAAATATAAAGACATGTGGTGGGAATTGTTGACAAAAACATCAGTCTATGCTAGCATTGATGACAATTTATTTCAGGAAGGTCTTCAGTAAAGTCTTATCTAAACAGACTTGAATGCAATACTTTAGCTCAAGGTTTTACTAGATGAGGTGACTGATTGTACCATACAAACATGTATTCCTCTTTAAAAATAAGTGAGAGCACTTTTCAACACTTGCTGTTATCCAGAGCAGGGCCTGTTTGAACCGCTTGTCCCCGATGTGCAGGTCTTTAGCAGCCATGTGCATTGAAAACGGTTTGATGACATACAAAAAAACAAAAGTATGGAAAAACATAGGTTTGGAACTAAATTAAGTATGGAGGTATTTAATCCAGAATCTTATAATTAAAAAAAAATCCATTTAGGTTTAGCTTTCAACAATTCCATTATGAAAAACTAAAACTCAAAAGATTTCATTTAGATCTGTAATTACCTTCTGTTAGTGTGAGACACTTCAGTTTTAGTGGCAATTTCATTAATTTTCCTAACATGAAGCTCCAACATAAAAATGCGATGTCATGCCGACACACAGAATTTGTTCAACACATTTTGTTATCTTTTACATCAGATTTTGTATTAACTACTTCCAAACCGCGCATGTTCTGGTGCAGAATAGTTCAAGCTTAAGTTATTCAACATGGTCCCATTTTTAACAGGGTTTTGTGTCTGAGTCAATTCTGTCACATTTACATGAAATCTAACAAAACGGTTATTCCTCTGAATAACAACAGTGACGGTCAATGCCTGCTTGATATAAAGACCCAGCTACCTAAAACTAATGTTTTTTAACTGCTCTTTGATAATAAAAATACATGTATCACACAACACAAACTACTGGAAAAGCTTCATAATTTGGTTTTAATTACCCAAGTCTTCTTTGAGTTTGTCTGACTAATGTTTGTGCAGATATAGTCAAGGCTGGGATCATGAGACTGAAGGCTATAGCATAAAACATTTTTTTATTCACCAAACTATTTAATGACTCCTCCTGACCCATATACATGTTTGTATCCATATATTCAGGTTTGAGCTTGTAATTTGTCTTACTGCATGTTGCACATTAAGTTTAGCCTCCCGCGTGTTCGTCGCTGCAATTTTCAATCTGAGCTCTATGGGAGTCCCTTCCTAACCCCTTCATAAATGATATGCAGCGTGGGGGTGGGGGCGATTTAAGGCAGCCTTGGCTCCCCTGACAGCCCGCTTGTTACAGTTGTCAGCCCGCTGAAGTAGTTTGACACCTGTAATCTCCGTTGCTAGGGTTTTCAGCCAATTTCCGTTGGCAGGGCTCATACGGCCCAGCCAAGCAAGAAGGGAAAAAGTGACAATTGACTTGACCGGTGAGTTGTATAAAAGTGGTATCATCAACTTAATACACACCCTGAAGGAGTTTCACCTCCTCCACAAAAACACATCCATCAGCTAAAGACAAGTTAATTGTGAGTTTAAAGCCAATGCATCTGCCAACAGTGAAACACTTGAAATAAAGACATTTTTACCAGATCTTTACTGTGCATTCACATTATGGTTTAAAAAAAAAAGGAATATATGAGAAAAGGAAAAAGCACACGTTTTTTTTCCTGCTTGTGGCTAGACACAGGATAGTGCCTTTACTTTAGACTCTGCAGTGTATGCAGTGTGCATTGTTTCTTGAGGTGCTATCCAGGCAGTGAAGTGCACTTAATGCTGTTAAGTTAAATCCAGTAGAGCGTCTCCTGCTGTGTGTTGAATGCCAAACACACCGGAGGAGGAGCTCCAACTTTATTTAGCCAAGCAATTACAAGTAAATGTTTGTGTGTGTGTGTGTGTGTGTGTGTGTGTGTGTGTGTGTGTGTGTGTGTGTGTGTGTGTGTGTGTGTGTGTGTGTGTGTGTGCGCCCATATGTGCATGCAGCATTAATAAGCTCCGTAATGAAAGGGGACAGTTTTCTGTTGCCGTGGTAATGAAGCAGCAGAGCGTTGCCATGCACGACGACAGAGATAGAAAATAACTGTATAAGGGCATCGTCTTGGAAACACAATCAGCAGACAGGGACGTGTTTGGACGGAGGCAGACGGAGACAGATGGATGGATAGACAGATTGAAAACACAGAGAGGTACATGATGCAAAAGACAGATACAAGAGACAAGAGGACAGAAGCCATGCAGAACACCTTTGTATGTCAAAACAGAGGTCTGTGTAAGTGTTGGAGAGACAACAGAGAGACTGATGGATGGTGTTGTCTGTACAGCCAGAGGGTGTGTGTGTGTGTGTGTGTGTGTGTGTGTGTGTGTGTGTGTGTGTGTGTGTGTGTGTGTGTGTGTGTGGTGTGTGTGTGTGTGTGTGTGTGTGTGTGTGTGTGTGTGTGTGTGTGTGTGTGTGTGTGTGTGTGTGTGTGTGTGTGTGTGTGTGTGTGTGTGTGTGTGTGTGTGTGTGTGTGTGTGTGTGTGTGTGTGTGTGTGTGTAGGACATGGAGGGGGACATGGATGGGCTGATGTGATCGATTTGACTGGGCCCCTGTCCCCCGAAGAGAGAGAGATTCAGATGGATGGATACAAAAAGAGATGCAGCAGAGGAAGAGTCGCCCTGACAGACAGACAGATAGAAGAGAGAGGAATGCTGCGAGCCGACCGACGGATAGAGTGAGACGATAAGGAGTGATATGAAAGACAGCTAGTTTAATTTAGAGGTACATGGCGAAATAATTTGAGTGAGGAGAGGTCAGGCTCAGTCGATGAGAGATGTTGAGCTGCTGGGTTTAATATGAAGGAGAAGAGAAGGAGACCAGGATGATTTCTTATGACCTTGACGCAGTGTGGTTTAAACGTAATTATAAGTGAGTCTCTGTATAAGCCAGAGACAATTGGTGGAGTCAGTTCTCTAGCACGTGCAGAGCAGTCCACTGAAGGTGAACCAGAGAGGGTCAACGTTCAGATGTGTAGACTTGGACAAGGTGAAGGATTATTTGGATGTAAACACTCAAACAAAAAACAAAAATAAAGTAGTTTTTTTCATGTAATTTTAAATCAAATGTCATCTTTCCCTTTAAGAACTTGTTTTAGGTTTAGTCTAAACAAAATGGGATTAAAGGCTACTTCTGTTGCTTCTGTGCCTGCTGGGTGATTAAATCGACACTGCATTCATATTGCACATACAAGCGTACCTGTGGAGCTGTAAATACTGTACACAATGCACAGCTACTCCTTGAAATATTCAACATTTATCTTGCTGTGCGCCACGAGCCAACATGGCACTCATCAGATAGATTCCAAGGCGGCCTTCTGACGAACAAAGTCTCAAGATGAATTTTCAAAATGCGTCTCAATAGCCTCGTCTCAATACCCCTCCTCGACTCCTCCTTTCCCTCACTCGCGTCCCTTCCTTGCGTCTTAGCTCCGCCTCCGTAAGATGCGAGCGAGAGACACGAGGAGGTGACGCGAGGACAGAGGAGTCCTCAGGTATTAATTGGGATGTCCTCGTTCACTCAAACGTCACTCTTAAACGACGTCTGTTAATGATGACATGTGCACAGCTGTATCCCCTCTCATTGGGTTTAACTGAATAACCCCTTAGAACCGGCCCATTTATTGTTAAATATGTATTTAAATGATGAATCTTTCTCTTTTTAGTCAAGGAATTCAATGTATGATGGTTGGTCCTGCTTTTGTGTTCCGTTTTGGTGTAAAATGTACATTTCAATAAAATTATAATTATAATAATGTGAAAGCCTTTACTCTGAACATGTGTGTCCTGTAGATCCCCACATTTACCACAAACCCACATTCAGGACTGTGAATTTTAAATAATTTAACTACTCAATATTTTAACACAAAACAAAACAAATAATTTGTATTTATCAAGATCTAGCCATTTATGAAATAGCTTTCTTAATAGCTATGTTTTAGTGACGTTCAAGATCATTAAACATGACTTAAATTGTTAGTATAACCTTAAGAAATGAATTGCACATAATAATTCCCACGGAGCTGTGAGCACTTATACATTTATGTGACGCTTTTCCACTCATTCTTCCAGTTCTCCGTTTTCCTGTGTTGAAATCGACCAGCTGTGAAGGTGGGGGCGGGGCTTTTATACGCGAGTAGTGAAAACACTTCCGCGTAGTCTGCTCTCGTGTATCCTCCCTTTCGTCTCCTCCCGCACCCCTCCTCCCTCACCCCTCCTCGACTCCTCCGTGTGCATTTCAGCTATAGAGTGGCGAAGTCCCTCCCACTTACTTCCGGGGTATGGGACCTTATTTCGGAAAAATTATGCATTGAAGTCAATGGGGAGAGAAAACTTATCTTTCGATCCCGTTTGAATTGTGCCATGAATTACACATATGATGTTTGTCAATCTTAAAAAATCATTTCCATGTCAAAAAAGTCACAGTTTGTCGTAAAACTGTTGAAATATAAGACTATGAAAAATACGTAACTAGAAAGACTACAAATCCCAGAGTCGCGTAAGTGATGTCACAATTGTTTACCTCCACCATTCAGATACCTAAGATCAGCGCAATATAGATATAATCTATCTATATGGCGCTGGCTAAGATAAGAACTTTAACAAGATGCCTGTGTGCTTAGTACCAGGTTGTTATTATACCAGCAATGGGTCTTGCTCGTTCTTTTGCTTCCCGTCTGATGAAACGACCAGGAGTGGCTTGATCAAGTTAGCTACCTAGCTAGTAGCTAGCACGTTAGTTAGCATTACAGCCTTGTCATTTTTATTAGCCTTAACATGAAGTAACATTAAGTAACCCAAAATGTTAAACAGTAAGAGTAGTAGTCATATTTCGTGAACCCTTTGAATAGTACTGTCACCGGTGTGATCATTCTATAATACACCATTTAATTCCGGGGGAGAAATGCTAACGCTAACGTTAGCATCGGCGATCTTTTCTACTTCATGCTATCTGCACAAATGGTTGACATTAAACATTAAAACGACCAGGCAGTTCAGAGAGAATCAAAAGAAGGCAGGCAGGCAGCTTTGCATGACATTCTTCAGGACGTGTTTCATTGTGGTGATAGTCAATCGTTTGTTGACAAGACAGTAGTGACGGCCATCTTGGTGACGTGTGTGGTTGACCAGAGATGTAGTTCATTTAGCGTTTCACACAAACAAATGTGTTACTTCACAGTTTTACGACACATTTTTTTTTTTGACTTGCAAAATTATCTTTTAAATTGACAAACATCATATGTGTAATTCGTGGCACAATTCAAACGGGATCGAAAGATAATCTTTCTCTCTCCATTGACTTCAATGCATAACTTTTCCGAAATAAGGTCCCATGGGGCTCAACCGGAAGGGGAGGGACTTCGCCACTCTATGAAAAGTTATGCATTGAAGTCAATGGAGAGAGAAAGATTATCTTTCGATCCCGTTTGAATTGTGCCACGAATTACACATATGATGTTTGTCAATTTAAAAGATAATTTTGCAAGTCAAAAAAAAAAAAATGTGTCGTAAAACTGTGAAGTAACACATTTGTTTGTGTGAAACGCTAAATGAACTACATCTCTGGTCAACCACACACGTCACCAAGATGGCCGTCACTACTGTCTTGTCAACAAACGATTGACTACCCTCACTATCACCACAATGAAACACGTCCTGAAGAATGTCATGCAAAGCTGCCTGCCTGCCTTCATTTGATTCTCTCTGAACTGCCTGGTCGTTTTAATGTTTAATGTCAACCATTTGTGCAGATAGCATGAAGTAGAAAAGATCGCCGAGGCTAACGTTAGCGTTAGCATTTCTCCCCCGGAATTAAATGGTGTATTATAGAATGATCACACCGGTGACAGTATTATTCAAAGGGTTCACGAAATATGACTACTACTCTTACTGTTTAACATTTTGGGTTACTTAATGTTACTTCATGTTAAGGCTAATAAAAATGACAAGGCTGTAATGCTAACTAACGTGCTAGCTACTAGCTAGGTAGCTAACTTGATCAAGCCACTCCTGGTCGTTTCATCAGACGGGAAGCAAAAGAACGAGCAAGACCCATTGCTGGTATAATAACAACCTGGTACTAAGCACACAGGCATCTTGTTAAAGTTATCTTATCTTAGCCAGCGCCATATAGATAGATTATATCTATATTGCGCTGATCTTAGGTATCTGAATGGTGGAGGTAAACAATTGTGACATCACTTATGCGACTCTGGGATTTGTAGTCTTTCTAGTTACGTATTTTTCATAGTCTTATATTTCAACAGTTTTACGACAAACTGTGACTTTTTTGACATGGAAATGATTTTTTAAGATTGACAAACATCATATGTGTAATTCATGGCACAATTCAAACGGGATCGAAAGATAAGTTTTTCTCTCCCCATTGACTTCAATGCATAATTTTTCCGAAATAAGGTCCCATACCCCGGAAGTAAGTGGGAGGGACTTCGCCACTCTATTGGGACGTCCTTCAAAATGGCGTGTCTTGATCGATTTCCGGGTCAAGTCCCGGAGGAGGGGAAGAGAGGAGTCGAGGAGGGGTATTGAGACGAGCCTAATATGTTTCAGCTGCCGGGTCAAATCAAAGTGAACTAGTGAGAAGTCCAACACATAAAACATGGAGCGAGGCGGTCCGCCATCAGCTCGCTGGCATACGTGTTACTGAGCTGCAGGGTGTGTGTGTCAGTGTGTGTTATTGAGTGAGAGAGCCATGTGTGTGCACATATTAGTTTAGTGCATGACTGCAGATTTTAGTGTTTGTGTTTCTCTGATGTTGTATGTGTTCATGTCCTTCAGCAATGCAGTAACGAGACTGTGTTCACTTGTGTTTTCTGTGTGTGTGTGTGTGTGTGTGTGTGTGTATTTGTAGTGGCTGTGCGTCTGTCTTGCTTGAAGTGTAGCATGTTTGATCTGAGTCATGTGCCGTGTGTGTGTGTGTGTTTGTGTCATCCTTGTTATTGCATCTATTCATCCAAACATGAAAGATGTGGGTGTGTATGTAGTTTGTGCATTTATTCAAGTGTGTATGTTTGTGTGTTCTAACTTTGTTTCCGCTGTAGTCCTGTTTTAACTGTGTAGCATACATGTTTGTAAGTATATCGCACAAAGCAAATTAGGAGTCGCCAAATTGAAAGTGTTTGAGTCATCTGTGCCCCCTCGACTTGAAGATCATAAAGTCGAGCCCTGCTTGTTTTGGTCAGTCAGGCTACATAGTATTTTACGATTTGTAGTGACATTTGAACAGTGTTTTGCACACAAGTGGTTGTAGGCTAGATATTCTCTACATATTTTAAATGGTGAATACACAGAAAAAAATGTCAAGAGGTGTTGATTGCCTACATAGCTGCTGACTCTTTTGATAAAAGAAAAAAAAATCAATATGATTCAGGTACCGGAGTGTGTTCTGGTATTCAAACACGAGGCTTAACACAGGTCTTTTCTGGCACTATGAACGGCCACACACACAGACACACAAATGGGAGATTATTTCTTTACACACTTATCAGGTGCCAGACTTCTCCCACTCTGACCTACATCTCTTCACTCTGCTCAGCCTTTTGGGCATGAAAAGCAAAAAGGTAACATGAATCAGGAGTAAAAACCACTACAAGTTCACACTTTACTAACTGCACTACAGCTGAAAACCTGACCTAACCACTCAGTGGGCCGACGGCATCACATGTCTGAAGAATACAGTTACTACTTTGAATCAGACAGGCCCACAGTAAAGAGAAAAATACAAATGAAGTTTGTTCTCTTTGCGTTTCACTTCCTGACTCTCACAAGATCATGCAAGCAAAGCCCCAGTGGTGGAAGCTATATTGCCAAATCTCTACTGGTGGACACACTTTACAATATCACGGTATATACTTAATATCGCCCAACCCTACAAATCCTTTAATTCAAAGTGGACCTATCATGCTATATTTGAATAATATATTGTAGGGCCATACCTATATAAGGTATATTTATACGTTTTCTTTTTCAAAATACCAAACAGATCATGCATTTTAGCCATGCCTCATTTCGCTCTATTTTGCTCTCCTCCACCCTGTCTTTGCATGCTGCAGCTGACCACGCCCCCCTGCAAAGGAGGGGGCCGAGTTACGAGCGTCGTGTTACCATGCTGTTACCATGCCACAGCAACCTCTCATTCCCCTGATAGGTCAGCTCCTCCGTCCTGACGTCAGAGAAATGTTCAAATCTGCATCAGTCTGTATCAGATCCGTTGCAGCCCCTTTTTTAGAGATTTGGGTATGGAGGAAAAGAGAGAGGGTTGTGTTTTCTGACACTTGGTGAGTTCCCTGGAACACCGGGGACACATTCATGTATAAAAGACGTACAAAAGTGCATTTTGCATGATAGGTCCCTTTAACATAATCAGTTATTTAGTTCACTAAATGCACCTAAAATAAATATCACTGGCTCTTCCAGATATTTACATGAAAAACTAAATGTTCTCTCAATAAATGTGTTTAATTAAAAGATGTACTGATGTATTCACTTTGAATGCATGATATTGGATCGTCAGACCCCTAGTACCCATTGTAGTTCCGTTTCACTCCTAAGAAAAATAACCGAAAATAATATAATAGTTAATTTATGAGGAAGGTATGTTTCCCTAACATTACGTTACTATTGACAAATGTAAGACGGTATGTGTTGGAGTTCATTTCATAATAATGAGCTCAATTATTGCTATTGCTTCGGTCTTCACTTTTAAAGATTATTCTCAATATTTATGTCTCTATTGATCTGCCCATGTGTTTTATGTATTGATCGCCACGAAGACTACCAATCAACAACAAAAAAATGTTAACAATTTACTTGCAACGATTATCTTGGAACAAATTGTGTTTTATTCACACTACATGTGTGAACACAACCAGAGGCCTTTAACTCTACTGCGTTTACCATGCAAAGCTACAGTGAGTGTGTGTTGCTGCTCACACCATGCTGTGAAGAAGACATGGTGCTACAGAAAGGTGAAGCCATTTCTTCCCCTCTTTTGTTACACCATGTTGCACCATCATGATTGAATATGCTGCAAGGTCAATTATTCATTACAGGCTCTTGTTATTTTTTCCTCTTGTGCTGCACCTCAATTAACAAGGTAATCTCAAATGTATCAGCAGAAAAGATTACTAAGGGTAGACAAAAAAAACAAAGACTCTCCGCGTTCACCTCTGGAGCTGCACGCTGAAGCACAGAAGTATACTGTAGATTTGGCACATCCTCAAAACTCCTTGTTTCTGTGCATATTACAACCTGCACTAGCAAATGACACTGGCTGACAGTTACAATCTCTATTGATTTTAAACATTTACTTATAACCTGTAAAGCATTAAAGCATTTGAAAGCATTAAATGGCCCTAATTCAGTATAACAATTAATGACCCCCTTTCGTCCCTCAATCTGTGGAAAACTTGACCTATTGACCTTAAGATCAGACAAGTCTTTACAATCCCTTTTTAATCACACTGTTTTTTATTTTGATTCTACTGTCGTTTCTGCCTCTTATCTGCTTTTGCTTCGATGCATTGTTAATCAAAGTGCTGTATACAATATTATTATATGTTGCAATTCATGCAGATACGTACTCTAGTGGAAAGGTTATTCTGTGTGACAGCATGTGAGACTCTTACCCTGTGTAAAAAAGAACTTTTAGAACTTTGAATCATCATGTCTGATAAAAGCAGCTCAGTCTCCTCTGTATCAGCAGTGCAGCTCATCAAAAGGAGAGAACAGCTGAACTATCAACACGGGCGTTTGGAGCAGCAGGGTGGTGTAACCTGGAGTACAGAGGGGTGTCTGCTGGCGTTAACATTCAAAAGGACTCGTGGTGCACCCAGTGCTGAGGTCTCCACTTGAGTCCAGAGACCACCATGTCAGGAAGAATTACAGCTTTGTGGGAGGAATTATTTCCGTCTGAACAAGTTTTATTCTAGGTCACTTAAGGTTGAGATAAATTATGTTTTTCTGAGTCAGAGGGGCCCGGGGCCTGACCCTGGGGCTCCTGAAGAGCTGCTACCAGGGTCCCCTCTGGGTTATCATGCCTGCAGGACTCCCTCTCACCTGGGGTTCAAGAGGGCAAGGAGAGAGGAGACAAGACAAGAAGGATAGACTTGGTAAATGGGACAGGTGTAAAAACTGAATATATTTCTGCAGATTTTTATGTTTTTGTCGCAGCTTGATCAAATTGGATTTCCACAGCTCCCTGATAATCTCATCTTTACATCTCCTCACCTTTCCCCATCTCATAGTGTTCCTTGAGAAGCATCCTCCTGATATCCCTCTCCTCTTTATACACACTTTCTTTCTCTAGCAGAAGATGCTTCACATCCTGCATGTCTCTCTCTATCCACCCCCTCTTCTCCCCCTCAGGTGCAGATGTAGCTCGTTTAGTTAATTACTGTCATTTCCACTTGGTTAGTGCTCACAGTGCTCATGCAAACACGCCGTAACACACACGTGCAAATGCTTAACTTAAAATACCACCTACTCGTTCTCGGCAAACGCATAAAGAGATCACATTTATACACAGTTACTTATAGCTTTGTATGTATGCTCACACATTTAAAGCCATGACTTACTAATGATGCTGCTGCATGTCCCCATTTAGAGGCGGCGTGGACATGCACATGCACACACACACAAATATTCTCCAAAGTATATGTAGGTCAGATTGTGCTGAGAGTGATGAAATCTAGCCTTTATTTCCCATTGTTCCTCTTGGGGAAGAAGGGAACAGTGAGTGTAGAAGAATAGTCAAATAAAGATTGCAGGAGAGAGAAAAACCAATATTAGGAGAGGCAGAGGATGAACGTTGATTTTTTTAAGGCCCCACGGATGATGAAATTAAAATTTAAAACAAAAAACACCGATCTGCAAACAGTGAGAGGGGAGAGACGTGACAAACCATGAAACTAACATTCCCCTATCGAAAGGTCTTCAGTTTAACGAGTGATTAAATAAATAGTAATTACAGCGTCCAATTAAAAGCCTTTTCATATCTGCCATTGCCTTTAACTAGCTTTAGCTCTTCCTCTGTGCCGTATTACCTTTTACACGGTGTATTGTTCTTATGGCTGTGTTTGATTGCTTGGTTTTAATCTTTCTGTTTTATTTGTTTGTGTTTCTTTATGTTGTTTAAAGCACTTTGAACTACTCCCCCGTATCATAGGTGCAATAAAGATTAGGGTTTTTATTATGACTGAGTTGCTTTCCTGTCCCTAAAAACAGTTTAAAGCGCACATTTCAGCTTTCTGGAATGCAAATGGATAGTTGAAATATACACATTTTGTATAGTCTTTTACATACTTTTACATTCTGTATGTGCACTTGGAAACAATTGCAAATAATTGATACGACTGCATTTGAAAAGGAAATAACACCCAACATTTTTCTGTCAATATGGGAAATTGTCAAACTAAAGACATGCATGTACACGCCTTCTTCCGAAACAAGTGTGCCGTTCTCCACAGGGCATCCGCAATTTCACTTGCGAATAGAGTGTGTTGGAGGGTCAGCGTTGTTGAGGAATGAAAATGGGGAGAGAAAGAGCAGCAGCAAACTGGAGGGCAGAAAATGAGACAAGACAAAAGAGGAAGGTGAAGAGCAGGAAGGAGAGAAGACAGGAAGCTGAGAGCCCTGCTAGATAATGCCTGGGCATGCACAGTGTTGATACCCAGATTCAGGGTCTAACTCCGGACTAGCTTTTGCTCCAATATACAAATAAGATGTCAACAAAACAGAAATCTGTCTAAGGGGAAATCTTCTGAGGTGACACATCTCTCGCTCTCACACACTTTCTGTTTGTCATCCTTGCCCCTGTCCTGTTATCCATCTCCTTGTCCCTTTGCTCACCTCTCTGCTCACCTCTCTGCTCTACGGACACAGTGCAGTGGAGTAGGTACTGTCCACAAACACGTGTCAGTTGTGTGTAAGGTTTGTTCAATGATTCAAAAAGGGAGACTCCATTTTCATCTATCAAATATTGAGCAGGGAGAGATGACAAATGGAGGCATTTCACATTTAGCAACAAAACAATATCTGTTTACACGAAAACATCTTTTACTTTCCCCCTCTCAGGATCAATATGCAGTAAAAAGCTTCTCCAACATCAGATTTTCATTTATGTGATCTTAAAATGCATTTACGTCCATTTTAGATGGAAAAAAAAGCATCAAGTCTATGTGAATATGCATTAGAAGTTAGAACAGTGTCTGATTTGGCCAGAATAGGATGCATTTGCACACATACTGCAACGGCTTAATGGAAATGCATTTTAGACAGCTTTCCATTACTCTGGCCCAGAAACACTGTCAATAAGTTTTCTCCTGACGTCTGCTGTGCGTCGCTGAGAATGATGCAACTGTGCTGAGCAGGGAATACAAAGTATAATCATTGTCTGCTCTGAAAAGTCACTTTTTATAGATCATACAGTGACTGGACTCCAAGGGCACATTGGTGCTGTTTGGTATTGGTTTCTGTTTGTACTGCTCTCTCTCTCTCTGAGGATCAGGCAGAAACAGATTGATATTCCTCACTGCTGCAGGGGATTTCTAAATCTTCCAAAAACATCAGAGGCTTGAATCAGACTGGATCAAATGCTCTCTCAGGCTATGACTTAAAATGTGCTAGCTATCAGGACCATCAGCCACCTGGGTACAATCAAATCAATTAATAACTGTAACTGCTACCGCACTGTAAGCAGCACCTCGAGGAATAATTAGCTACTTAAACCACAGCCTCTTCAATGTGACAATTATCTTTTATTCCTTCATTTCTCACTGCTGTTAATAACTTTCTTTGACGGTTGGACACTTTTAAGCCATCATTTTGAGCTCGACAGCGAGTAGTTAGTGATTATGTTTCTCCAATTTTACGAGCAATCTTGTTATTGTTTACTTTGTTGCTCCAAGCTTAGTTTTAATAAGATTTGACAGCTGCATTAATAAAGCAGAGAAAAAACGTAATGTGTTGCAATCAAATCTGGATCTTGTAAGATTAAGAAAAATGAAAATTCACAGCACTGGAGCTCTAAAAGCATCCCGATGACTTGCCACTGACTCATTTCAAGCTGCATTCTGTCCTGGTGAAATGCCAGCATGTATTTCTGATCCATTACCAGACAAGAAACAGGACTCAGTAATGCAGATGTGTGGTCTGATCTTTAATTAACTTTGTAAAAGCTGAATTTAAATATCAACCCTGTTTTGTTCCATGTTGCTTTTTAAAATGCGAAATAAATAATGTGGTGCTTCTGTCGCTTGGCTAGGCCGGTGCATCTTCTCTGCCTGAATAATCTCTTATTTGCTATGCATGAACACGGATGCCCTCAGTGTGAAATACAAAGTGTCAAAGCCATCACACATCAGCAACCAGCAGAAAGAGTGAAAATGTGGTCATTACAAAACACTGCAAGCACAAATACCGCTCCAGAGCACCAACAATGATTAGTTGGTTATTGACTCGCTGTCAATTCTTCATTGACTCTCTTGATACAAGGGTCCAAGAAAAGCATCATCTATTTACACCATGCTGTACTTTATAAAGATCTATATTCAGCTAAGGCAGAGGATAATAGACCCTGATTAATTTACAGCAGGCATTACAGATTCCTCTCACTGGGAGCACCTGCGGACCCCCAGGAGAAACTGGAGAAAACTGCTTTTAGTAACTCCTGTTGCTAGCATAATCCAAAAGCTAACATTAGCATTGTGTCGTTTTTATGCTATATACATACATTTTATAATATCCTATGTTGGACAAAATAGCAAGAGTTAATATGTGTCTGTTTACGAGTTAACATGGCTGACTGATTCCAGGAATACAAATATTCAGTTATGGTCACTTAATCTTAGCTTTTTTCCACTGTTGTGTTGTTTAAATGCTTTCCAACTCAACTTAAAGGGGACCCATCATGCAAAATGCACTTTTGTACGTCTTTTATACATGAATATGTGTCCCCGGTGTTCCAGGGAACTCACCAAGTGTCAGAAAACACAACCCTCTCTATTTTCCTCCATACCCAAATCTCTAAGAAAGGGGCTGCAACGGATCTGATAAAAACTGATCCAGATTTGAACACTGTCCTGACGTCAGGACAGTGGCGCTACGGCTATTGGGCCAACTCCACCAATCAGGAGAAGACAGTCACGGCCATTGCCGTTCGAAAGCGCTGGAGACGCTGTACATATGCCAGGCCAGTAGATGGTGCTGTTCTCACAGAATCAGCCCTTGCAAAAACAGAGCTAGAAATGGTCAAATTGAGCAAAATGAGGCATGGCTAAAATGTCACCAAATATACCAAATCTGTTTGGTATTTTGAAAAAAAAAAAAGTATAAATATGCCTTATATAGGTATGGTCCTACACTATATTATTCAAATATAGCATGATAGGTCCACTTTAAGTATTCTTCCCCTCAGGTGAATTAACCCCTGCTCGTCCTTAAAGGTGGGGTAGGTAAGTTTGAGAAAATGGCTCGAGATACACTTTTTGTTATATTCCATGGAATGCTCTTAACATCCCGATAGCAATGAATATCTTAAGTGCTTTGACAAAAAATCCATAACAAAATGTCATCTGTGGAAGCCGTAATACTGTAAAAAGCACGACCAATCATTTTAGCCGGCCCAGCTAAAATAACTGGATGGCCTACCTGCCTGTCAGCCTTCCATCTGTGCACAAACTTATCTCATGCCCTCATTGGTCATGTGCGCGTTTGTGTGTGTTGGAGGAGGGGCTCTGTAAGGAAGTGGCAGATTTTTTCCGGTTGTGTATTTTCAAATTCTAGCGATCTCGAGCTGGTTTCTCCAAAATTACCGACCCCACCTTTAATGCTGGCAGGAAAGCTGCTGAATCCTGAAAGCTGACTGACAGAAACACTTAAACATATCCTTCTTCTCCTTTTGAACTGTCAGCGGCTTGTGTTGATACCTCCCGGGAGCAGTTCATGTTTAACAGTTCAGTTTGATACTTAAGGGTGAAGCATTGGCCAGGGAAGAACCTGTTACAGTTTGGCACAGACCCAAATCACGCAGGTGGATGCATGCATTATTTTCCATTTATGGAAACAGCCGTAGCAGGGGCCAGCGCACCCCGATTGTCTCTCTAGTTTACACACATTAAGTAAATGTGGTATATTTATTCTGTGCAATGTGAGTTAAGTGATGCATAGAAGATGCAATAGGTTGCTGACAGCACAACCTAAGATGGATTTAAACCTCTGATTCTGCTCAAAAAGATGTGAGCTTCCAGCTGTTGTGGTAATGAAAATCTGTAGAGCAAAGAATTTTTTTTTATATATTTGCAATTGAACTGGTCATCATGCCGATCCTGATGATTTTAAGACTGATCTGTTTTACACGATGGAGAAGATTATTTAAGAAACTGTGAATTTTGCTGAACCAGGGTCACCTTAACAGACTTTTTTCTTCAGGTCTATTTCAGCTCTTTCTCTGATCTGTACCCTAACAGGGTGTGTTCATATTGATTTTCAACAAAATACCATTGCAACACCTCAACATCATATTTCCCCTGTCAGAAAGACTACACAGTATTGCAAGCAAACTCTCCCTCTATCCTTAAGAACATTTAAAATATGTTTGAAAGATTGTAAGCTAAAATAAATGTACTTATTCCTCCCCTCATGAAATAAATAAAAAATACATAATAAAAAAGTTCAGCTTCTATAAAAATGACGGCCATTCGAGAGCCGTTTTATGTTCTTAGTACTGCCAGCACCAATCACCAAACTGCAAAGTGATGAACCCTCACATAATTGGATATTTAACAGCGCAGCAAACAATGCTAAGACCAAGCACAGTGTTTATTCTGCTCAAAATACAATTAGGCATTCCTTCTAAATCAAATCAATACTTTGCTGCACCTCATGCCATCCAGTCTAAATCTATTATGTATCTAATGGTGAGGGAGAGACTATGCCTCTCTGAGTTGTCTTTATCAGATGGTTAGATGGAAGCTCTTTGAACTTGCTAACCTCCATGTTACAGTGAAAAGGAACATCTGAAATATTCTCTTGGAGCTAACGAAGGAGATCAGAGGCAGCATTTAGTGGTAACGGTTCAGAGATGTATCTATATAACTACACAAATGTACAGTATATGTTCTGGGCCTGCTTTAGCTCAGTGAGTGGTAGGTCACGGCCTTTGCAGCTGCTGAAATATTGATACGCTGTAAATGGACAAGCAGAACCACTCATCGATGATCAAATGTGCTCTAACAAGGCTTTTAGAGGCATTTTAGTTCCTCAGAGTCAAAAGGTGATGTGTTCAAATGCCTTGTTTAGTCAGGTCAAAACTAAAATATTTTGATAATAAATGTGTTTTTCAAAAGAACATAAATATTTGAGGGTTTCCTGAGATGTTGTACTGCAAACAAGTGCATCAACTAATCACATTGTGTGGAACTTACTCAAAAAGGTAGAGTAGATGAGGATTATAAAACAGAAGCTATCCGAACCAAGGCTGTATACTTTGATTCTCCTTTGACCAAGGCTGTATACTTTGATTCTCCGTTGATCAAATGGATAACTTGTATACTATTTTCAGCTCTACCAGTATGGTACTGCAGAATGTGCCAGACCGTTTTAGCGACCTGGTCCCCGACCTGTAGATACAGCCTTGTTACTGTCTCGCCTCCTTCTGATGAGCCTTTGCTTCTTTATTAACCGCCGTCTGCCTGCCTTAACCCTTCGGCTGTGTTTGCTGGACCTGTCTGCACACTAACCTTTATTAACAACAATGTAAAGACCTTTACCTTTAAGTCTCTTATCTGCAGGGTCTGCTTCTCAGTACAAAAGCCAGAGCTTCTATTTAGAGGGACACAAAAACAGGGATGTACACAGACATCTTGATGGACATGAGCTAAATTACTTAAAAAGGGCATCAGTTATTGATCCCTTAAAAATGACGCATGAGCACAACTACAACTGCCCTCCTCCCTACCATGAAAAGCGATGAAAGTAAATCTTATACGACTGCTTTTGTATATCAAAGCCTTTATAATGAGCTAGTTGTCCTGCAAACGCATTAGAGTGTAACTACAACACACTGACTTGACCATTTTACAAACACCTAGAGAGCACCCTAATTAATGACAACCAATTAACAACAAAACAGTCATGCAGAACAACGGTCAAGTAAACATACCGATCATAGCTTCAGACCTTATTGCTAATGGTAGGATAATAAACAACTTGCATCATGTTCATTCAAGCACAAAGACGGAAAGATCTAGCCGAAGCGCAAAGTATCAAGGCCTAGGTGAACTAAGCCAGTCGTGCTCCACTGTGTATGTTACTATAGTACATCATATATCAATGTAGCAGTGCACACAAGCTGAACCCCTGAACCCAGTCAAAGCATGTCATGCAGAATATTTATAGCTAATTTAGCCACTCACGCACACGCCAGACTCGTCACTCCTCTCAAGGACACACCAAGGTTAGCACGGCAGAGAGTGAGAGGAGTGACAATCATTTAGTGCTGTAGGAATGAGTCAGCATTTTTCAACTTCCACTTCCCTTGTCTTAACTGAGATTGAAGCTCTCAGGTTGGCAGACAACAATATGTCATCCCTGTAGCACTTACTTTAATATATAGCAGGCAAAGACACATCAGCTTTGCAGTGGATAGTACATACTCAAAGTTGGACATATCTTGTAGCACAAAATGTCTTATCACATAAACACAGACAATCATAAAAATATGGATATGATCTTGGACAATAACTGGGCTAAACATGGATCAGCAGAAAGCATACAACCAGAGATAAGCGCAAACACACCGCTTCAAACTGAGATATTCTGTCATTTTTTGCTAAATATGAGGATATGTTGAGAAAATGACTACTACCTTTATAGCAACGCCATCAATTGTACCCCTTTTTATTGTCTTTGACTGCTAGCATGAAAGTCACATTGTTAAAACTTTTCAAAGTCTGCAAAACAGATGGGGAACAAAGGACTCCTCATTGCCTTCACACAACATGCATTCAAACACATTTTCCTGAATCCAAAACTATTTTCTTATTCATACACCACCACCTGCAACACACTGGCCTTCCCATTTAACAGCACATTTTTCAGCACATTTTTCAAATGCTGTTTTCAGAAATGATAAAAACACATTGGCACATTCTCTGCGTTTCTGCGTGAACTACATTGAATAAAGATAACATTTTAACAATAAAATGAAATAATAATCATTCCAAACACAGCCGTAAAAGTCAATATTCTGGTACAATATGTTGCCCAAAAAAAAACCTAACAAACAGTGCAACATAACAAGAGCAGAATATTGTATGACATACCAATCAGCACACAACATAAATGTATGATATGTCAACACTGCATTAATCACCAGCATGAAAAGCATCCATGAACAGCAGCCAGAACTCATATTAAAATACAATTAGATGCAGCATACATCATGCAACATGTTGAATACATAAAGGCAATATTCCTGACAATATTTAGCCCAAACAAACAACCCAAATAAGGAGAGCAGAATACTGCATGCACATTCTAAACACAATATTAGCCTACATAGCATACGCATGTCAACACTGCATTAAACACCATTATGGATAGTATTCAGAAACAGCAAACAGAAGAAGACTCAGCCAACGCAAGAACTCATAGATATGGAAATGCATATCAGCATAGAGAGACAGTAGCGACATAATATGCAAGGCAATAATAAAACAGAGCCAAAAGTACAGTTGTGATTTTAGAGTTAAGACAAGCAGGTCTTACTTTGCCGAAGTGAAGCATGGCCTCTCTCTACATGAAGTATTCTGCACGACATCACGTGGGGCAGCGAAACTCCAAAAGTGATACTCAAAAACGGTCACGCGACTGCGGCGTACAACAATATTAATATTTCTCCATAATTATTAGTTACACTTTGTCACACTTTTCAAACACGAGCGAGCGTCTAAACCGTTACACGAGCAGCTGCAGAGGATATTCATTGAGCAGTGCACCTGGCGAGCGCGTGACGAATTCAATAAACCGCAGCGCGCGTGAGCTATCAGTTGCAGAGGATGGGGGTTAAAGCTAAATGTCAGGCGTGTATACCCGAATGAACTTGTATATTGCACTCCATTTTAAATTGTTGTACCAGAGTACAGTTGGGAGACCAGGGACAGTTCAGTTGTAACATGGGACAGTTGTAACGCCTTCAATATCTCCAATCACAAACAAGCTAAAGTGATGAAACTCACTCTGCGCTCGTGAACTGTCAACAGGAGGGCGGGGGGAGCCTCGCTGCGGGGAAGCAGTGTGTGGACCTGTCAGCGCAACTTACATGATGCCGAATTTAACAAACAAATTTAAATAATTGGTTTAAACGGCATAATAATAAGGACGATCGTCCGTTCTGTGATTCTCCAGAACACACAGATGGCCAGTCCGCCCCTTTGTAGCATATTATTTCGATGAGAGATGAGCAGATCGCCACTGGGCTTTCAACTAAAGACACAGCCACGCAAAAACTGCGGCATTTGTACTGCTCCTTATGGGTAGCATATGCAATTTGTGAAGTGTGGTGAAACGATCAGCACTGCACCACGGAGGAAAGCGGCAGAAAGTCGCCTGGAGTTAAAGAGAGCGGGGCTGCGTTGCGTGCATGGCTTCCTTCTGCAGGTAACGGGGAGACGCGCTCTGGCGGCGGTCTCGTTCAGGATCCGAAAATATTTTTTTTATATTTTGCACACTTATTCCACTTATTCCTAGTGTGCCACTGGTTACGGTGCCGACCCCTGGTCTACATAATTAAGGTAGAATAGGCTATCTATATACTGAACAAAAGAAAAGTAAGGGATCAAATATATTGAGGCCTATAGTGAACAGACGTGAAATATTTTCAGATTAATTCCATCTGGTGTTCTGTTTTAAGTTCTGTTCATTGTTTGTTTGTTGGAGGATGTGTGAAACCCCATTAAAATATTGTTGCTAGGGCTGTCAGTCGATTACAAATATTTAATCGCGATTAATCGCATGATTGTCCATAGTTAATCGCGATTAATCGCAAATTAATCGCACATTTTTTATCTGTTCTAAATGTACCTTAGAGGGATATTTTTCAAGTTTTTAATACTCTTATCAACATATGAGTGGACAACTATGCTTTATATGTTTGTTTGTTATCATTTGAACAATGACAAATATTCTCATGAATATTACACACAACAACCTGAACATTACAAATATTCGCCTCAATTCAACCTGGAACCTCTCTCATACAATACTGTGTGTGTGTGTGTGTGTGTGTGTGTGTGTGTGTGTGTGTGTGTGTGTGTGTGTGTGTGTGTGTGTGTGTGTGTGTGTGTGTGTGTGTGTGTGTGTGTGTGTGTGTGTGTGTGTGTGTGTGTGTGTGTGTGTGTGTGTGTGTGTGTGTGTGTGAATGTGGAGGATCGTTGGAGCTATGTGCAGCTCAAGGCATATATGCCTGTGTGTATGAGCTGTGTTGCGGCACTATCCGTGCTGAGTGTGCTGTCTGGCTACCTGCATAAAGTCAAGTGCTCGGCGCAGTTGTCGGCGAAATGTCGCTCCTCTGTTTTCATTGAAACAGCTCCTTATATCCGTTAGCTCAGCTAGCTAGCACCAGATGCTAACAACAACACGTATTGATTGATTGATTGATTGAAAAGTTTATTAACAGCTTGTATATTGGGTACAGTACAGTACAGCTCAAAACATACAATTGTTAAGGGGATGCAGACCAGAGAAAGACTTTCGTCTTGTTTACATCAGGGTCCCCCATTTCCAATTCATCATATCATTTAAGACATATAAGACATATATGACATACAGATGGCTTATTTACAATTTACATACAGGTGGTTTTTTACATACAGATGGATTATTTACAATTTTCATTTTAGATTTCGTTCTAATACATCCTAACCGGACATTTAAGACATACCAAGTCTACAGATATACAGTTAGTAACAGAGTCTAAAATGCGAGTATATACATAGAGGGGGGGGGGGAAGCTGTCCATTGTACGACAGGTTGAGATTTGTACCATTACCGGGGCCAGTTTTGCAATGCTTTCCCCCGAAGGTGCTCTTTAAGAGAGGTTTTGAAGGTAAGTATAGTTTTACTTTCCTTTACAGTTGTGGGAAGAGCGTTCCACCTTGATGTGGCATAATTGCGAAACGTGTATTCCCCTTTTTTTGTGCCAAATCTGGGTTTTACATGATTTGTGGAGCTCCCTCTGGTGTTATGATCATGGTATTCCTTGACCTTTGGGAAGAATTTTGACATGTACATGGGTACCATAGAGGTGTAGTGGATCTTGTAGACCAGGCCCATTGCAAGTAGCTGTACTCTGTCGTCTACTCTAAGCCATCCTAGGTTGTCAAAGTGGGCAGAGGTGAGGTGGGTTCTAGATGAAAGTTCAAGCAGTAGTCTGACCAGTTTATTTTGCGATGTTTGAAGTTTTGTTTTTAGCGCCTTGGAGGTGCTATGGTACCATGACGTGCAAGCATAGTCATAGTACCCTTGAATGAGTGCTCCTGCCAGAGTTTTCAGGGTGTTTTTGTTTACCAGAGAGGAGATCCGGTATAGGAATCTAGTTCTTTGATTGACTTTTTTTATTACATTGGATGCCATTTTGTCACAGGAGAGGTTTGCCTCAAGAATAGATCCTAGGTATGTAATTTCCTTCTTACTTGTGACAATAATGTCACCCACTGCAACTGAGAAGTCGTCGGATTTGCTGAGATTATGTTTCGAACCGAAGAGAATGGACTCTGTTTTACCCAGGTGTAATGATAATTTATTATCGGCGAGCCAGGTGCAGATTCTGCCGAGCTCGGAGCTGAGGGTTTTTTCAACCTGCAATCTGCTCCTGTCAGAGACCAGCAGGGCTGAGTCGTCCGCGAACAGGAACAAGTTGCAGTCACATGCTGATGACATGTCATTTGCATAAATTAGGAACAGTAACGGACCTAATATGCTTCCTTGTGGAACACCACAGCTCACTGGGAGGGGGGGGGACAGAGTACCGTTTACCTCCACCATCTGTTCTCTCCCCTCCAGGTAGGATTGCATCCAGCTCACCGATAGTTTATCAAAACCAATTGCTTTTAGCTTGTCAATCAGAATGGGGTGATTGACAGTGTCGAAAGCCTTTTGTAGGTCCAGCATCACCATGCCGCAGTATTTACCCTCGTCCACCTCTTGTTTGATGTGGTCGGTCAAATAAAGAAGGCATGTGTCAGTGGAGTGGGATGTTCTAAAGCCAGATTGAAATTCATAGATTAGTTTCTTTTCTGCGAGGTACTTTTCGACCTGTTCATATACTATTTTTTCCATGACTTTCGAGATGGAGGTAAGTATAGAAACAGGGCGGTAGTTGCCTGGGTCCAATTTGCTGCCCTTTTTGTGCAGGGGGGTTACTCTTGCAATTTTGAAGTCTTTGGGTACTTTTCCCTGTTTTATGGAGAGGTTAATTATGTGAGCTATGACTGGTGAGATGGCGGTTGCTGTGTCTCTGAGGAATTTGGAGGGGATATTGTCGTGGCCAGTGGCCTTGTTAGGTTTGAGGGCGCTCAGTTTAATGAGTACCTCTGCTGTTGTTACCCTTGCTAGACTGAAATCATCTTTGCGTACCCCTAGGTTTTTGTAGTAGGTCATGATGTGATCTACTCCAAAAAGCCCTGAGTGGGAGGGTAATTTATTTACAAGAGTTGTGGCTATGTTTGTGAAAAAAATGTTCAAGTACTTGGCCACATCCAGTTTGTCTGTGATGAGCCTGTTATCTGTCTTTATGTTTACGTTTGAAAATCTCGTTTTGAGTTTTTTACTGCAGCCAAGCTGGTTATTGAGTAATTTCCAAAGTTCACGGGGTTTATTTTTGTTTTCCTCAGTTTTGTCATTGATGAAATTCTTTTTGGCAGTTTTGATCATGGAGCTTACGTCATTTCTTAGTCTGTTTCTTTCAATTTTTAGTTCAGTCACGTGGGCCTGGAGTTCACTGCTCGTGCTTTTGGAAAGCATTGACTGACTTTTATGAAACTCAGAGCATTTTTTGTCTCTGGTTTTCATGGCGGTCAGTATGCCGGAGTGCATCCACGGCTCAGCGCGATTTTTTACCCTGGTTGTTCTTAGGGGGGGCCAAATCATTGAGTATTGCAGAGAATTTGTTTTTGAAACCAAGCCATGTTTCTTCAACTTGTGTACCACTGAGCTCATCTGACCAGTCCAGGCTCTCCAGTTCTAGGTTAAAGGCCTCGCTAGAGTAGTTTTTGAGGTCTCTAGATATGACTGTTTTGTGACGTAAGGTGTGCTTCGCTCGCGCCACACATACACACACCCTCCCGGTCCTCCCGATGGCCAGTCCGGGCCTGCCGGTGAGCGTGGAAGTGTGGTCTGCTACAAGCGGGCAGCAGGAGCGGGGCTGTCAGCATCAGCTTGTACAGTAGATGGTATTTTAAACTCGATGCGCTCTGAAACTACGGCGGCCGAGGACAAAAAATACACATGCGTTAATCGCGTTAAAATAATTAGTGGCGTTAAAAAAAATTTGCGTTAACGCGTTATTAACGCGTTAACTTGACAGCCCTAATTGTTGCGTTAGCATTTGACAGCTTTCCCTCTTTTTTGTCGTGTGAACTATGACAGTTTTGTTTTTTTAAATACATTTTCCAACCTGTACTTATTTCATAAAAACATCTTAAATACATTGTTTCAGTAGTTGACACATTGAGAATGTATAATATAGCAAAATGGCTATCCTAGTAAATGGTTTTTTACTTATTGGGGAAAACCCAAAAAGTGTTACAACTGTCCCTGGTCTCCCTACTCCATAAACCATAAACCATTGGGCCTCACTTATAAGTGACGGTAATGTCCTTAAAAGTCGAGACATTTCCTAAACTGATAGTATTGTCCATATTCCTGATCATAACTACTAAATATTACTTACAAAATAGTCTAAAGTATAATTTAAAGCCAAGGCTCTACATTGAAAGCCTAAAAGGAAAGAATAAAAATGATAATGGCAGCTGGATTAAACATTTTGGTGGGACACTTGTGACCTTAAGGGTCTACTTGACTGTGTTCCAAAATTGGAAAAAAAAAAAATATGTATATATAACTCATATATAACTCGTGAAAATGATGAGAGAGTTATGTTGTCAATTAAAAAAGATATATATATATATTACTAGTTTCATAATGAGGAATAGGATAAAAGACCCAGTGCTTAAATTAACTTAAGATTTAAACTAAATTGAGATTAAATGTTTTAAATAGAGGCCATCTCATTATCCATAATCAGAATACATTGTGAGAGGGTCGTACTGGGGGTTAATTAAAGATTCATTTGTCTGTCATCCAATTTCAACAGCTTCCCAGGTTTATTGTGCAAGTTTATCAACTCATGAAAAACAAGGAGTTGTTTTCAGAACAATTGTTTTTATTTAAATAGAAAGTCTGCTGTTTTGTGTTTGACCTGCATCTGCAAAATGTCACGAGGTGATGACTTGTTCTCACAAATATCCTCTGGCGTTAGAAAAAAACATGTGGTAATGAATAATGTCATAATTCATTGATGAGTGGCAGCCTCATATTCTCACTAAGTAGAATTATGTTTACAAAAGACATCTTGAGGATGTGAGATGGTTTCACAGTGGCTTCACTTTTTTGTCTGGCTCTTTTTTTTCCGGAGCTCCAGACTGTCATGTTTGTCTCATCACGTCTGTGTGTGTCTGCGAGCATCTGCATGCCTGTCTAATTGTGAGAGAAGGAAGACATCCAGCCTCCGTCACACACTCTCTGCTCTTCTTTCATTTTCTATCCGGGCGCAGTAATGAGGTTCACATGGTAACACTGGAATTTAATGTGAAAATGTCTTTGCTCTCATCATGTGTGTGTGTGTGTTTCTCACTGTTGATTGGTGGAGTGACATTAAGATTCATGAAACCAGACAGGCAAGGAAAAAAAAAAAGAGTGCACACATCAGCAGATACATGCCTAGACACAAACACATGCAGAAATATAATGAGACAGAGAGAGAGAAAAGGAGGGAGAGAAAGGCAGTCTGCATTGTACACACTCCTGCAGAAAACCACAAAGGAAAGGGAGGGGGGGGGGGACACAGGGAAGGGAGGTGTGTGTGAAGACGGAGAGAGGGATCTCAGAGTTAGGGACCACACACTCGCACGGCTAAAAATGCCAGCAAGCGGGAGAGCAAAGAGAAGAGGAGAAGAAGAATCGGGAGGGTAACAGAGTGGGAGGGGTGAAGAAGAAGACATATGTTTACACCCTGTCCATGTTACATACGGAAATGAGAGTGGGAGGAGGATAGAAGGGGTGAGATAACACGTAGAACAACAGGGGAAGGAGAAATGTGAGAATGGGAAGTGGGAGATGCAGGAGGGAGGGAAGGAGCGAGAGGGGGAGTGCAGAGCTGCTGCGAGCGAGACAGACCGCATACTCATTACAGCTATTATTAGACGAGAGGAGAGGTAGACCAGCGGGAGGATGGAGGAAAGGGGGAGGAGTGGGGGGGGGGGGGGGGGGGCTAGTACCACAAGCTTGAGGATGAGAAAAAATGAAGAGTTCTATGTGATACAATCAAAGGGGAGAATTCTTTTTTTAAGATTTGGAAAGAGGAGAGAAACTCTTAGGGGGAGACAGGGATGGATAACTTGTAAAGAAACCAAAACGGACAGTAAACAGATGGGGGGGATCAGAGCGTTATTTTGGAGCGATATCCAGTTATGTCACTTCAGATTTGTTATGTGTTCCTTCCTTGTTCACTCCCTCTCTCCTCTCTCCTCACTTCCTCCTTCCTTCCTCCCTTCCTTCATCCTTCCTCCTTATCCCTCCCTCCACTGCATTCAGCCCCACTCAGCGGGAGACTTCACCCTGAATGTGAGGCTAAAAGTGAGATACTCCTCCCAACCCCTTTTTTCCTGTCCATTTCCTCCCCTCTCTCCTCCTCCTCCTCCTCCTCCTCCCAGAATCCATTGCTGCACGGTGACTCCAGACCATGCTCCAGACCCATAATGCTCCTCGAAGCAAAGAAACTAACAGAAATGTTTCCCCCAAAAAAAGATTGATGTGCCTAAAATCAGTGTTGGCTGTATGTTCAACCTGGCGTTCATTTCTGGACTCATCATTGTCAAATATACTTTTTTTCTCCAAAGTTGAAAGTCCCCCTTTGGAAATTAAGCAGTATTCCCCAGACTCTAAATGTTCTGCTTAGCATTCACCACTGTGAGATTTAATGCAATTAAATCATATTTCCTTTAGAAGCCCTCTCCGGCTCTGCGCTATGAATTTTAGAACATATATCCTGATCCCCACTGCCAAATTCTTTAAATGACATTATTCACAAAGGATACTGCGGGCTGAGATTTTGACTCATCCACATATTAACACACTGTTCTGCCCCTTCTATTTACTGTACAGTTATGGATCCAGGCCTGTGAAAACCGGGTTTCATTTTACCAATTAAAGTGAGCTTTATTAAAAAAAACGTATCCAAATGTCTGCTAATCTGTTTTGTCTTTTGGGTATTTCTGCAAAATCAAGAGCTGTAGCCTTCATGTGGAGCTTTTCTTGTTTTTGCCTAAGCTTTGATTTAATTTCGTTTTTTTGTTTGAAGCTGTGGAACTACTGCTCCACCAAGTGGTCAAGGGAGAAAAGCTGGTAATAATAAATGATTATGCAAAGTTTATTCTGTATTAAGACACCTGCTTACTCACTCAGTGCTATAAATGTATTACTATGTAAATGCTATAGTTATTATAGGCAATTTATATGTTAAAAGGGGCTGCAAAAAAGCAATAAATTATAAATCAGAAGGATTTGCTTTGAAAATTATGCCCGTTTTTCACATACAGTTCCTTACATCCACCTGTCTCCAGCAGTGAACATGTTTCCTCTGCATCTCCTCCTCTCTCTCCTCCAGGAGCTGGGCTAACGGTCGCAGGTGCAGCTCTGAGAGAAGGAGACAACAAAGGCAGATCTGTGGAGGAACATCAAGCATCAGGAGGAGTGTCAGCAGAGAGGGGAGAGAGGGGAGAGAGGGGAGGGGGGAGAGGGGAGAGAGACGTCTGCTCTGATATCAGGGCTATAGAAAGTGTGCAGGCTGTTTACTCCGCTGCCATGTTGGAATCAGGAAGAATCATCTGCCAGTGTTGTAAACAATCATGCAGAGACACTGCTGCACTAACATAGCATCAAATAAATCACTTCATACATATTTTAGCAGATGCTATCAGTTATTTTGTGGCTCATTATATCACTGCTAGACAGGTAGCTTGGCAAACGGTATGTTTCCAACTATGGCTGCACTTCTACCAAATCTCATAATGTGTTACAGTGAATAGCTTTTTATAAAAAAACGTATGAACTTATGTAGCTATATGTAAATATACTTAATTATTTACATTAACTATTTCTTCAGGCTTTAAGACATATGCAAATAATACATTCTTGAAAGCACTTCCCTCTTTGAAAACTCCAGATTCTCTCAATATGCAAATTGGTTTCATTGCAAACATTTGAAATGCTAAACACCAACTGTTTTCTACTTCGGTGAAAAGTATAATTTCAGTGTTTGTGATGTTGATTCTTCCATGTTGCATATTTATCACGGTTGGTTTCCAACTGTTCATGATGTCCCACGACTACATCAAGATAAATCAAAGTGACAAAACAAAATGTTAAAAGGCTCTGCTGCCCTCTAGTGTCTTACTCACACACCTGCAGTGTGAGAGTTCTTCCTCCAACTGTAAAGGATAACTTCTGAAATGACCCAAAGCCTCAGAGGCCCCCCTGGCCTTCACCTGCAAAATATCACTGAAAGAGATACATATATACAAACCCTGAAGAGACTTAAAATGGCAACAAAGAGACACAAAAGGGGCTAAACTACTATAAAGTCATCGACCTTAGGGGCCTTTTACATGACTCTGCCTCGCTTTGCTTTCAGAGGATTCAAAGTCTGAAACTATTCATATCTGCTGTGTACAGATCCAGGGCTCAATTCCTGACTTGAATAAACATGACACAGATCAGGTTTACTGTTTATTTGTTTCTTTTACAATTCAGATGAAGTGTAGCTTGTAGACAATCCCATGGGGCGAGTAAATCCAGCGAAGCTTTATACTTCCTGACTCCGTACATGACTGAGCTGACATACACATTTGCAGGAAGCACTTTGTTGTCATTACCTATAGACTACAAATAGGAAAACAAATCAGACGGTTATTGCGTGACAAGAGGAGCCAGGTTGTAAACAGATACTTTGAATGCAGCCGGATGTTGCTTTGAACTCCTCTCTTTCCTGATGTGTGGAGATGATAGGAGACAAACAAATACAGAGACCCAATCCACCATGATGAAAGTGCTCCCTGAACACACACTCACAGGACAAAGAGAACAACTGCAAACATGCCATTGCAGACACATTAACAATTTATATTGAATAGTACTGCCTGTCATTGTCAGCCTGTGAATGGCAGCCATTGTAATAACCTTTTATGAATATTGAATGTGCTGTAGACCAACATCAGATTGATGTTCGACAATATGTGAGACACCCGAAACTACCAACACAAGGACACTCTGATGGCTCAACAAAGGACTGTAACAGCCTTGCAGGTGATCTATAGTGCAGCAGATGAACTAGGAGAAAGGTTGAGGGGGTAATAATCATGATTCATTCTCACAACGACTGAGGTAAGCCTCTCAGGCCCGAGGCTGGAACCAAAATCACCCAAACAGCCATCAACCGTTAGCACATTACTGGGCGCTGTGATTTAGTTTTGCAATTCAATACAGTTGAGGGACTAGCAATAGAAATTGACTAGCAATAGAAATGGACTATTTGACATGTACATGCACTGGATCATACAATTCCCATAATCCAACTGTCTTTTGTTGTTGTTTTATATGACTAAGATTACCTGAATGATTATCTTTATTTTCTGCAGCGAGGGGAACCAACAAACTACAGACTGAGTTTGACTGCGATGTAGTCTGGAATCATGGGAGTTGTTTCAACATCACTGCGATAATTGCAGAAAGCTGAATTATACGCAGAAGTCTACTACAGAACAAACAAACCAGGTGATCATCATCATCATGGTTTTATCATTGAAAACTATAAATAAACCAGTTTTACTCTAAAAATCTGTGTTTCCTCTAAGCTAGCTGGCATTTACTCACTTAAAACTTAAAATCCAGACATTGAAAATTCTTCATCTGGCAAAAATAAAGTTAAAATAAAACTAGATCAAAAAGGTATGGTGAACAGAATGTGAATCAAAACTGAGTAAAAAGTCAATTTTAGACGCTAACGCTAACACATGGGCAAAGCAGAGGAGATAGGAAACTTCCTCTCAAGCAGAGAAAACATTTAACACCTTTTTTAAAGGATGAGTATTTCTCCACAGGGCGAGCACATGGTGGTTGAGTGCCATTAAAGATCTGTAATTAACAGAAAAGAATAAGTATTTTTTAATAACAAAAGTATTGCATTATTTTAGTCTAGAGAAGATGCTCAAGCTGTAATAAGCGCAATTTCTGTATATCATCCATTTGTGTTAATGCATCACAAATGGTTACCCACATTGAGAAGAGCTGGAGAGGTCAGATAAACAAATAAGAAGTTATTACTGCCCAATTTGATCTTTAAAATAAAAAAAACATCATCAGGTTAACAAGAATCCCACAAAACCAAACGCTGGTATACCAAGCAGGTTGACTTTATTTGCATCTTCCATGATAATTAGTTGTCATCATCATTGCAGGAGCGCATCAGTTAACAGTGTTATTGCCTCCAGCTCCATTACCCCCACTGTCACCATCCACTCAAAGGAAATAATTACATTATCTGAAACAGGCCAGTGACAACAACTATACTCTGGTGTGATATTGACAATCTCATTATCAGTTACATATTAATTAGCTTAAATACTGAGGACATTTTTGCTCGACGGTGCTTAAACAGTGCGCCCATTCCCGGCTCCACTGTGTAAGACAATAATGCATTGTACGTGACATTATTGTTCCATAGAGGCTGCATGTACATAACGACTACATTGTGGTTACACTTCATTTGTTTGACAGCTCACAGGTAATCCAGCAGCATTACATATTTAGCAGGAAAGTAAATGGGCATCCTGAAACGTCATGTGACGTGATCATCTCTGGACAGCTGCTGCTTTTACAAGCTCAGACACTACTTGAGGACTTTTAACATGAATATAGTTTTTTTTTAAAGCTTTATCGTCCAATGGTGACTTGACAAACAGTCAGGTGACGCAGCACATATTTAAGCAGGGTGTAACTTCATCAGCCACTGGTTCCCTTTCTCCAATTATGATTATTAAAATCCAAACTGACTCTAATCTGACCCTGATCATAAAATTAGCCTTGACCCAGACACTGAATATCAGTTAATTATACTGACACTAATGTATCACTTAGACATAATGTTATCAGCTGAATAAACAGGCGTCATCCCTGCCATTGTAAAGCATAAGACAAGCCATACTTGTGACACATTGTAAAACTAAATAAAACATAACGTTTGAACAAAAAATAAAAATACTTGTGCAGTAGTGTTTGTTCAATCTTGGCTGCTTTTTTTTTGTTCTGAGGGAGGCTTGTAAATGCACACAAAATCACATTAAAGTGTCTGAGGTCACACCCTGAATTCTTTTAACTTTATATAAATTACATTAACTGTCAATAAATCACAAGTGTCTGTTTGTTTCCTGACAGTTTGTAGTGTCCGCATTAGACTAAAGCAAAGTCCTTTCTAAAAATCAAAAATGCAGCTGGAGTTCATGTGATCTGGAGTCAAACCAATTCTAAACATGTTTTTTTACAGTGTTCGACAAACTCGGTATGACTGGACTCGTCCCATGAGAGAAACAGTTACAGTATTGACAACAATACATTGGTCATAATTGCTAGAGCATTGTAAATGGTATTCGAGTGATAACAAGAATGACAGCAGAATTGTTGTGCCAACGCAAATGGGGCATTGGAGACGGATGTGTACTTTAAAGTGACCTTTTCAAAAAAGAAAATCACAAATCAAACAAGACAGCCAGAGAATGAGCTTGGAGGTTGATATGCAAATTGCCTTTTTCTAACAGTGTTGTCATTTTTATGACTGAAGCTCCCATTGCTCGTGGTTATAATTTCAGAAAGCTGCTTAGCAACATCAACACGTCCAGCCACAAAGCGGGGATATGGGCGATATTGCTTTGCAACACATTCAGTGACAGTTAAAGGAAAATAAGATCAGTGAATATAAATGCACAATCACATACAGCTGCACTGCTCTCTGCAGGTTTAAAGGGACAGTTCACCCCAGAACATTTGAAAAGTTCCTACTCACCTCAAGCTTTGGATTAACATAAGTAACAGGGTCACAATTCTTGGAAGACACATTAGTGTTGTATTTTTCAGATTTATTCTTCTAGTCCCATTAAATTGTAAATCTTTACAGGCGATATTTCAAACACTCTGCAACGCTAATCAAAGAAAACTAGTTTTAAAAGCACCACTACAGGTGAGAGGAAATTCTTTTGGGGAGTAAACTGTCCCTTTAACCTTTTAGCCAGCACCTCTGCTCAGTGATGTCATAGTAGTTGCTTCACTAAAACATCACTGTGTGTGTGTGTGTGTGTGTGTGCGCGCAGAGAGCAGGACATCAGCTGTTTTCTACCCTGTTAGATTCACTGTTGTTTACCCTCTGAATACAATACATCTCTGCATTGCAACACTTTATAAGGCTTTGCTGCCACCTAGTGGACAGAAACACAACACAACGTATCAGACACATTCTGGGAGGATTTACTCAAGAGCTTTTTTCAGTTTCTCTCCCGAGTAAAACCAGCCTTTTGTCGCTTTGTGTAAATGTTGAATCATCTCCACCTGTACCATCTGCTCGTCTATGTTCATGTGTGTAAGCCTAGGCATTATCTGTTCTAATTGTGTGTTTTGCTTTTGCTTTGGCATGATGGATGTGTGAGAAAGACAGCTTGTGTTGACACAGGAATGCAGCATAAACTGAAATCCTGAGCGAAAAGTTGGCAACGTCGGACACAAAGGCAACAAAGCAGGACAGCTCCATGCTTTCAGTGTGTGTGTGTGTGTGTGTGTGTGTGTGTTAAGACTTTGCATGTGTGTGGCTGTTATGGGTTGATGTTACTCTAGTCTAAAATAAGCTGTTATAATGGCTGCTTTATGGCTGTGGCTAAA
The DNA here is from genome assembly GCF_902827165.1 of Trematomus bernacchii. Classification (NCBI taxonomy): domain Eukaryota; kingdom Metazoa; phylum Chordata; class Actinopteri; order Perciformes; family Nototheniidae; genus Trematomus; species Trematomus bernacchii. The sequence goes on from NW_022987685.1 coordinate 2,081,661, forward strand.
CATGCAAGCGCGCATGAGTGTGTGTAAGACATCATGGGCACAAAGCTCTTGGCACACCTGAAGCGACTGAGGACACACTTTTGACACACACTGATAATAAAGCAGTATAAATATCCAGTCGCAACACATATGAGTGAAACACACAAAAATGATTAAATAACAAAACTCCAAGCACCCAACGCATATTGGAGGCTCAGTAATCAAAGGCTATGGGAAGTGCATTGTCTGTTTTACAAAAATTAAACAAATAAATAAAAAAACAGCTAAGAAATAAAAAAATCTGAAGCTTACAAAGGCATTTGGATTTAAGACATCACTTAATAACCTGAAATAATGTCTAATCAAGTATGCAGATGATATAAAAGCAGCACATTACAGACTGAATTGTATTTTTCTGTTCGTCAGTTTTAGTGGCAAAGTATTAGGATAGTTAGGATGTTTAAATTGAAGCTCACTACATGTGATTTCCAATTTAAGTGGCTATAAGAACTGAAACACACACGCATAAACAGAGTGAATGAATATGTGTGGAAGCAACTCTATCAAATTAACAGAAGTGTGGTTCAATGCTTTTTAGTGCTTCTTTTTGTTCAGGGACATTTATGGAGATGTTTTTATCCACAAGTCAAGAGACTGAGATAATAATATATAGCTGTAAAAATAATTGTCTTTTAATCTCACATTTTCTTCTTTTTAACGGCTGCTTAAGCAAGTCATTTTCCAGTTGTCCAGACACAAAGAAACATCCTGGTTGCTGTCCGTTTTCTTCCAGTAATTATTCTGTCCATTTGTCTCTTTGTGCCCACTCCAGATTGATGTCCCCGAAAGTTACGGAAGATCCAGAATGTGTGTGAATGTGTGTCAGAGTGTGTGTCCCGTACAGCAAACCAGGCCGTGCTCTACTTTATTGAAAGAACGTTTCCTGCTGTCTCTGCTGAATCCAGGTTGGGTGCAAGGATCCATATTTACGAAGCGTCTGAAGCATTGCTCTTTTTCAGGAAACTCCTCATGTAGGATATTTTTCTCCAACTTTCATTCTTTAAGTGTGCTTTTTCGTCTCTGACGGAAGCAGTAAGAGAACGAGGGAGACCTTCCATCATCACAGAGTGGCTGCGGGAACCTCAGGGAATGGTACGAAATGTCCAGCTAACAAGTTGAAATGCTTCTTGCTATTGCAGCAGGTTTAGTGTGCTTTGTAAAATATCTGCACTGATGGTGGTGTTGTCTGTGCCAATTGTCTCTCCCTGCCTGAAGACAGAGCTAAACCCTATGGATTCTTTATCTACACGAGTCTGAAATATCTACATTTCACTTTTTTGTTCACTGCTTTTTGCAATGGCAGAAAGATTTGCTACATAGCCGTTAGTTAGCTACTGCACGATAGCTGTTATTAAGTTACATGCATCTCTATGCCGGCTAACTTTTAAACATTTTATAGTGAGAGCACTGTTACTTATTTGAAGGTGATTCTTCAAGAGGAGGAGGAAGCAGCATGGCACAATGTGGCATGAGTAAAGGGCCGTCTACACCGAGAAGGATAACCATAAAGACAACTGTAAATATAAAACTATGATGAAAGTGGCAAAAAATATATTTTGGATCACTTTAAGAGCGATTTGATGAAGGATTAAACACTAACAGCCAGTTCAAATCCATCCGTAAATGAAGTGTGTTTGTCACACACAGGAGGGGGATTAGTAAAAATCTATTTTAGGACTTATTTTTATCCGTAATTCAAGGTTCTTATTACAGAATCTATGTCCCTCTCTTCACTTCCACAGTGTTGACAGATGCAAATCACTAGCTATTTTTTAAACTTGTCTAATATTATTATTTGTGTCCTTTTCGCTCTCTATGCAACAGTATCCCTTGTGGGGCTCCAAACATGTTATTTTTGGATGTGTGGATGCTCACAGTGTTTATAGTTGTATAGTCATGTTTCTCGGTGTGGACGGCCCTTTACTCTATCAAAGGGCTGGGCTTTAATGATTTGTTTGTTGGATTTATTCCACTATTGTTATCAACAATGTTAACGTCTGCACAAAGCGATTCAACCTCTGAATGATCCTTGTCTGTTTTTTATTTTAGGAGTATACCAGCTGAGCTCATGTTTGACTTCCCATGCGGTCCAAAATGACATAAATGAGATTAAGAGGTGATTTATCATGCGTAAACACATACAGTATTGTGTTATATAGTACCTTGTTTTTTAGGAAGGTTATTGTCATTTTTTTCTCATTTTACGCAAGCCTATCTTTGGCTACAACTGTTTAAAACTAGAGCACAACTATACAGGCTTAACTGGTGGAAAATCCCACCCTGTGTTAGCAACCTGTCAGTATCTTAACATTTTTGTTTATTCTGTCTCTTCGATAATATTCAGACATGGGGAGAGGTTTTTAAAAACTTTATATAAAGTGTGATATATCTGCTTAATAAAATCTGATGGTGGAGGAGGAATCCTCGCCGAGAGGAGGCGTGATTTGTGGAGTGAGCGAAGAGGAAATCTGATCTGAGGAGCAGAGAGAGGTGCAGCACTTTACAGAAGGAGGAGTGGTGATGGCAGAGAAGTAGAGGAGGGAGAAGGATGTAGTGAATCAACTACGGTACAACACCCTTTCACCTTAATTAAAACACAATGTGCTAATTTCGAGAAGAGATGTTGCCCCTAATGATTTGTGTTTCAAAAAAGCAATAGATGTGTTGCTCCCAATGTCACCTATGCACTATCTTTTGGCATGTTTGGAGGTGAGGAAGGAGAAGAGCAGAGAAAATGGAGGGAGGACAGAAGATGGGAGAGGAAGCCATCTCTCCTCTTCGTATGGAGTTTTTTCTATCGGCTCCATATCGGTAATGGATAGAGAGTGGTGCGGAAGCTAATGGTGAGGTGAGGAGCGAGAAGGCATGAAGAGGAGGGAGGAAATCAATATTTCTCCAATCTTATTATAATGTTACAGTTGCTCGACAGATGCCGTGTGATGTTGTAAAGTGAATCTGTAAAGCCTGATTTGTCGTCTGTGTCTTTTTTTGGGGGGGACTATTTGAATACTATTTGATTTCCTGATTAGATTCCAGATCAGGGTTGCTGCTGCTCCTTCTTTTTGTGTTTCTCTCCTCCTCTTGAGGTGATCTTTAAATTAATGATTGGATTAATCTGGTCTGACATGGTCCGTTTGTATTTGACTATTCCTCTCCGCCTATTGTTGTTAGAATGTTATACTCTCCTCCCTTGCCATTTTCTATTACCTTACATAATTGTTTCTCTCCTACTTCCTCACATTGCATTAGTAAACCCTTTGTTATGTCCTCTGACATATTTAGAAGTTCTTTCTGTATTTCATCTTCTAAATGAGTCTACCTCAAAGATGACCCACTCCGTTACTCCTCTCACTCCTGTTCTTGCATAGATACATCTGGAAATATACATTCCCATGTTTTCAGTCTTTCTGTTATTCCTCTCGTTCTCAATATCTTAGTGTAAAGTCTACAGTTTTCAAGTATTTGGCTTCACTCATATTCTGATGCTGTGTTCACACCATATACGTAGATGAATTTAACATCGTGTATGTCACGTGAATTTGAACACGTGAATCACTCACAACATTAATATAAGAAAAGTTCATCCTTTGTTAGGTCTGTACGCAAAAGGACAAGCAAACAACTTTTTAAATGCTTTTTTGCTTGAATGGAGTTTGGATTGATGACGAGGGCAATGCTAACACTTTAGCTGTTCCATCATCACTAAGGCATACATATGTCTGTACACATGGATTTTCACATACTGTTAAAAGTTGAAATGGTATTACCTCACCATCATTTAAGATGTTTATTAGAATCTTAACACTTACAGGCTTTTCACCTGAGAACATTGCTACACATTAGGTGTGAACACAGCATCAGACTTTGTATGATTTTGCTGTCAGCTATCATCTCATCTGAACTAGTGCGTTTCCGGTCTTTTACTGTATGCACCATACATCTTCCCATCTCCCCTTGTTTCATTGGTTATTCTGTTTCACACAGCTGCTCTTACCTCTGTAATGCTTTGTTCTTACTCAATCATTTCTTTTTCCTGTAGTTCTTTCAACCTCATTCTGTTCTCATTTCATTCATTCCATCCTACAGTATCTTATTGCCTTCACTCTTTTCTTTGTGTTCAGCGCGTTCTTTCATCTCCCTCGGCCTCTGCCCAGACGTGAAATCTGTTTTGTTTTTTATCGTCACATGTCGTCTCCACCGTGGCAGCTCTCCTCTCCATGTATGATGAGGACGGGAAAGAAGAACGCGTCCTGATAGGACGGAGGACGCTCCCTCCCTCCCCCTTCGCTCTCCCTCCCCTCGCCTGCACTGTCTGGCTCTGCGTCTTCATCTCTCTCTCTGCCTCCTCTTCCCTGATCCCGTCTCATCACTACCACTGCTGCTGCTGCTTCCTCCCCCTGCTGCTGCTCTTCCTCCTCCTCTTCATCCCCTTCTCCTTCCAGCACTCCTCTGGTCTCCTCGTTGTCCTGCCTTGAACCCAAACCAAGGAATCCTCCTCCTCCCCCACTGCTTCCTCCCCCTCCTCCTCCTCCACTCCCTGCTCCATCCTCTCTGCTCCCTCCCAGCCCTCCTCCCATGCTTCTTGAATGAAACAGGCTGTTCGGGCGGCCTGTTGCCAGTCTCCCCAGAGAGAATCCGCTCCGACTGAGCACCAACCGTCCCCCGATACCTCCTCCACCCCCCTGCCCCGCTGCCCTGATGCCTGCCACGGTAGTGTTCAGGAGCGCTGTGTTTCCCATGGGGGCCCGCAGCCTGGAGGGCAGGCTGGAGCTGGACGTGGTCCTCCGGCAGCGGGGGCAGCTCTGGAGGAGGTAGGCCGAGTTGAAGACAACGGGCAGAGCGAGAGGAGGCGGGTTGAGCCCCGTGCTCGGGGTGGAGCTTGCGGCCCCAGAGATGGGCGTAGAGGCGGTGGGGTTTGTCCCCCCGCTCATTTCCAAGTCCATCAGCAGGGCTTCAGAGTAGCTCGGCACCATCTGTTGGTTACAGCGGATGTGCCACTCCAGCTCCGTCATGTCCACCGTGTTGACCCGAGAGATGGCTCTGTAACTCGTCCCGTTGATTCCAGGATGGAGTCCATTCTCAGTCCCTCCTTCAACCCCATCCCCTCTTCCTCCCCCACCTGGCCCTCCTACACCCCCACCTCCTCCGCCACCATCCTCGTCCTCACCAAACAGCTTCTCCACGTGGTAGTGGACGTACGCCGTGCGATATTCTGACACCACGCGCAGCGGCCAGGACATCAGGAAAGCAGAGGCCAGCCAGAAGACTTTGTGCCGGGAGAACCAGGGCTGCCGGGTCGGGTCAGGGAACGCCAGGATGTGCTCACGGAAATCCACGTTCTTCAGGTGCATCCCCTCCCTGGCCTCCATGTAGTCGTCGAGTCCCTCGTTCTCCCCGAAGAAGCGAGCTCGCTTTGAATAACAGAAAGAGGATGTGCTAGAATTAGAATTCATTAACAGAGCATTATCTCCAAAGCTCAGGAGAATATCTTTAACCTACTACTGTATTATTTTATGGTAGTTTATGTTTAAAACTAAAAATATTTTCACAACTATCACATCCATTATTCATTACCCAACAGTGTGAAGGCCAGACATGGACTTCACAATACTTGGATCAACTTCTTAACTGCACCTACTACCTCATCAAGTGTTCATAAAAAATGTGATCAATTATTAAGCTGGCTAGCTACAGCTGAATCTGCCAGCAACAGTTGTAATGACAGATTTAAGTCAATAGTTGCTGGCTAGAAATAAGAAGCCTGCTTTTCTCTATCTCTGTCCAAAATCAAGAGATGATTGTTTCAAAGAAAGACATTCGAGTGGTAAATCTGCCATTGTTGTCGCAGATGTGCAGTGAGTGGAAATCCTAAGTGGGCAAACAATTGAAAGATAACACTTTGTGCTCTGGAAACTAGGGTTGACCTTATTGTATCACATTTTATAGATAAGACATTCTCTAGAAAATAAATAAATATACTAAATATATTAATTTGTTATATCTTGTCTTACCTGGGTGAGGTAGGCAGCTTCAGCACGTGCACTGGAGAAGCTAAATAGCACAAAGATTTGTTAAAAACGTTCTTAGCCACCCAAAAATAAGGATGTGTGCACAATGAATGGGGGAAGGTACATAACAGCAGGGACAAGGGGATTTTAAGAAAAAATAAAACCCAATAACCTGACGAAACAACCCCCCTGTTTCATAAAGGGAAATAATAATAAAAAACAATACAAAAAACCCATCTAATTCCAGTCTCCCCTCCAGCTGTGGTTGGTGGGGGTGTCTGACCTGAAACACTTGGTGAAGCGGAGGCGGACCGCAGGGTGCAGCTGCAGGTCCAGCAGCTCCTTTGACACGTCTTTGACTCCGTAGCGGCCGTAGTCAAACTCTGAGCTGGAGGCGTGAGTGTTCACCCGCTCATGGTACACCTGGAGGGGGGGGGGGGGGGGCAAAGTATGATGTTTGTATTCCTGCACACAGGGATGCAATATTTCACTAGGAGAAATTAAGATTCGCATATCAGTTGTTTTAAAAGTTTAAAAGAGTATATTTACATGAAGCTCCCCTCACCTGTGTGGTGGTATAAGCGTCTCCGTTGCGGTACCTGGTCACCTGTCGGGTCCTCCTGACGTAGTGATAGCTGATGGCCTTCCACCAGATGCAGGGTGTGGCCTGCTGGAGCCTCTGCACACGCTCGTACACCTCCTGTGACAGAGAATTCATTCAAGACACATTCAAATGTATGTTCCTACACCTGACTTTATATGGTCAAATTTGACAATTCACAATAAAAGAGGGTACATAAAAATGCCCTTCTGCTCCCTTATGAGAGAATAAATAAATAACACAATTAGGGCTCAAAGATTACATGAAAGAGATAGTTGAAGTTATTATATAACAAACAAAGGACATCAGCATTTCCTCGAGACAGTGTTCTTTTTTTAGGACTGGATTCAAGTTATTTTGAGAAATATTTTTTATTTCAATTCAATTCCTTCTAAACAAATCTGTTGAAAACGAGGACAAACAATTTAAGATGCGACATTGCCTGAGCAGGTTCATCTTATTTGCATAGATTAGAGTTAAATCTGGTGCAAGTCAGGCTCTGCCAGGTTTTGTTTATGTTTTGTTTTTTTAAATCTCTACGCAGATCAATTAATCATAAGATATGTGCCCCTGACAGTCTGGACCAACGTAACAAAACATGCTGTTTTTTGGCAGTAGCACATATCTAAGATGAACAGTAACCAATGTGCTCCTGATAAAAGACAGAGCAGACAAGGATAGATGAAAGAGAGACTGATGCCTCTGGGTCTGCTCAGTTCCATATAAATGGGCAAAGACTATTTTAGGAAAGAAATTGAAAGTGTTCTCTCCTCTTGAAATGTTAAAATTCCTGACTGAACTACAGGAAATTAAGCCCTTATTTATCTTGATCAGCAACTGTCTCAGCAGACATTTAACACATCACCATCAATTTATGTACACAAGCTCTTTATTTAAAGGCTGACACTATCAGTTTCAATGAGTAAACAGATTCTGCTGCTTAGCTCAAGGTCACAGAGCTATTCCTAGACTGCAGCAGTGAACTCCACACTCTGCTGGGTGCTGAACGACTGATTGAAATTTAATGGAAATGTCAATACAGCCACCGAGCAATTTTTAATTCAATCAAATCAAAAGAGATAGAATATTTTTTTAAGGGAATTTATGTGTCTATACACCATTATAAAGTGTTGTAATCCTGAAGAAATGTCTAGAGACTTGGGTAAACATTATTTTTGGTAAAGATCCCTACAAAAATGTTTTTTTCAATGGATAGGAGAATAATGATGTCACCCTCTAACATTGCAAATCATTTCAGAATTGCAATATCAGACAAATAATGACATTTAGATATGTTAACAAAATCTTCCAACATTTTTGTAAGCTATGAGGCCCTCTCCTATTATGCTATTTTTAGGCATATATTATGGGTCTCAGGTATATACAAATATGTAAAAAACATGTCTATGATATGTTTTGCTCAAAATGCCAAACAGATCATCCATTTTAGACATCCCTCATATCCCTTTATTTAAGCCCTGTTAGAGAACTTGAAACAGTATGGAGCTCAAATGCTTTCTCTCTTGCGGGTTTACCACAAGGTGCTGCTTGCTCATGCTCTCTCCAGTACAGGTTGGCTCTGAGTGTTAGCGATGCTTGCTAATGTAAACAAAGACCATATTACGTCCAAAACACGTCAGGCATTGTTTCTGATAGTGCTGTGGGTCCACATTTTTTTAAATCATATCGGACGCAAATCTGGATCAGCTCCGTTGTACCCCGTTTTTAGAGATTTGGGTACGGAGGTAAAGAGAGAGGGTTTTGTATTTTGACACTGGGGACACATATTTATGTATAAAAGACATAAAAAAGTGCATTTTGCATTATAGGTCCCCTTTAATGCTTTTACTGTTTTTTCCCACAGACCTGGAATTCGGCATTAGCCAACATTGCCGTCTTGGAGAAGCAGTGCCAGCACTCCACCAGGTAAACCACGTAGAGCATCGCCAGGAATGCCAGCGGGATGTAGACGTAGCCGCTGGAGCACGGGCTTTCCAGGTGCAGGATGTCGTTGTAATAGGCGGCCGAGGTGGCGTCGTCATCAGAACCCAGAGGACCGGAGGAGGAGCCGAGGACGGGGACGCGACACAGAGCGCACCAGGCCAGCGTGGCGAAGCAGCCGTACATGAGGAGGGTCAGGAGGAGGCACTTCCAGTGAGACTCCCGGCACAGGGAGGAACCAAAGGACTGCTGCACCGGACGCTGCTGGGGAGGGACAAAGAGAGGGGGGGGTTACATAGGCGTTAAGATGCTATCAAACACACAATTCATTTAAACCATTGAGAACAGGGGTCTCAGGTAAATTCTCCAATGCTCAAAGTTCGGAGGGCATTGCAAATAATATATCTTGCTGTACAAGTCTTTTTTTTCGATTTATAAAGCACTTTTGGTTTTCTTTTTTGTATGAAAGTAGGGCTGCACAATTAATCAAAATCTTATCGAACATCACAATATGGACTGGTGCAATATGCAAATCGCAGTAAACCCATTCGTTGGATAAGGCAAAATATGTGAAAATATGTGAAGGTCTCTATAGTGGTGCTGCCAGTCCCCGCCAAGTCGCCAACAAACAGTCATTTGCAGACTTCATAATAAATACTTATGTTGAATGTTTTTGTCAACCCTCTCATATTGTGAATCATATCAGAATAGCAATATCAGTCAAAAATAATTGCAATTAGGTATTTTCTTTCAATTGTCCCCCCATGTATAAATCGTGCTATATAATTAAATAAAGCTGTCATTGTAAGCATGTTACCATGTGGATTTTAACATTGTGCTCATTTTGAGCCCTAACCAGTTTCCCATGCTTGTTGGATGACTGGAGCAGGTTATTAATATTACTTTAAATCTCCACCCAATTAGAGTTTGGTTTTAAGCTCCTAATGCCATGATTAATAATAGTTTACAGGCAATCCTTTTGTTCTATTTTTGTTCCTATCCTAAAGCCATGTGTCACACATATGGTACGCTGTTTTAACACTAAAGTTAGCCATGAACCAGTCTGAGGTGTGCCACTAGATTTGACACTTTTCTACCTTCTCACGTTGACAGTCAAGATTTGTATGAATAATACAGTGTGCCTCACATTGTTAATATTTAAAACGGCATGCCAGGTGGAAATTATTTCAAGAAATACATATGTTTGTCATGGCAACACACACACACTTTATGCCTGCCTTTAAGTGCACACACACACACACACACACACACACACACACACACACACACACACACACACACAACACCACACACACACACACACACACCACACACACACCACACACACACTACACACACACACACACACACACACACACACACAACACACACACACACACACACACACACACACACACACACACACACACACACACACACACACACACACACACACACACACACACACACACACACACACACACACACACACACACACACACACACACACACACACACACACACACACACACACACACACACACACACGTAAGTGAATAATTTAGAAGAGAACGATATACTTCTAGACTCTTCTGAACTGACTGCACTCCAACATCAGCAGCGAAACACGAATGTGTGTGAGAGTGAGGGAGGGAGAGATGGAAAGCTTGTGTAGTGTATCACAGGAAAATGAAGAGAAACACAGCTTACACACACGCATACTGTTTGGTGTGTGTGTGTTGCATGTGTCCTCACCATGGCTCCAACTGAATGCGACAAGGCAAAAGAGCAACAAAGCAGATGACGAATAAAAAAAAAGAGTGAATGACACCAGTGTCCTCTCCTCCTCTCAGCCAAGTCCTGTCAGCACACACCCCCCACTCCCCCTCCCCATCTTTATCTCCCACTCCTTCAGTGCAGCCACAAATTGCTTTCCACTAGCAAATTTGACTGGCTGCGACACACACACACACACCGCCTCTCTCTTTTTTTTTATACTACTGTACGTCAAGGGCAAGTAGTGAAATGCTGCGTGAAGGACACCTCCACTCCATCACCTCCCTGCTACTCCACCCAAAAGCCCACACTGCGCACAACATCCCAAACATCTTTGCTTTCCTTTTGCCTTTCCTCTCCACATCCTCCTTCCTTTCCTTACGTAATCTTGTTTCTCCTTCCCCGAATCTTCCCTCCCACCTCCAAAGCATTTACTGTTTCCCAACCTCAGTCTCCCCTCCCCTCCGTCCTCCTCACCCCCACGTCTCCTCTGTTACATCCTCTCTCAGAGTCTGTCTCTAAGTGGATTGATTGGGCTAAAAGTGTAGAGAGAGATAGAGAGAGAGAGAGGGCAGCGTGAGAGAGAAACGGTCATGAACTTTTCATGAATGCAAGTATGAAAGGAAGCAAAAAGGAGAGAGGGATGGTGAGACTAAAGAGGCAGTAACAGAATGCACCTTTCTCCAGGGAACCACACTGACAAAATTGCCTCTATCTCTGTCTTATTTTGTCTGGCTGGCTCCAAATCCATCCTGTCCTTTTCCTCTTACCTTGTGCAAATAAATGCTGCCTAAAAATGTTATATTCTAGCTGCAGCTGACATTTTTATCTGCAGGTGTTGTGTGCCAAGTGGGAGAAAAATCAGACAGGAGTCAAATTATTCCTGCACGCACTTCTGCCAATCACTTTTTGTCAATTCGAGCAGTTCTCCCTCCCACCGGGGATAGGCAGATTTGCTCAAATGAGTCTGGAGATGGTCATAAAATAGAGGGCGACGAGAGATATACCACACACATTCCAGAGAAAACTGTTTACCTCATTTGGCTTACAAGGATATCTCAGCTCTTCATGCATTGTGAACACGAAATGATGTGTGCAGTTTACAGTAATCATTGTTAATGCGTAGTAGCTATTAGAGCATCCAGTAACAATGCAGACATGCATCATATTCAATTGTCAGAAGCAGCAGATTGAGTTGTTTTGTTCGAGAAGCGAAATCTCAATCATGGAGCAGCTGGTCGGTGATAAGAAAAGCACAAACCAACACCTTCTTTTCCCCAAGTTATTATTATTCTCAGGGACAGGCTAATCAAAACATCTTCTGCTTTCCCAAATTGAAAAGTGTAACAAGTCTATGTGAATCTCATTGAGAAGGTTTTTAAGAAAGGCCAGGGATTGTACTTAAAACTGATTTGGCAACACACTGACTGAATGAATGTAACCGACAATATATTTCATTTCAGTTTCTTTGGTACCAGGTCCTTTTCCTCCATATTGTTTCTTACTGCGAGTAGTACCCAGTGATAGCACCACGAGGAAAATGTGAAAACATCCACAACGCAGCACTCACTAAAAAGGCAAACACCCACACAGAGTAGTATCTGGTCTGGACTGCCTTTTTACAATTTCTGGGTGAAGTAAATGAAAACTCTGCTGTCTATTGGATGAAGCTTTGCTATCTTTAAATGGCGGCTTATGTAGGCAATCTCGTGTCACACATGTAACAACATTTCACTGACAAATCACTGGTCTGCAGCCTTATTTTTGCAGCCTTATTCCATGTTATCATTATTTGGAGGGATAGGCTAATCAAACTTGTGTATCCTGTTACCATTTATGTGACCTCTTTGCTTTTCCAAATTGAAAATCTTTCTGCGTAAGTAAAGCCATGCAAACAACCCCGAGTTTTGCAGACTGCCTTTTTAAAAATGTTTTATCAAGTGACAGCAAAATGGTGTTCTATTTGCGGTAGCTGTACTATTGAAACATTTAAAAATGCCATATTTTTCTGGCTTTCCCCTGTCGTGCAATTTCTCACTAACCAATCAGTAGTATGCTGTGATTTCACTTTTATCCAAGGCAACTTACATACACTTCGATGCCGTAGAAATGCCTAAGGGTGCAATTTTGGGTTAAGTATCTTGCCAAAGAACACTACAAAATGTTGACTGCAGGGGCTGGGGATCGAACCCCAAACCCTTTGATTAGTATATGCGATTTATCCCCCCCGAGCCACAGCCATGCACAGTGTAACACAGGGTAACACAGGGTAACTGAGCTCGTGACCTTGTGACCGATTGGGGTGCACTTTGGGCCAGATAAGTATTTGATATTACCCACACCACCTTCTGGTTTCAAACTCTGCAGCTTCTTGGTTTTCTCCTGATCCTCTTTCAGTTTTCTGCTGCCTCTAGTGAGCCTTGGCTCTTTTGTCAGGCTGCAACAGATCAAAGGCAAAGCTCCCCTCCCAGAAATCATCATGAAAAGAAATCTACACAGCCGGGTCTGGAGGGTGTCGACTCTCATTTTGTTATTCTTGAAGTTTGGGCCGCCTTTTTTGCAAGCTCTTTTGAAGAGCGTTGATACAGGGTGCTACTTACATTACTAATTCTTCATAAATGTTTCATTTATAACTTTAATTCAGTGTCTGTACTTCATCAGCGTCATTGTCTGGCAAGATGTTGCTGAGATGAAATGCTGATACTTTGACAGATTATCTCTGAATTCTATATATATTCCATGAGCATCCACAGTCACTAGAGACAGCCGTCTGAAGAAGAGTCCACGTAGCTGGCATGGATCTGTTACCAAACGTTTTTCTGGACAAGCATCACACACACCTTTGTTTTCAAAATAGCATTTCAGAGCATTGCTCGGAGGCTGAAGCTCCTGTGCATGCTGTAGTTATTTCCTGTTTCTACTTAAGCTGCAATTGACAGAGCCTTTGCATTAATGGGATCTGCTCCGGCCGGTAAACGTCCATAAACTCAATCATTAGCCTCTAATCTGGTCTTTTAGCCTCTGCTAGAATATGGTGCTAATCTGCCACATACTTAACTAGCTTTTATATACGTGTGCTCAGGTCAAACTTCAGTCTCTTAATATTTCCGTTATGCTTCAATAGGGATACATTTAGTTTAGAGTACCACTATGTAGAGTTAATGCTCCCTCCTATCTTTCCTACAAAAAAAACTATTAATAGAAAATTGCATTGGAATTTCTAAATGTGTCCACTGTGCAGAGATGTTCTTTTATGTTTGGCTAAATGTGTCTAATTAAATTGGTGCATTCCTCTCTCTCGCTCTGCTCAGACTGATTCAGCTGATAGGTGGGACTGGTGCAGCTATAATTAGCTACCGTAGCATGTGGGTGGCAAATGAAGTGAGGAAGTGAGGGCAGGAAGAAGAGCTGCTGGTGCCTGCAGTACACTGTGGAAAATGATGTGTCATTTTAACGTAATTGGAGGGGGTCAATTAGCCCGGATTCTACTAATAAATTGTTATCATTCAGATAATGATCAGTCATTATGCGCTCACTTTGGTAATCGGTTTCCTCAATTACATTTGTAGGTAGGGTTTGGGTCACCTATGTATAAATGAAATACAACTGAAAGCAGCAGTCAGCCTAGATCTCAGTTACATGCCGATTCTGACGAGCGGAATTAAAAAACAAAACATGCACAGAAACCTCTCAAACAACTCCTGCAGATTATTCTTTTATTCTACTGTTCATATGTATGACCATAAGTTTCAAAACAATCATTATTTTGCCAAAATATGCCATAAACTCTCACTTGAAGTTACGTGTTATACCTTATTAACATCTCATGACAAAAACAGATACAAGAGAAAAAAGAAAAGAAATCAAGAGCATTGTAAGAGTTGATTAAATAAATGTAGGTGTAAATCTTATACCTGGTATAAATGGTGAAAATTAAGTTTGGATTTAATTAAATGTATTCAAAACACTTGTAAATCTTACTTACATGTATTGTAACATACAAGTGTTTCTATAAATATAAGAGCACTTAAACGCATGTATATACTTGGAATTAACTATGAAAAGAGACAATATTTGGCTTTGTGTATTACACTCAGAAGGGATTTACAACAGGCAGAAACTTGTGTTAATTTTAGACCAAGTGTTTGAGCTTTGAATATCATTTTGAACAGATTCTCCCTGAGGAACCGGTGTTTTACATAACACGTCTGTAACGCTCGATGTCTCGTATCACCTACTCCTGTTTAGTAATTGAATTGTGATTTATGTAATGAAACATAAATTCTCTGTTAGTGAAGCTAATGGCCGTTCTACATTGTTCCCACTTCATGATGGCTGCTGTTATGTACTGTTATCATTCTTTATTGCAGCCTCCCTCCATGCTGGAGTTGATAGACATTCCTCATCAACAGTGTATGCATACTTTCATTTTAGGATTAGTCAAGTCTACTAAAGATGATAATTAGGATTACTCAAATCAGAAATTGAATTATTCTTCTCTTTCCAATATTTACATTTCTGATTGAATTGAGTGACTGTATAGGGCTCCTATTGGCATGGATATGTTCTGGTAATGTTTGTCATACTGCATATGTCTAATGTTAACAGTAGGTGGTTGCAAATAGAGCCACAACTTATGATTATTTGTATTAATCTGCAGATGTTTTCTATATTCATCCATTTCTGTCCAGAAAATGTCCATTCCAGTTTCCCAACATCCAGGGTTATGTCATTAAATGTGTTCTTTGTGAGTCCAAAACACAAATATATTTCCTTCAATGTTGTATATAAACAAAAAAAGGAAAATGTTATTAATAGCATAGCCTATTCCAACTATTCTAATTAGTGTTCTTATCGGTGTCAGAATGAGGGTTGGATACAATTATTGCCTCTTCCATCACCAGATGTTTTGTTATTACTTCTAATTTTGTTCTGGTTCTGGATTTGAAACTTTCATTAAGTCTCCCTCACACACATTATATCCGTGCATCCTCCCGTCTGTGCAACAGACCTGTCTGCTAATGGAAATACGTGCACAGACATACATATGAATCAAACATGGGATTTTAATATTAATAAAAGTGGCTCCACCTCATTTGTGATAATGCCTGTGTGAGTGTGCATGCATACTCAAGTGGGCCTGGGCTGGGAGTGAATACAGTTAAGTGAGACATGAGTGTGCAAATATTTGACAGAGGGAGAGTCAGAGAGAGAGGATGAAGCTGTATACTCCTCGGCAGACAGATCTAAAAACAGGAAGGAGACTGATAGGCAGAGATGAGAGAGAGTAATGGAGGCAGGGAGCAGATGACTGCATTCATTGCATTACATGGCACTGTCTGCACAGCAGGCATGGAGGAAAGACAGACGAGAGTGGTGGAATGAAGTGAAAAGCATTTACCAGGCGTTGAAATCTACATGCAAACGTCTTTAGAGCACCAATAAGCCCATTGCCAAATTTAATGATGTCAGTTTTATTCTGGTCAGGCCACTCTTCTATGTACTACAGACATAGTCGGACAATAAAAATAGAAAAACTCCTCCTGCCACTTATAATCAGTTAAAGATAATGAGAGTGTAATGTATTGAAGCCACTTGGGCAAGATCTAAAGTTCATTAAAGCCAAAACTCAAATCGACTATTCAATCGGCAGAGAATAAATGGCTGCCAGAATTAAACACTTGTGATCCTCTGTTTTCAAATTGTGTTCTTGCTTGGTCCATGCTACTCTCGTCATCAGGTTTCAAGGTGGTGAGATCATAGCTAACCACATCTTTAGCTATCATTGATACTTTTCCTGGCATATGCCTTACGCATTATTTTATCATGCCACCTCCTGTTTTTCTCGGTTTTCCATTATTAAGATGACGTGTTTGAATAAATGATGCTGCTTCCCAAAAATGGTAGTGGTAAAAGAGGAAGTGGTTTAGGAGGAGAGGATACTAAAGACTTGTGTGTGAGTTTTTGGTGGTGGGAAGGCAACGTGTCAAACTGTGTGTAAACATGAACATTTGCACAAGATGCCATCTCAAAGTTCAGGATAGAGCGTCAAAGATAAATTGATTTGTTGTCAAATTTTAAAGTAATTGCCAACCAAATTGGAAAAAGATTAATCTGTTTGAGCATTTTTTTAAGAAAAGAAAAACTAAATTTGTTCAACTCCAGCACCTTAAATGTGAAATGTTCAGGTTTTCTTACACCAATTTGAAATTAAAATGAACATCTTTGAGTTGGTAACAAAAAAAAACATTTGAAGATATCACTTTGGGAGAAAGTTATAGACATTTGTCAACACTTATACTCATGTCATAGACCAAACAACTGATTGAACTGAACAGATTAACCAACAATACAAAAAAAGTCAAGGGTCAGTGAAATCTGCTTAGGAGGTTTGGTTTTAAAGTTTGTCATGCATAAATATATAAACACTCCTCAGTGTGTTTAGCCAATTATAATGAATATCATAGTAAATCTCTGTAAACAAAAACATATGCTTACTGCTCTGAGGTGTTATTCTCACCATTCACATTGAATCAGGGTTATATTGGTCTGAAAGGTGTGTGTGGGTGATGTCACCCTCTAGTGTATTTCGATGGTGTCAGCTGGAAAATGAACACTAGCCTACTATACAGAAAAACACTAAAAGCATCGTTCCCAGGAGCAACGCATACCACTGAGCCGTGTCACATCAATGCTGGGGCTTTATTTCTACACAGGGACTTGGACTTCCCTCCCCTCTCTGTTTGAACCACAGCCTCATCTCAATTCAGTCTAAAGCCAAGGTCCTGTCCCGTGTCCTTGCTCTTGTGAAGCATCAAGGACTTCAGATAAAAACGCGACTTCTTAGCGTTTTTTGTCAAAACAGTATGTCATACATGATGCAGAAGTCACGGGTTGTTTTTGAAACGACAGGCAAATATCTTATATGTATTAACCATAGACTGTATATATAACAGGCTCTTGCAGGGGAAATTATGCGCAACTTTACGCCAACTGGACTGTTTCCATGAATGAAGATTGTGAAGACCGAAAACAACATAGGAACTACCTGCTCTCGTCCTGACCCGTCCTCCAAAATGGGCTCTTCAGCGGTGGCCGTCTCCTCCTCCGTCTGCATTTTCCCTCTTGCCACTCCTTCCTTCCTTAGAACCGGGCACAGGCAGCTCCCTCCCCGGTAACGTCCGAAGGCAGGGACCTCCCCGGCGGAGCAGCGAGCTCGGTCACCCCATCCGCCGCAAGTCGGTATCCAATTTCACGATGGCGGGGCCTGCGGCAAATAAGCATAGTCTACTCCGGGTTTGGCAGCACCACCTGCTCTCTCCCAGTCTCTCCTCCCGCTCAGTGTTTCTCCTCTGCCCGCTGCATCCTTCCTCTCCGGTCGAAACGTGACTTAGCGCCCAAAGTCAAAGCCGTCTGTCGCCCTCCCTGACACACCGTTTCCACTGCAGCCGCTCGCTTCTGCCTCTCGTGATGCTCAGCTACGAGCGTGCGTATGTGCACGTGTGCGCGCGTGACCGACAGCGCAGGAGAGCCAACCGGGGCCATGAGCTGCAGCTGCACTAATGAAGGAAGACGCTCGTGAGCACGAAGCTAATTACCGTTGGTTCAGGTCTGCGCGAGGGGGAAATATAGTAAATATATAAAACAGGAGGGTGACGTCATTATTCAACTTTGTTTTGCCAAGGTTGTACCTCGTATTGGGTCTCCGTTGACGTCATATACCAACATCCCCACCCCCATATAATATACACCTGAGCCAGGGCCGGCTCTAGACAATTTGCAGCCCTAGGCGAGATTTTAGCTGGCGCCCCCAGCCAGAGAATCGTACAGTAGAAAAGATAAAGATCAATAGAGTATCCAAGGAATACACAATAAAGTAAAATGCTTCAATCTGGTGCACTTTGAGCAGAATTACTACTAGATCTAGGGGGTACAACTCTAAAACACCCACATGAAAAAGATCGGTTTACATTTTAATAACCAAATAAGTATGTGAACATAAATAAATGTAACTTATTTTATTTTTGTTGTTCATTCATATCTTATTTTACCTATTTAACATTTATTTATTCATGCACATTTTTTTATCTCTCCAGTTTTAAACGATATTTTTGGTTACTGTCCTATAGTATACATTGAAATGATTTCAAACCTGTTTATCCCAATAATTATAAAGGAGTGCCTTGGAAATGTGTTTACATCAATTGTGATCAAACCGTTTGAGACCCACTGAGATAACTTAGACTAAAGTGAACTATCTAAACGTAAAGTCCTTTACCTGTTGTGCACCGACAGAAATGTTAAGGGAGTTTCATTTTCATGTTGTTTTGTCATTCATCATTTACCTGTCATTCCAGGCTTCCTGATTATCTACCTCGTGTGTCTCCCGTGCTCATCAGCACCAGCCCCGCCCCTGATTGTTTCCACCCGTGTCTTGTTGTCATGTGTTTAAATTCCCCAGTCTCCCAGTGTTCATTGTCAGTTCGTCTCGTCTCATGCCTAGGTCAGATCTATGCTCTCCTTGATACCAAGATGTTTTTGTTCCTCACTACGTGAGCGATTTTCTTTTGTTCACTTTTTGTCATCTCATCAAGAGATTAGAAAGTGTTTATTTCTGTTCTTCTTTTGAAAATAAAGTATCTTACAAATACTTTACCTCTGTCTCCTGGGTCGTGCAATTGGGTCCTATACCTCGAGTTTCTGAGTTCGTAACATTATCTCACTGAGCTGTAGTTATCAGCCTCTCAGTCTGACTGGAGAGGACTCTCCCTCCACATTATTGTAGAAACATCTTCTTCTTATATCCGTTAGAGCAGCTAGCACCAGATTCTAATAACAGCGCCGGTGCGCTCTTCTCTCTCGCTCGCTCCCACGCCCTTTGGCTGTGAGCTGCGGGCACCTGATAAGCCAACATCCCCCATTTTCATCACTTACAGCGCCCATCGTACAGGGCAAATTAAAAGTGTAACCGGGGGGAAAAGGGTGTTACATTTTCTTAATTATGAATATTGTTACATCAAGGCCGAAAATTAGGATGAGCACCAACGGTAAAAAAAAATGTGTTTCCCTCCCAGAGCTACCAGCGCAGCGCCTCCCCAGATCTGGCGCCCTAGGCGAACATCTATAACGCCAGTGCTACGGGCCGGCCCTGACCTGAGCACACGCGCGAGATACACACACGCGCACCCACTCAGGCACACATTAACCAATTAGCTAAATTAAAATGGGTAATTTTAAAGATGTCGGGAACATACATTATGAAAACATGTTTCTCCCAATGTTATAGAAAAACACAGATCCCGTAATTCATTATGAGAAACTGTCAAAAATAATGTGTGCATCTCAAATGAGTCAATCCCAACAAGTTTCTCATTATTTTGCACTACTAAGTTGTATGTTTGGGATAATAGTCATTATTTTCGACTATTAGGTCATTATATTGGCAAAGTTTCTCATATTGAAACACAGGATTCTTTTATTCATCACATGGCTTCATTTGCATCTTATTTTGTTCCTTTGATTGCAGAGATGGGCTTCCATAAACAACAAACATACTCACAACACCCTGATATAATTGCTACAATTATTTCAGTAACAGTTTTATTTGAAACATAAAGATCCATATAAATACTTCATTTATGTTGAAGAAAAGAGAACCGAGTGATATGAATGATGAGGAATCAGATGGGATGTTGATAAGTATTCTTCACAGAGGAGTGGTGCGATTGAGATGTCCTGAAATGTATAAACAAAAACTGGTTCAGATATTGTTACTACTTTATATCCACATCTGACATTTATGTTTATTTTATTAGATACAGACCCTTGTTTGCTGAAGGACTGGTGAAGAGGTTCCCAGCTGGTCTGTGGAGCTGTGCAGCCCCCCGTCCTACAGGTAGGCTGGCAGACAGCTGACGGACCCCCAAGCTTTTCTTGCTGTGTGTACTGCTGTGATCCTTGAGCCAAACATCATATAATCTCTCAGGAAGGATGGGTGAAATGATTTAAGGAACATCTTCTATAAAGACCACCAAGACTTGATGAATCTCAAAGCAACTGCACGTTAACATTCATTAATTCCGCTTTCTCAAAGGAATTTTCCTTATGTCACCAGTGATGTCAACTTGATTTAAAAAAAGCACCTGCATATTAAAGTGGACCTATTATGCTATATTTGAATAATATAGTGTAGGACCATACCTATATAAGGCATATTTATACTTTTTTTTTTTCAAAATACCAAATAGATCATGCATTTTAGCCATGCCTCATTTAGCTCAATTTGAAAAATGTTAGCTCTGTTTTTGCAAGGGTTGATTCTGTGAGCAACAGCACCATCTAGAGGCCTGGCATATGTACTACAGCGTCTCCAGCGCTTTCGAACGGCAATGCCGTGGTTGTCTCCTCCTGATTGGTGGAGTTGGCCCAATAGCCGTAGTGCCACTGTCCTGACGTCAGGAAAATGTTCAAATCTGGATCAGTTTTTATCAGATCTGTTGCAGCCCCTTTTTTTAGAGATTTGGGTATGGAGGAAAATAGAGAGGGTTTTGTTTTCTGACACTTGGTGAGTTCCCTGGAACACCGGGGACACATATTCATGTATAAAAGTGCATTTTGCATGATAGCTCCCCTTTAAGTAAAAGCAATGCTAAAAGGCGGAATACTGGCTGAGCCGAGTCATATGTTTGCTATATTTGCTTGCGGAAACACTTGTTTCTAATGACTAAGGATAACAATCTAAGTGTTTCTTAATAAGTGAGCAACTTATTGAGAGGATATTGGCAGTGACAGGCAGGTAGAGGATGTCTGTTTCAGTGTGGATGATGATATCTTCAGAGAGGTTCTTCTTTGGCTCCTCGTCTCCTGCTTGGACTGCACACATGGCAAACAGCTGAACCTGCAGCTCAACATGCAGACCTGCAGCCACCTGGACACACACACACACACACTTCTTACAATGTGGCTCCTTTAACACATGTAATCATTACACCCAGCTGGAAACTCACAGGCCCAGGGTTGTAGATGACACGGAGGCCTGTAGCAGCAGGAGGCTGTTTCACATGGAACCTTGCAGAGGGAGAGATCGAAACAAAAAATAGTTGCAGGTGAATGTTTTCCCTTTAGATTTGAAGGTGACCCAGACTCTCCTGTACCTCACCAGAGAACTTTTTTTTAAATCTCTGACACCCTGCTAATTATAATGCTGAAACTAAACTAATAAACTCATACTTATTTTGATTATTTCCTAGTCCATCTGGTGTCTTACCTGCAAGTGTCAGCACCCACGTTCTTCATCACCACAGTAATTGCAGAGGAGGTGCCCTCCTGCAGAGTGCCAAAGTCAACAGTGGAGGGGAGCAGCTGGAATCCCCTTGCTATGACACTCCGATCAGTCAGAGAAATAGTCCGACACTTCCTCCTCACCGGCTCCTCCACTGATAGGAACTGGGATAGAGTGATGTGTGAATAGTGTGTGTGCATGTGTGACAGTGCGTGTGACACAGAGAGAGGGGAGCATGTAGGTGTCTAGATATATAATGATGTATAATAGAATAGATTTTGGGAATGTTTAGCTACCTGTTGATTTGGTATGCTGCGAGGTTTAGAGGTGAGGATAGACGTTGGGAGTCTGACTTTAGTCCTTCTGAGTTTTCCAGTCACATCCAGCTGAACCGACTTGCTTTGCCCAGGTGAACCCCTCACACTGCGTTCCCCTGGATACATAGAAACATGGTCATACAGGCATTGATTTAAATGCCCATGACCTGCATCACAACCAATTTAGAAATAATCTGCAAATCAATGACTGTAAATTTAAGGAGGCGTTGAGATGCAAGCGGCTATTAAACATCAATTCAAATACATTTCCAACCAACATACAAGTAATGTTACATAACTTGTTGACACACAATATACTGTTTATACCTTATGTATACCTGCTAGAAAATATAAATCTTTAGTCCTATTTAGAACATGAACTTGGTTTTTGCTTTGCTAGCAATGTAGGTATTTGCACCATACCAGTGAGAAAATGCGACAGTTTAATGCACTTTGTAGCCCGATGACGCATGAAATATAATTCAGACTATGACCTCAAAATGTCCCTGATATATTCAGATGTATTTCTTGATTGATTATGCTGTTCCCCGTGCTTCTTGCTAATCTTAAAATAGTCATTTGAATTAATTCCGCCCTGCATTTGACAAAAAATAAAAAAATATATAAAACAACATGTTAGGTGGGGAACAAACCAGCACTGTGAGGCGTGGGGTTGCTGGGTCTTTCCTTAAGCCTCCTCTCACTTCCTGCTGCATGACTTAGAGCAAATGGAAACATTATTTAGACAAGCAATGTATGAGGAAGAAAATCAACTGATGTTTTGTGATTCACTGCTAAGTCAAAATCAAACAGGAAGAAGAACAGTTTATAACATTCTCTTTATTACCTTGCAGATTGAGAGGGTGTTGGGTTTAAGGGTCGTGGGGCTGCAAATAAAAACATGATATAACACAGTATGCATTTGACTGTATCTTCATTTGAATGAATGCACTCTTTTTAATTAATTTAATTGATACGGATGTTCTTTCCTTCTAAGACAAGCCAAATTGCCTGCCGTGGAAAATATCTATTTAGCTACTGTTTCTTTGTACAGATTCCCAACAGGACTCCTTTAAAATGAGTTTCATCTCAGTAGCTGCTGGTGAATACTGACAGTATAATAACCTACTGTTCTCCTGTGGGGCGTCTTTCAGGAAGTCTTCAGCACTGTCTGAGCGGGGGATCGGAGGGAGATCCATGGACAGACTCCTCATGTCTGGTGTTTGGTGCTGGAGAAGCTCCTGGAAAACAAGCAACACTTGTGTTTCTTGTTTTATGTTGTGCGTTTTTCATGTCAGAAAAGGTGAATTGGTGTGTGTTTAGCTTGAAGGATTTTTCCTAATAATGCTGCCACAATAGTTAAAGAAAATGTACTTCGGTGTATGCATTGATGTGAACACATACAGTACCTGATATAATTGGATATTTTCTGGGTAGAAAAAAGGAACAATGCTGTTTGTCCTCAGAGACTTTCTATAAGCCTCATCCTCACACTTCTCCTGTCTGAAACACACACAGAGGCAAATACAGTATAGTGGGATGTGTAGTACGTACAGCTCGTAAATATCTTATTTTAAATGTTATCGCAGTGCTATAAAGATAATCAGTAAGATTTGAACTTGATAAGCTACTTAACGTCAAGGTGGGTATAAAACAGTGTGAGAAGAAGCCTGTGTTTACCTGTGCTGTGCAAGTCTTTCAGTCCATGTAGACTCTTTGCTATTTATAAAACTAGATCGGAGAAGAGATTAAAGAGGATTTTACATACACATACTTTTTTTTTTAATACATGGACCATTTACTTTAAAGAGTGTAACCTTATCTGTTCATGCATGGCATTTTAATCTCTCCTACCTCTCATTAGCTACTGTGACTCTTGAAACATCCGACTGCTCAACTGGAGCTCCGACACTTTGGCTGTACAGGTTGGCTATATCCTCTGTGGAAACATACAGAAGAATAATAGAAGAAATGTACTTCACTCAAACTACTAAATATTAGACTTGAAAACCTCAAATTTACTTTAATTTAACACAAATGTAATTGCATGTCAAGCAAGATCTATAGTTTTGTCACAATATTTTAATGCTCGGACAAGAAATCGAATGCAGCCATCCAATATATTTTAGAATTGTTCTCATTGTTATTCCTTGTTAGCTTTGAAAATATTAGCTTAACTGTAAAAAGAAAGTTAACCAAGGCACTGCAAATGAACATTTTATTTCTTTGGACTAAACTGAATATATATTGTTCTAAACATAACCTACAAAACGGCTTTTTCCCCACCTGAAGTCCTCTTGTCAAAGGTGTGACCTCCAGTATCTTCTTCTGCAAAAGACTTTAACATGCATAAGAAATGATTTATATAAATATCATGCAAATCATTTAATACATTATTTGTACATTTTCTGTGTTCATTGGGGAAAGACAATGGCGATAACATTCTTTTGTAGTACTATAACTTGTGTCTGTGTGTGTTTGTGTGCACAGACCAGGACCAGATTGAGCAGATCGCTGGCATGAGCGCTCTCCTCCTCAGTGCGAGGGTCTTTGACCTTCATCTCTTCTGAACGCTGCTCTGTCTCCATCAAACTCTCTAGGTAATCCTGCAGTCACAGACACATTTCAACTTTTTCAAAGCAGTAGTATCACAGTGTGAAGTTTCGAGGCCTTTCTTTGACCATGCCAGAAATCACTTTTCCAGGTGACCAGGTTAGGTTTCTGATTTTAACAGGATATTCTTTTTTGATCTGCCTGAGAAAACAGACCTGTAGACTCTGTTTAAAACTTGTGCATTAAACACAACAATTATAGGGGAATCCAGGAGGTTAAAATACCACCTACATACAACAGCAATTGGAAAGTATTGACAGTATATTATAGATACCACGGACATTGGTCTGTTTTACCTTCAGTCGTGAGTCCACAGTATTTCTGAATGGTGTGGTGATTGGTTGGTGTTGGTACAGCTCCCTCGTCTCCAGGACTTTAGGGCTGCTCCTGGCGGGTTGACGCTGTGCTGCTGAACCAGCGGACCTCTCTCTCAGTAACAAACCTCGACCCATGTTGGTACCAAACGGAGGACCTGGGCTCACTCTCTGGAAAAGAGTGTGTGTTGAGTGTCTTGTTTTTCTGTGTGTAGATGTATAATACGTGTATATGTTCACACCTGTACCTCTGTTTGAGGGAAATCATGCCAGCTGCGGTTTTTGAGGTTGGGAGGGGTGATGTTCTGTTTCCCGAGCAACCACTGGGACCACACGCTCTGATGGCTAGGTTTAAGGATGGTGATGCCAAACTCATCTGTAAAAGAACAAAACTTCAGATTATATTCTGGACATTTACATAACCTTCCCTTTTGAATTTTGGTCAAAGGGGATACAACACCATTGCAAGTAACCAAACATAATGGACCATTATCTTGATTAAAATGACAGATTTTTCTAGGTTTGAAAATTGTTAGAGGCATTTTGAAAAATGTCAGTATCAACAAAAAACAAGATAGGGCCAGTTATTTTTACAAATGTAATGTAATACTGAGAAGTTACATATTATATATTTTACTACAATTTGGATAGATAATGAAACAGTTCTAAGTGAATCCGCTGCCTAAAGTTATTCTTTAGTTATGTCTTGGTGTTATAGATATTGAACAGGGCACCTTGTGTGTCCGGCAGTGGCTCCTTCAGCAGTGCGATGGTGGGGTCAGAGTAAGCCTGGTAGAGCAGCTCCTCAACGGTCTGAGAGCTCAGCAGTTCAGTACCAGAGCCGTCCTCATACACCAGAAACAGCCTGCAACATAACACGATGTTCCTCTGACATTATCATCCACAAAAGCAGTACAATAATAATACTTACATATCACCTTATCACTACTGATAATGTATTAAGGCAGAATACATATCATTTTATACTAATAGCAACATTAAAGGGATAACAATTAATAAAAATTCAGGCCCACCTGGGACAATGTTCTCTGTGTTGAACATGTATCCTGGCCCTTTCTCTGTCCTCCTCCTCTGGCTCCTCCTCCTCTTTAAGTGTGCTTGGAGCAGGGATATAGTTCAACACTGATACCTGTCCATCTTCCATCACCTTTAACACACATGCAAAGGTCAGAGAATATTTAATGACTTTATTTATTATCAGAGAATCTGAGAAGGACAGTTGTTTTTAAAATATGTTTTATATGAGGCTGTCTCCAAAGCCAATATGTGGCCTTACTTCTTTGAGTCTATAAAGGACAATCTCTTACATTCACTGCCATAAACACAGGTATGGTAACATCTTTACATCTTCCTATAATCCTGACCTGAAAGTGGTTTCCATCGGGGTCTGTAACGTCACAGGCCACTATGTCTGTATGACTCATGGTGTAGCTTCCTGATTGGTTTGTTGTTGTGCCACCCATTGGACTGGGGGTTACAAGGGGGTCGGACGAGTACACACATTTCCCATCACTTTGGATCTGTAGGAGCCCCCCACTGGATGGAAACACCTTGGAAACACAAGCATACACAAATAATCAAACATGTAAATCAGTGTGATTGTCAATCTTCTTAAAAGCAGTAAAGTACAGCACATCCATCTATCTTGCAACAAAAAAAACACACCCTGAAATATGATTATTTGTTTTTGTTTAAAAAGCGATCATTCTTCCCCTGCAGCACTACACACAGGGCCAAATATTATAAAGTAAGTTTGAGGGATGTTACTAGTGGACCATTATTATTACTAAAGATATACCCAAAAAGCTTATATGCAAACCTTGCTATAGTTAATAATAATTATCATTTTCGCAGAATTGTCTGGCAATGTTTGCAGTTAACGTTTAAAGGTGGGGTAGGTAATTTTGGAGAAACCAGCTTGAGTGCGCTAGAATTTGAAAATACACAACCGGAAAAAATCTGCCACTTCCTTACAGAGCCCCTCCTCTAACACACACGAACGCGCACATGACCAATGAGGGCACGATATAAATTTGTGCACAGATGGAAGGCTGACAGGCAGGTTTTTAGCCGGGCCGGCTAAAATGATTGGTCGTGCTTTTTACAGCGCTACGGCTTCCACAGATTAATTTTGTTTATGTATTTATTGTCAAAGCATTTAATATATTCATTGCTATCGGAATGTTAAGAGCATTCCATGGAATATAACAAAAAGTGTTTCTGAAATAAATTACATACCCCGTTTTTAAATGTTAAAAAAACATTTCAGAAAAACATATACAATTTAATTAATTATAATTAGCTACAAATTGATGTTGTGACAAATAGTTGACTATTTATTATAGGCAAATGTATTTATGAAGAGTCTGACTTGGTGCCACATGTTTATCATATCAAGACTGACACTGTGGTAGGTAGCAGATGAATGAGAAGATGAATACAAAAGTAGAAAAATGCTGTAATCACATACAATTCCCACCATAACATTAAAAATAGATGTGTTATTTGTCATTTACTACCCACCTCATATGCTCCTTGGTTGTTCCCAGTGATTACAGTCCCATCTGCTAAGAAGACGTGAGCCATGTGTCGCTCTGGGTACATCACCACTGTGCAGCAGCCCTCCTTCTCCACCAGCACCACCCGCTCCTTGGCAGACACACTGCCCTTATTGCTCTCACATGCACTACTCTTACCATTGCCAGCCACAGTATCTTCCGCAAACACACTCTCCTCACCGTTCTTATACACACTACTTTCTCTTTCATCACACACATGCTCACACGCTATCCTTGCACTGTTGCTGCTAATGTCTTCACCGTTGTCAACAGCATCCTGAATATTTTCAGAGATGCTGTCAGCACAGCGCGTGACACACACACACTCAGATTCAGTGGTTGATTTAAGGGTCTCATGCTGCTCCCCTGGAAAGTAACAGACACATGGACTCAGGTCAGATCAAAACAATAACCTTAATTTAAAGATTAAGTCCTTTTTATTGTGAATATGCTTGTGTGTTTTGTATGTATATTCTGGTCACCTGTGTGCAGCAGTGTGTGCTGTGGTGTGCTTGGTGGTCTGTGTTGGTACAGGCTAGTGATCCTGGTTCCGTCTGCATGTTCTACACTTAAAGATCCGTCGGGGTTCCGGACAAAAACCACCAGATCCTCGCGGCTCAGCATCACCTGACGAAGCAACACACGCAAAGATGCTCGGACAATTATGTTGACATAAGAAACAGATTGGATGTATTGAAAGACAGAGGAGCACCTCCTTGAAACAACCTATGCCCATTACTGAAATTAACATCTATATTCATCGGAAAAAAGGAAACTGAAAACCTAAACTACTAGGTACTGCTCTCTTACGTCATGGGTGATGGGGTCTGTGGCCTTGAAGGCGAGGAGAGGCGTGGTGGGTTTGTGTTGGTGTGTCGTCCCCACAGTGTAGATGCGAGCCCCAGACGGACTCGTTGTTAACCAAAAACCTCTCTGAGCACCAGCCTCCTTCTCTGAGCTCGGCTCTGTGTAGACACACATAAAACATACAAAGTTTGGGTTTATCCTGTGCTCAGTGATTATCAAAGTGTTTTCTATTCAGTGGTGCTGCACTCCAACCTTTCTTTCTGTCCTTAGTTTCTTGAGACATGTTTTCTTCCTCAACTTCAGAATCAGGAACCCACACCGGACCAGAATCCTGGCTGAAGCTGACTGAGCCATCAGCAAACAGAACCTGCAGTGCACATATGATTTGAGTGTTGAGTGTGTGTGTGTCGTAAAAGAAGTTCAGGTCATACATTGTCAAATGAGAAGTCATACATGTGTGCACAATGTTTACCTCTGTAGACCCGTCTCTCATGATTCGGATCACAGCTCCCTGGCTGGTGACAATGCGGGACAGTTCTTTGGAGAGGGAAGCGTCCTGAAGCTGCCCAACAACTCCTTCACCATGAAGAGGAAAGCTCTGTTTCACCAACATACCCTGCTCCTCTGAGGACACTCCTGGACACACAAATACAAATAAATCATGTAATAAATATTTTCCAGCGAGTGATGGGAATACAGAATTTATGGAATATATAAACTCACATTTTAAGGCAAACACATTTAACACAAATCACTATCTGCAGGTTGAGTCTCAAATAATTTAAATGGAATACACAGAATGCATTAAAACATTTTTTATAAATTAAAGCCACTTAATTATCAATAAAAAGGTCTTCAATTGAATTTGATTTGATTTCTCCCCGAGTGCAATCACTACCAGTGGCAGGGCTATTTCACTTATTCTCACTTCATCGTTACACATGCAGTTTTATAAAACTACACTTGTGAGAATACACACACCTTTGTCTGTTCGTGTATACTTTTCAGAAAAAGTGCAACCCTGACCTTGTGCATCCTCTCGCAGGAACTGCAGCAGCAGACCGTTAGGTACAGACAGGCTGAGACTGTTGAATGGACTCGATGGCAATACTGTCTGACCTTCACACACCTTAGATTACAATCAACCACAAACATAGGTTATGACCAATACAATAATAAAAGCAATATAATCTTCACATGTAGCACAAGATACAAACTATAGGTCATTTCGCCCAAGATGGTTGTTACTATTTCATATCGAGTCTGGAGACCAATTTAACTTGAATTCTTATGGTTAAAAGGTTGTGTATGTAAACATGGACTGTCAGACCAGACATTGGTTTAAATTGAATACATAATAAGATAAAGGTATTGTATTTAAAAAAAAATGTAAGCCATTGATAAGCCTTTGTTTAAAATCGTATTTCCGTCACTGTATTAATTTGTGCCTTCTTGTGAGTTTGTGGAACCTGGGACAGTGGAGGTCTGGCAGGAACGAAGTCCAGATCTGTCCCCTTAGAGCAGTAAGTGGAGGATGGGGGAGGGTTGGGGACAAAGGTGCCGGTATCTGGAGCCCCTCCCTCTGTGGTCTCCTGAGGACTCACTAGGATATCACCAAACAGAAACACAGTTAATACTGCCAAAACGGAAGTCAATTCAACCCTTTGTTTAATCAAGACACAATAACAGGAATATTCAAAGCACTGAGAGGGACCATATTCAAATTATTTTCAATTTTAAGTAAAGCTTGAAATATTCAAATACAAATGAATACCTCTATATTCTCCTGTTGGACCGTAGAAACTGTATGAGAGATGAATTCCATTGTCTAAGACAGCTGAGAGGGAGCCCTGTGTCACTCTTTTCACAGGCTGTACAGGCTCCGACACTGAAAAGGACAAACACACAGGCACACAAAGAGGGACGTTCATCAGCACGTACGTTTCATCATTACAATGTACTGAAAGTACTTAGGAGTGTTGATTTAGCAGTACAATTGTCTACTGTTCATGGTTTATTCAGGACAAACATGTTCAGTTTAGGACGATGTGTTTTCCAGCTGAGACTTTTTAAATATATATTTTAGTTTTTTAACAAAAGTTGCAGGAAATAGAGATATTTGAGTAAATCACCTCAAATGCGTACTCAAATACAGTACTTCAGTAAATGTACTTTGTTAGATTGCACCACTGGATCAAAATAATTTAAAATGTCCAAACAGGCCTACTGTCTGGAGTAGGAATACCATCTGTACCTTTTCCGCCATTGGTTTCTTTGTCTTGGGGCTGAGGGAGAGGTTTCACAACTTGGTTGATGTGTGTGCAGAAATAATGTCCATCCTTCTTCACAGCCAGTTTCATTAGGATGGAACCTGGAGTGAAAACAGAATAAAACGCATGTGGACAATGCACCTATCCAGCAAGGAATAGCTGAATCGCACTTTGCTTTTCACAAACCCCCCCCCCCCTACAATGTCAAGACTCTTTAAATTACGCAGCACTGCAAAGTAATGTTGTTGGAGCTTCCTCTACAACCTCGACTTTTGCAAATACCTTCAACATAGCTGATATTCTCCACGCTGATGTGTCCTCCATCTGAAGGGAAAAGGTTCTGGAGACGACCTTCAACACGGATCAACTTTCCATCCATGTTATAGCCTGTGAAATCCTACACAATCACACACACACACGTTACGCAAATTATTTTGTAACATCTCTCTGTAATAAGATGTGCACACTGGCCACTATATATGTTTTGCTTAATGGTTTACTGAGTGTGCCCTCACTTTGAAAGGCTCCGCTGACGTATGCAGTTCTTTGTTTTCCTCCCAAGGGGGCGCTGTGGTGTTATTGGACTCTATGTTAGTTCTGGCTGAGCTTCCTGCTCTGCTCTTCTTACCAGTGGGCAAAGTTTTACTTTTCTTGTTGTCAGTCGACATAGCCTCCTCTTTTTGCTGTTGGCCTTTCGGTGCATTCTCCTTCTTTGATTTCTTGTTAATTTCTTCCTCCTTCAGCTTCTCCTGCTCTATCTTCCAGGCCTGTATCATAACACACATTTTAATATACAAAGAATGCAGTTATTTCCATACCATTGCTGACCTTTTCAGGTGGGATCAGCTCCAGCCATCCACGTCCCTCTTAGGATAAGCAGTTAAACAAAATAGATGGAGGAATACATTTAGTGGTTTGTTTAAAAAATGCTTGGGTATGAGATTCTGTGACTATCTGATGATAAAAATCTCCCCAGATTTAGCTCTTAACTTTAAAGCTAATGTGGGATATTGCACCACATCTCCCAGAGTGATTCATCAATTATTTTAAATCAAGCAGGCTGGACGACTGTTAAGCTATCCTATTTTGTCTATCTAAAAAAGTTACAACATTGATAAAAAAAGACAGTACAGAACCGACTGTTATACTATATATATATATATATATATACTGTTATACAGAAACACATTCACTATGAATGTGTTTCTGTATACCAACTTTTAGAGAGCCTGTTCGGATGACCGGCTCCAGTGTGTCCTCCCTCTCTGCAGAATCTGGCGACTTTTCATCTGGTCCAGGAAGAAAACCATCAGTATATTAGTATGGTGGTAATGCATAGTTACCAAAGCTTTATGTTGACAAGCTTCGGTACCTCTCAGATCCTGAGCAGGGATGACATTTCTGAGTTGCATTGTGTCTCTCTTTAATTCTTCCTCTTTTGTCCAATCGGAAATGCTTTCTGCCACATGCTCCAGGTACTTCCTATCAGAAGGTAACAATGATATTTAAATATATACAACACTCCACATATGATCAATTTTCTAAGTCTAATCTAAATGTTGTTCCTGTATGGAACTAATGTCGCTGATTAAGGGAGTTTATTTGTGTTCTTCCTCACGTAAAAAGAAGAAGAAAATAATTATGAATATTCCAAAAACAACCAAACACTGTGTGAAAATGTGACCTTGCATTCTGACCTGAACTTGACATCAGTGTGAAGGGCTACATCCCAGAACTCCTTGCACTGACGATAAGGGCTCATTGGATTGTGACAGAAAATGTACAGGATGTTGTTATGACTTCCTCTGAAGGTGTCCAAGCAGCAGTAATCCTCGGAGGCTAACTGCAGTACCTACACATTTAGAAAAATAAATATGAAGGGTTTCAATCCAACAATTAGGGTTTTTAGCTGAAATATGAATGTCATGGGACGATTGAAGTGTTCACCTGTTGGAAGATGGAAGCACTGTGGTGTTCAGCATAGTGCCAGTCCTTCAGAGACCTCAGTCTACAACTCTGAATATCACATAAATTCAGCTGGCAACAGACCCTTCTAATCTTCTAGGGATGGATCAGGCAAAAAATCAGAACAAAATAGTCACTTTTTTGTATTATAACATTTAAAAAAAGAGAAGACTTGGATTTGCTTACAACAAAATGTTATGGTCATTGTTTATAAAGAAAAAAACAATTAAGTAGCCGGGAGAGGGGAGTAATATTCAGCAAAAATAATTCCCAAGATAAAAGTCGTACATTTTCAATAAATAAGTATCAACTTTATGATTAAATACTTAGTTATTTTTCAAAATGTCACACATTTACGAGAAAACTAATTCTGTCCAGCCATCCATTTTCCGCCGCTTATACGGAGTCGGGATGCGGGGGAAGCAGTTGGCCACATTAACCAACTGACTGGGGGTTTCCAAGGCGCTCCCAGACTAGCATAGAGATATAATCCCTCCACCTGGTCCTGTGTCTGACCCTCAGTCTCTTCCCAGCTGGAAGTGCCTGGAACACCTCCCTAGGGAAAAGGCCAAGTGGCATCCTTATTAGGTGCCTAAATTACCTCTACTGGCTCCTTTCTACGCGAGGGAGCAGCAGCTCTACTCTGAGTCGCTCCAGGATGACTGAACTTCTCCCCTTATCACTAAGGCGGATGCTACCCATTTCGGCTGCTAGTATTTGCGATCTCGTTATTTTGGTCATGACCCATCTTTCATGAACATAGGTGAGGATTGGTACATCGAGAGCGTTGCCTTCTGGCTCAGTGCTCTCTTAGTCACCATGGTACAGACCATCCAATGAGTCCAATGACTGCTGAAGGTTGCAGACCGATGACACCAACAGAACCACATCATCTGCAAAAAGGCAAAGATGCAATCCCTAGCCCAACGAACTGCAGCCCCTCTCCTTCATGACTACAACTTAAGACCCTGTCCATGAATATCACAAGCAGGATTGGTGACGAAGCATAGCTCTGGTGGGGGCCAACCCTCAGTGGAAACAAGTCCAACAAAATCCACAAAGAACACGTAGACGAGATAGGCATACTCCCAGATTCTTTTTAGGAGTAAAAAGCTGGTCCGTACTTCCACGACCAGGACGGAAACTTCATTGTTCCTCCTCAATCTGAGGTCCGTCTATCGGCCAGACCATCCTTTCCAGAACCTTAGAGTAAACTTTCCAAGGGAGACCGAGAAGTGTGATGCCTCTATAGTTGGTACACACCCTCTGATCCCCTAATTTGAACAGGGGAACCACCACCCGGTCGTCCACTCCTTTGGTACTTCCCCCGACTTCCGCGCAATGCTGAGACTTGTCAACCAAGACAGTCCCTCAACACCCAGAGCCTTTAAGCATTTCTAGATGGGTCTCCTCCACCCATGGGGCTTTGCCAGTGTGGAGTTGTTTAACTACCTCAGTGACCTCCTCCAGAGAGATTGATGTTGATCCCCCATCATCCTCTGGCTCTGCCTCTACTATAGAGGGCAGGTTGGTTCAAGAGTTCCCCGAAGTTTTTCCTCAACCAACATAACACCCTAACTGTCGACTCAGCTCCCTCCGCAACATTAAAACCTGGATGTCTACTAACCTTCTCCAACAGCAATTTGTGCAGTTTGTGGCCCCCAAAGCACTACTCCGGGAGGTTGGAGATCTCCTTCTAGTTGTTGATGAATGCACCAACCATCCTTCCCCTGAAGCCCACAACATTGGTGTTATTCTGAGACCAATTTGCCTTGGGAGACCCTACCAGGAACAGTATGTTTCTGACAACACAGCCCCCAGGGACACACACACCTCTCCACTAAGATAAGGTGATAGTTCCCGAAGAATTCTGTGTTGTTTTGTAATTCTTACTGCGCAAAAGCTATAAACCTCACCAAATAACTATATTGTGTGAATTATTTTTCACATGATTTCTTCAATGAATATTACCCCCCTCTCCTAGCTCCCAATTTATTTATTTTATTTTAAACTTACAGTACAGAACATATAGAAAAATACCTCGGTGTTACCAGGATCTTCCGTGAGAAAGGTGAAACCTAAAGTTACAATTTTGAATGAGATATAGCGTGTTTCAGAGTCTTGAATACTGTTGTAAGCTAAAATCACATCACAGTAATTGAATTACCTTTAGTCCGTAGGGTATTAATCTGCTGTTTAGAGTAGGATAGTGGGTTGTCCCAGGGGATTGATGTAGTCATCTGTTCCTGTGCTGGTCTCAGTGTTCCCAGTTGTCCAGGTGGCCTTAGTAGTACACCTTTACTGTCCAATCTGGTCAGTGGCATACTCTCAAACACACTCCGATGAACCAAACGCTCCACCTCCAGCCATGAAACAACATCTGTGGGATATCATAACATGTTAATATCCCTTTGAAGCTGATCAATCAATATCTTTTTTCAGGAGAAACAAAGACTGACACACTGATTATAATAATTCCTTAAACTGTTTCTGACCATCTGTGCAGTAATGTTGTAGCTGCTGTTTGATGGCCATCCAGGAGGAGTTGCTGTTTCTCCGCTGAGCAACAGAGTGGATCAGCTGCCACACTGGAGAATGCTGCATCATTGATATCTCCACCTCTGCTGGATCGAAACCCTGAACCACCTAAGAGGGACACATATAAACACATTAATACAAATACATTCAGAATAGCAACAAGATTACTCAAACTATCCAGTCTGCTTTGAACAAAAATAGCTTTTTCCACGTGAACTAATAAAATAGTCAGTAATACGAACCATTTACATTTATTTTTAAAAGAATCTACTTGCATTGATATGTGTCAAACGCAGTGCCCTCTCATCATGGTGTCTGATAACCAGAGGATGGGCAAACTTCTGCTTTTCCTCTTCCTCTTCTCCAAACTTCTCCTCTAGCCTCTGGCACAAAAGAGATTAAAGCAGAGACAAATTAGGAAATAATTCATTTCTGTGAAGAGTGTGTCCAAGCATGCTGGAGTCAAAGCATGCAACATATATACATTATACTACCATACCTGGGGTTGGAGACCAAAGACTCAAGTGAGAGAAGAAAGAAGCACAACCTAAATTGAATTACCGGTTGGCTTCCATACTGTGAATTTAAAGGGCCCATGTCATGGCCATTTCCACTGATCATAATTACATTGTTGAGGTATACTAAAATAGATTTATACTGTGCAATTTTCCAAACTCACATTGGTTTCGCATACAGCATCTCTGTCAAGCATGTGTATTCAGCAGTATTCACTTTCTCCACTAAACGACTCGTTGGAGCTCTTGCCCCCCCCTCCCTGTGAGCCTAGTGTGCTCCGATTGGTCAGCTCGGCCACTCTGTTCTGATTAGTCAACCACCAGAGAGGCTGCGCCCATGTCTAAACGGCTGCTCTCAGCCGAACATCAGTCTTATCATGGCGTCGGTACAGCAGTATATTTTATATACATATATATATTTTTAACTGTTGTTATAGAAGAGTGTGACGGCCCAGGGCCTTTGTCTTACGATGGGGTGGAGCTGAAGAGGCTAATCAGCGCGATCACGGACACCTGGCCGGAGCCGAGGTGCTAGCCAGCTGCCGGGAGTCACACGGCAGCCTTTCTCTCCCTCCAAGCAGCACAGCAATCCTCTTCCCTGACCACGTATCTCTGCATTTACCACAATAAATGTGCCGTGGTTTTGTAAACTCGTGTATGTCTCCTTGTCTTTCCGTTGTGGCCTACGAGCCGGTCATAACAAAGAGTAAGTTATTTTTACCCGTTATAAACTACTACTGTTTGATGAGAAATCAAATCATGGTTTGCTATATATAGTATTTCCATTAAACTTTATTTTTAGAAATGTACAAAATGAATGTAAATATACATATATACACGGTATATCGTCAATTACTCCCCGTTGTCGGCATCTCGCCTATAGCAGCCGGGGCTTTTTAGGACGAGGCCTCAGTGTGGTAGTCCGGTCCCCGTCATGTATTGTCCGGCAGGATCTGGCTGGACGAAATCAAATGCAAATCACAAAATATTAGAGAAACTTAGTTGTTTTAGATTCGTTAGTAGTAGTTATGGTAGGAGTGTGGATCTATCTAATCAATCTAATGAACAGCTTGCCAGCTAATATGCTAACCTAGCTTTGTTTACCTTGGTAGCTAACGTTAGCTCGGAGGAACGGCAACTATAATGTAGAGTAATAAAACTACTATGAACAAAAGCTAGTGGTTCATATTAGGCTAGCAATAACGTGTTTATAATTGCAATGTTATACGGGTAGTCTGCTACGTTCGGTCATACATTGTAACGGTCATGAATACATTGTTTTGCGCTAGCATACAGCTAGCCTCGTTAGCTATACATGCAGTATATGTACTGTCACAATGTACGGTAAATCACCCGGAGTATACTGTATGAGTATTCCGTGTGTGTGACTGCAGACATTCTCCTGCCATGACAAACATGTAAGGCCATCTGCTGACATTGTAGTTGATATATTTAAACGCTAGCAACGTAGCATCACAAAAATGTTTTTCCGACCAAACCTAGCTCTAGCTCTAGCTCCGTGTGTTAGATCGGTTGCATACACGCTACGCCAGCTATAATGTAATTGTTTCGCGACTGACCGCACGGCAAATCACCCGGAGTATACTGTCAATAGGTATTTTGTGTGTGAATGCAGACATTCTCCTGCTATGAGATACATGTATGCAAGGCCATCTGCTGATATTAGAGTTGATATATGGAAACTCTAGCAACTTAGTTAGCACAGTTAGCACTGTGTCAATGGCTTAGCAGTCCAACACAGTTTACACATTTAAACAGTCTTGTTTGATAAATACACAAATAACAATGCAAACTTACAGGTTGTGTACCCGGATCTTCCCCTGCTCCAAACGGTCCAAACAAGCTGTGCATATCCGGCCTCAAACTGGGCAATGTTTTGGAAGCTTTCGTCTGTGAAATGCCGGTTCTTCGAACCTCTGGAGGAACACGCCGCTGCTGGTGTGGCCATAGCTCTTCGGGATTGGTCCATTTCGTTCCGGGTACCGCATGACATCAGGCGGTACCCGGAACTAAATGGAAGAATCAAATGGGCAGTGACGTATCTCCAACGAGGCGTTTTGGGGAGGTATTTTCTGTGTTAGAGTTTTACTCGCTACAGGGTGTACTTTCAGGGTTTTGACTCTGCACACCGTTTACATGCATAAAAACCTTCATAACACACAAGGGGACGGGTAATAACCGGAAAAGCATGACATGGGAGCTTTAAATATATTTGTTGTCATAAAAACAAATTCATAACAAATTCAAATTAGGGATTGATAACCAGTGATCCCTATAAACTGATGGTTGGTGTGTAAACATCTTAGGTTGTTCTAGCCTTGCAGTATTTCACTGAGAAGGTGAATTCCATGGTGATTCAAACATGAAAACATGTTATGTTTCTCACAATTACAAACATTTTCTTTGAATCTCAATTGGGCAACATTCATAAATTGAATCCCTGTTGGTCTCTGTGCTTTTCTTACAACAACCCTTTAGCTAAACATTCCGCCAACTCTCATTGTCTGTTAACAATAAATTAGAGATGGGCTCTCTCTTTTTACATACGGCTTCCCTGTGCTGGACTATAGGCCATGGCATCCTCTCATTGTATAATGACAAAAATAATCAAATGGGTTCTGGACGTTAATCAGTTAACTTTATCACTAAAATCTACAGCTTATCTCATGTTTACAGGTCACACTTTTTGTGTGGAAAGAGCAGACCATTCTACTCTGTCGGATTAAACCCTCCCCCGCTATATCACAGTGACGGGGGGAGGGCTTGAAGGACTCTTGTGCCGTTCATAGACATGTCACAGTTTAAGCACACCCTACATTCCGTGTGTTGTTGTGAAAGCCCTCTCAACAAGACAGTCGAGCCAGCAGTGACTGTTCTCAAAGAGACTGGCACCGCCCAGTGAAACACGAGCCTCTCCTTTCACCATGTCTTTCAAAAAAGTATATCCTGCGACTGGCACCGCCCAGTGAAACACGAGCCTCTCCTTTCACCATGTCTTTCAAAAAAGTATATCCTGCATTGGCCGGGAATCGAACCCGGGCCTCCCGCGTGGCAGGCGAGAATTCTACCACTGAACCACCAATGCATCAGATGGTGTACTCCCTGTTATCTACACATTTATATATAAATCTATATACATATTATAGTTTACAAAATGTGTGTTTCAGTGTGGAGACACTATACCTTCTGGTCGTCTTCATTTTGCACTGTAGCCAGCAAGCCTTTCAACATGCGACTTCTCTCTTCTTTAGCATGTACCAGAGGGAGGAAGCTTTGAAGCATGAAGCTGACCAGCTGATAGTCTAACCCAGGACCATTGTGAGGTTTGGACTCTTTAGCTGGACATGACTGCTCTGTTGAAATCACTACCTGAAAACAAGAAATTGGGGTAAATAAGCATTGAACCACCTAGATTCCACACTACACTTTCAAACTCACAATACATACACAGACCTGCTCCAGCATACAGTGCATGATAAGAGGCACAGAGCAAACTTCAGGGGGAACCAGGTTGAGAAAGCTGTTATAGCAACGCATGTCCACATCTGTAGAGAGAGGAGGCTGTTCGGTCTCTGTTCACAAAGTACAGAGGACACAAAGATAAAAAAGTTAGTCTTCACTAATTCAAAGCGCAAACACATGCCAAACAGCCTGATTGAATAGTGCACCCTTCACTCGGACAAGTCCGTGTAAGTCAGTTAAAGTGATGTCGCAGCCTCTGATTTCATCCCATCATGCATAAAAGAATGTGTTGCATTGGACGGGAATCGAACACGGGCCCGCGCGGCGGCCAGGGATTCTTTCATGAATCTTTAATGGTAGCAACAAACCAGTCTCTATGGCACTGTTGAACCAGAGCCGATGTCATATATATTTGGCCGCTGCCGCGAGTGGCGCTGTGGCGCACTTTTGCCAGTGAGACCCTGTCTGCTCATCCCCCCGCCTTCACAGCGACGTAATGCATACATATTTTTCAACTCTGGACATTACGACCAAATTATAAGGTAAGTTAAGTTATATTAACATGAATTAACAGAGAAGCGACATGTAATGTTATGTTATCTGGGCTTTGTCTGACGTGTTTTAGTTTAAATATAAAATAAAATACGCTATAAAGTGGTCCGTGTTTCCTACGTGTATCGAGTCTAACGGTACTTTGGGATGAATTACATTGTTAATGTAAAGTTAATTCAACTTAAGCCGCTTAAAGTTCATGTGGTAGGATTTCTGTGTGAGTTTATTGTGTTTTTGTTGACTTGGTGAGGCGCAATTACCGCGAGTTACTTGTGGCGAAATCCTCCGTGCGCGTTTACATTAATGTATATTTAAATATATAAATTAACGCTAACTACCATGTAAGATTACTATTAACTCCCGTATTATTTTCCAATAAACCGGGGTTAGATATACTAACCCATCACTGTTACAAAACACAGCGTGGGGACAAGTTAACAGCAGTTTACTTTTGGATAAAAAAGTATTATGTATATTCAGCTGTGCCGTTGCCCAGACGGGGTTAAATATACATAATAGATGCAGACACACACACACACACACACACACACTGCTAAACACCAGAACTGTTGAAACCACATCCATAACATTCATCTACTACTTAGTAATTATTTATCTAATATATCATTCAGCCTTGGCTGAGCTCCCTTTGTTAGTTAAAAGGGTTTGACCCATGGGGGAGGGGTAATGGAAGTGTAAATAGTTTCAACAAACACACAGCTCCAGACATACAGGAACAAAGATCAACAATATCTGATCCAAAGTAAAATAGCACTACATATATCATAGCACAATGTGAATGTGCAGACAGTTAAAGTCTGCTCTCTATTAGACCCCACCTGTGAACATCATTAACTCACTGATATATATTTTCTTCTTGACAGATAAAATGCAAAAATCTTTTGGCTATCCCTCCATGCAGCCCCTGCTCTTCCTGTAAAGAGACTTGTGCCCCTACCAAAGGAGCTGATGTTTCTGATGCCGGAACCATCCGCCCCAACAGAGACCAACATCACTGTTCCAGGTGTGTATATGTTTGACTCTTTGCACCTTGTACAGTTTGCTGACTACAGTGAAGATGCTAAGCGTCATACAACATTATTTCTTTATTTTACTGTTGATAATGACATGTTTTAATATTTTCTATAGTGGCTCCTGAGATTTCTGCAGAGCCCTGTCAACCGACACTGCATCCACCAGCTGCACCAACACAAAGTGAGTAATAATAACAATACATCACATTTTTGAGGCACCTTCAAGTGTTTGAATGTTTCTCATTTGGATGTGTACTTGCTAGAAATCATTTTTCACAAAATCTCACACACAATATCGTAATTATTTGCCGTGTTTTTACTCCTCCTCCTCCTCCTCCTCCTCCTCCTCCTCCTCCTCCTCCTCCTCCTCCTCCTCCTCCTCCTCCTCCGCACGTCGCGCATTGGCTGTCACTCTATGCCACCTAAGCACGTCTTGCCTGAACCCCCCGCGCAGGGATTCTTTCATGAATCTTTAATGGAAGCAACAAACCAGTCCCATTCATTCTCTATGGCACTGTTGAACCAGAGCCGATGTCATATATATTTGGCCGCTGCCGCGAGTGGCGCTGTGGCGCACTTTTGCCAGTGAGACCCTGTCTGCTCATCCCCCCGCCTTCACAGCGACGTAAATGCATACATATTTTTCAACTCTGGACATTACGAC
This sequence comes from Trematomus bernacchii, assembly GCF_902827165.1. Taxonomy (NCBI): domain Eukaryota; kingdom Metazoa; phylum Chordata; class Actinopteri; order Perciformes; family Nototheniidae; genus Trematomus; species Trematomus bernacchii. The sequence continues at coordinate 2,122,958 of NW_022987685.1, forward strand.
CAAATTATAAGGTAAGTTAAGTTATATTAACATGAATTAACAGAGAAGCGACATGTAATGTTATGTTATCTGGGCTTTGTCTGACGTGTTTTAGTTTAAATATAAAATAAAATACGCTATAAAGTGGTCCGTGTTTCCTACGTGTATCGAGTCTAACGGTACTTTGGGATGAATTACATTGTTAATGTAAAGTTAATTCAACTTAAGCCGCTTAAAGTTCATGTGGTAGGATTTCTGTGTGAGTTTATTGTGTTTTTGTTGACTTGGTGAGGCGCAATTACCGCGAGTTACTTGTGGCGAAATCCTCCGTGCGCGTTTACATTAATGTATATTTAAATATATAAATTAACGCTAACTACCATGTAAGATTACCATTAACTCCCGTATTATTTTCCAATAAACCGGGGTTAGATATACTAACCCATCACTGTTACAAAACACAGCGTGGGGACAAGTTAACAGCAGTTTACTTTTGGATAAAAAAGTATTATGTATATTCAGCTGTGCCGTTGCCCAGACGGGGTTAAATATACATAATAGATGCAGACACACACACACACACTGCTAAACACCAGAACTGTTGAAACCACATCCATAACATTCATCTACTACTTAGTAATTATTTATCTAATATATCATTCAGCCTTGGCTGAGCTCCCTTTGTTAGTTAAAAGGGTTTGACCCATGGGGGAGGGGTAATGGAAGTGTAAATAGTTTCAACAAACACACAGCTCCAGACATACAGGAACAAAGATCAACAATATCTGATCCAAAGTAAAATAGCACTACATATATCATAGCACAATGTGAATGTGCAGACAGTTAAAGTCTGCTCTCTATTAGACCCCACCTGTGAACATCATTAACTCACTGATATATATTTTCTTCTTGACAGATAAAATGCAAAAATCTTTTGGCTATCCCTCCATGCAGCCCCTGCTCTTCCTGTAAAGAGACTTGTGCCCCTACCAAAGGAGCTGATGTTTCTGATGCCGGAACCATCCGCCCCAACACCAACAGAGACCAACATCACTGTTCCAGGTGTGTATATGTTTGACTCTTTGCACCTTGTACAGTTTGCTGACTACAGTGAAGATGCTAAGCGTCATACAACATTATTTCTTTATTTTACTGTTGATAATGACATGTTTTAATATTTTCTATAGTGGCTCCTGAGATTTCTGCAGAGCCCTGTCAACCGACACTGCATCCACCAGCTGTACCAACACAAAGTGAGTAATAATAACAATACATCACATTTTTGAGGCACCTTCAAGTGTTTGAATGTTTCTCATTTGGATGTGTACTTGCTAGAAATCATTTTCACAAAATCTCACACACAATATCGTAATTATTTGCCGTGTTTTTACTCCTCCTCCTCCTCCTCCTCCTCCTCCTCCTCCTCCTCCTCCTCCTCCTCCTCCTCCTCCTCCTCCTCCTCCTCCTCCTCCTCCTCCTCCTCCTCCTCCTCCTCCTCCTCCTCCTCCTCCTCCTCCTCCTCCTCCTCCTCCTCCTCCTCCTCCTCCTCCTCCTCCTCCTCCTCCTCCTGTCGCGCATTGGCTGTCACTCTATGCCACCTAAGCACGTCTTGCCCCCGCGCGGCACCTATGGATTCTTTAGCTAAAACTCCCTAAACGCTTTCCCATTCATTCTCTATGGTAGTGCTAAATGACTACGGATCCAATATATCTTGGCAGGCGAGAATTCTACCACTGAACCACCAATGCTTAAAACTTTTCAAAATAAAAGCCTTTGAAATTGAAACAATGAAAACGTTTGAGATCTGAACATAAATCCTTGAGTAGTTTGATGTAATAAATGAAAAGAAAGAGCATAGCATTCCACTCTTAAATGCACCAAACAGCCTGATTAAAAAGTGCACCCTTCACTCTGACATGTCAGTGTTTAGGTCAGTTAAAGTGATGTCGCAGTCTCTCATTTCATCCCACCATGCCTAAAACAATGTGTTGCATTGGCCGGGAATCGAACCCGGGCCTCCCGCGTGGCAGGCGAGAATTCTACCACTGAACCACCAATGCATAAAGAGTTTCAAAATAAAAGCCTCGAAAAGTGAAACAATGAAGATGGCTTGAGAACTGACAATAAAGCTGTTGGGAAAATACTGAATGTGCTCTTCCAATATTAGAGTAGCAAATGATAACAAAGGCCCTACGCAGCTGTGTATGTAACAGGATGTATGATTACCTAGAAGAGCATCAGGACACACTGTTTTAGGAATATGATAGCTATGTGACAATGATTAACATGATTCAGCCTTTATGGAGGTAGACATATGACTCATGTTTATTGCTTACGCAGGCCTTAGCCAATCTGAACTAAACATTGAATACTGCTTTGAACTGGTATTCTGCATCTTGTGACCGAATAACACCCTCTCTTGTGTGTCAGTGTTCAAGCATGTCAAGGAAACTGTTTGGAGAGCTAGTTTTACCATGCAGCTCTGTATGTGATGACTACTTCCATTCTTGCAAGGATAATAAATACATGTATCCTGATATTGAAGACCAAGCAGTGATATTTTCAGGGTTCTTACACCTTTTCCAAAGTCAAATTCAAGCACTTTTCAAGCATTTTCAAGGTGCATTTTCAAGCTTTTCAAGCATCTTACAGCTGTTGTAAATTACATATTTATATACACATACTTATACTCAAATGATTATTTCCCTACCTTACATTAAATCAGATGTTCTTAATGCTATAAACAACCAAATGTGTGTTTCATAATAGCATTCTACATGAGGATGAAAAATAAAAAATTTTAGAAAAGAAAACTAAGTTTAATATTTCAAAATGAGTGACCCATCTGTACGTAGACTGGGCATCCCATATAACCTGGCTGAGCCAATATAAAACAATCAGCCAAATAACTTTTCAATACATTATTGATTACTATTGTTGAGGTACTTTTAGGTTGGCAGTAAACACAAGTCAGAGGTAAATGGTGTACTTTTACTCCACTACATGTATTTAATACCTTTAGTTACTTTACAGATGTGGATGAATGATGTGAAATATAATCAAGTGTTAAATCAGACTTTAGTTCCACCTGGAGTAAATTCACAAGCTACCCTGCAGTATACAAAGTCATTCAAACTAGCTGCACCTTTACCAGCTTTGATAACACTTTAATGATCAATCATTATAAAACATATCATATACAATTATTAGGGATGCTCCGATCGCCAATTTTGGGGCCGATCGCCGGAATCAGTATCGGCCGATACCGATCGCCGATCCGATCGAGTGGGCGGGGCCTATGGGGATCTTCCATTTAAAGTGATGTTTAAAACTCAGTTAATGGGGCTCATTCACTGGCGCTTCCACAAACCAACCAACCAACATAATTATTACATTCAAATGAAGTACATTATTCAAGTTTACATTCACTTGGGATAATAACACGGAAGAAATTAGCGGAAGCGCTCTCTTTTCCTCTCTCCCCCTCTCTCTCTCTCCTGACAGCCCGTCAGTATCTCCTGCAGCTCACTGATCCAGTAATGAGAGACCCGACAGTGAAGAATAAACATATTTATAACTAGTTTAGCTTGTTCCAGAGGTCGATAAAATAGCTAATGGCGCGTTTCCACTACACGGCCTCGCTCTGCCCCGCTCGGTATGGCTGGGCCTCGTTAGGACTGGCTCACTTTATGGCGCATTTCCATTACAGTTTAGGAACTGGGGTAGTATCTATAGTAACGCAGTGTAGGCGGAGCCGTGACGTGATCTTCAGAGATCCCCAGAAAAACAACACAGCCGTTAGCTGTTAGCACTCAGAGCTCACAGCTCCTCATATATGTTCAGAAACTAGACAAAAGTTAAACAAGTACAAACCACAGACTGCCTGTGTCATGGTGAATACAGTCGCTGCTTTATTTATGTCTGTATAGGCCGTTGTTGTGAGTGTGGACGGTCGGAGCATATATTGCGTTAGCTTAGCCAATCTCCATTTAGAAAAACACGCATTTTAAAAGGTTTTTCGCCTGCCGTCTGTCTGCAGACTTGACAAAGCATTAATTCATGGTTTTTACTAACCGGTATCAGTATGTTGTTACTTCGGCATCATTTTGAAACGTGTATTACAATTAAATCACGGTCAAATATGTCCATCTTGTTGTAGTTGTAGCCCCGTTGCCAGCGATGCTCTCTCTAGTTTAGCATACTCAGCCCGACTCAGCCTCGTTGTCTCTGGCCCTAGACCCGCGATTTTATGAGGCCAGAAAAACTGTGAATTAGGACCCGCCGGCCGGTACTAGGCCAAGTGGAAACGCAAGCAAAGACGGGCCGCTGACGTCACAGCCCTCTTAAACCGTGCTCCGCGCTGTAGTGGAAACGCGGCATAAGTGTGTTAGGTCTAACTCTTGTGTGTTTCGCTCCGCTCACCGGTCCGTCACAGCGGGTGGAGCTGCAGGATTTCTGCTTCACACACACGTTGCATACCGCTATTTTACTGTCTTTTTCGGACACCTTAAAATAATGCCAGACCGGTGAAGCCATTTTGGCGAGCTTGTTTTGCCGCGTACAGAGAAAAGTGTCATGTATTTTACATCATGAGATCGGCCTTCGCGATCGGCATGTTTAGAGAGCACCGATCAATCGGTAGAGAGTGAGTATCGGCAGATCTCGATCGGTGACCGATCGATCGGAGCATCCCTAGTTTTTATGAATGTCCTCTGAGGAGGACATGGGGATTTGCTAACTTTTTATTTCCCCCATTTTACACGACACAAATGGAGGCCACTATGGGCCAAAACTAACACGTAGGTTTCTGTAGGGTTCATGGCAGACGGATGCAGTTGCTCTCAGGAGGATATATAATAAAGGTGTGTTAACTGCTGAGCCTATTTACTGTGCATACGACACACCTGGCACAGTCTATTCATTTCACACAGGTTACGCAATCCATAGCGCGTGCATGTCGTCGTCCAATCCTTTTGTCAATCCTTCTTAACCGCCTTCGCTTCCGAATCAGCATTGCTATTGCATTTGACTGGTCGACGATCTGTATTTGTGTTTGCTTAAATAACTCAGACGAAGCTCATTTCTACGCCTCATATACAGCAGGTGGGCGTGGCAGTATACGCGGGAGGTTTTTCTTATGTCGTTTTTTTTGGCGGATTGCAACTTTAAGGTGCATACCGCCACCTACTGTACTCGCCGTGAAGTTGTTTGCGGCCTGCCAGTAAACCCAAAGCAGAAGAAGAAGAAGTCACGTCAGCGGCTTCATTTGCCTAATCCACCCCCAGGAACTAATTTCGGTGTGAACGCGATCTGCTTTAGTTCATCAGAACTAAAAGAGTTCTCATGAACTATTGTGGGAAAAGTACTTGGTGTGAACGTGCCTAGTGTTTAAGTCAGTTAAAGTGATGTCGCAGCCTCTCATTCATCCCACCATGCCTAAAACAATGTGTTGCATTGGCCGGGAATCGAACCCGGGCCTCCCGCGTGGCAGGCGAGAATTCTACCACTGAACCACCAATGCATAAAAAGTTTCAAAATAAAAGCCCGAAAAATTGAAACAAAGAAGATGGCTTGAGATCTGACAATAAAGCTGTTGGGAAAATACTGAATATGCTCTTCCAATATTAGAGTAGCAAATGATAACTAAGGCCCTACGAAGCGGGGCAGTTTACACACCCGCGGCTGCTACATGCATGCAACACACGGCGGGGATGGCGGAGAGAAGCGCTCCAAGGTGTGGTTAAATGTTACTAGGGATGTCCCGATCACCTTTTTTTGCTCCCGATCCGATTCCGATCATTTGATTTTGACAATCTGCCGATACCGATTTTTCCCGATCCGATCTTTATGCAATGCATTAAGAGGAAAAAAAAGGTAACAGATAACGGCTGGTCATCCAACGCGATGAATTCAGCTATCTTGGCTGTTATTTTTTTGGCCTTTTCACTGTTCTGGGGTAGTTCCTCTTTCCTTTTAAAAGTCTCTGAAAGTGTCGGTTGTTTCAGTGCCGTTACCTGAGTGGCCGCTGTGTACTCGTCGTGTTGTTGTTGGTGGTGTTTGTATTAGATTGGTCATGTTGAACGTAGCTCTGTTCTTTCCACCACGCGGAACCTCCGCCTTGCAAACATTGCATCTGGCTGTTACACTGCCTTCGCTTTCAATTTATAATACTTCCAAACTCCTGACATTTTCTCTGTCCCGACTCCCGAGTCACCAGCTGAACGTAGCCTCTTGTTAGCTTACTGCTACTATTAGACACTGCGCCCACTCTGTTGCCAGATTTGAGAGAAATAAGCAACCAGGTCTATGAAAACAAGCCCAAAAGAAGCAACACATACATGATGTTGTGTAATTTTAACCCAAAACTAAGGCCTCAGGATGACTTTAAGACGTGAACATGGTCATTTTTGTTTTGTAACATTAAATAAAATGTATAAAAATATTTTATAAAAAAAAAAAAAAAAAAATTCCGATCCCCGATTTTTTTCTCCCGATCCCCGATCACGTGAAAATCACGTGATCGGCTCCGATCCCCGATCACGTGATCGGATCGGGACATCCCTAAATGTTACCCATCTTGAGGTGGACAATGCTCGTTGCCAATAGTGCAATAAGAGTTTAGCATGTAAGGGCGGTAACACGAGCAATTTGTCTAAACATTTAGAAAAAGTGCACCACATTCAGACGGAGAAATGCACTTGGTTTGACTGTCTTTCTAGTAGCTCTGTAGCCCCCCCATCCACGAATAACTTTTCCACGTCAGCAACACACGGAGTTAACAAAATTATACAAACATGGGTTAATGATTAGAGGTAACTGAGTTATTTATTTTGTTAAAGTTTCAGCTATTCTGTTCACAATTCTGTTATCACATTATTTAATACGATTTGTTAAAACATTGTTGTTTCTTTTGATGTGAAATATTATTTATTTAATTTAAATAAAAAGCAATGTTAATTTTGTTCACAATTTGTTAAGTTCATTTAATAATATATGTATTTTTGAATCAAGTATTCAAAAATACTTTATTGTCTTCATTGTTAGCTTCCACATGCCTAAAACAACCTCAAGCTAAATCTAAAAATTGATGGCTAAATAAGAGCGTTTGAGAAAATGTGCAAGGCATAATAGTCCGAATAGTCGATTAATAGTTTCATTAATCGATAGATTAATCGATTATCAAATTAGTCGTTTGTTGCAGCCCTAGATGTCGCAGCCTCTCATTCATCCCGCCATGCCTAAAAGAATGTGTTGCATTGGCCGGGAATCGAACCCGGGCCTGAGAATTCTACCACTGAACCACCAATGCATAAAACGTTTCAAAATAAAAGCCCGAAAAATTGAAACAAAGAAGATGGCTTGAGATCTGACAATAAAGCTGTTGGGAAAATACTGAATATGCTCTTCCAATATTAGAGTAGCAAATGATAACTAAGGCCCTACGAAGCGGGGCAGTTTACACACCCGCGGCTGCTACATGCATGCAACACACGGCGGGGATGGCGGAGAGAAGCGCTCCAAGGTGTGGTTAAATGTTACCCATCTTGAGGTGGACAATGCTCGTTGCCAATAGTGCAATAAGAGTTTAGCATGTAAGGGCGGTAACACGAGCAATTTGTCTAAACATTTAGAAAAAGTGCACCACATTCAGACGGAGAAATGCACTTGGTTTGACTGTCTTTCTAGTAGCTCTGTAGCCCCCCCATCCACAAATAACTTTTCCACGTCAGCAACACACGGAGTTAACAAAATTATACAAACATGGGTTAATGATTAGAGGTAACTGAGTTATTTATTTTGTTAAAGTTTCAGCTATTCTGTTCACAATTCTGTTATCACATTATTTAATACGATTTGTTAAAACATTGTTGTTTCTTTTGATGTGAAATATTATTTATTTAATTTAAATAAAAAGCAATGTTAATTTTGTTCACAATTTGTTAAGTTCATTTAATAATATATGTATTTTTGAATCAAGTATTCAAAAATACTTTATTGTCTTCATTGTTAGCTTCCACATGCCTAAAACAACCTCAAGCTAAATCTAAAAGTTGATGGCTAAATAAGAGCGTTTGAGAAAATGTGCAAGGCATAATAGTCCGAATAGTCGATTAATAGTTTCATTAATCGATAGATTAATCGATTATCAAATTAGTCGTTTGTTGCAACCCTAGATGTCGCAGCCTCTCATTCATCCCGCCATGCCTAAAAGAATGTGTTGCATTGGCCGGGAATCGAACCCGGGCCTCCCGCGTGGCAGGCGAGAATTCTACCACTGAACCACCAATGCATAAAACGTTTCAAAATAAAAGCCCGAAAAATTGAAACAAAGAAGATGGCTTGAGATCTGACAATAAAGCTGTTGGGAAAATACTGAATATGCTCTTCCAATATTAGAGTAGCAAATGATAACTAAGGCCCTACGAAGCGGGGCAGTTTACACACCCGCGGCTGCTACATGCATGCAACACACGGCGGGGATGGCGGAGAGAAGCGCTCCAAGGTGTGGTTAAATGTTACCCATCTTGAGGTGGACAATGCTCGTTGCCAATAGTGCAATAAGAGTTTAGCATGTAAGGGCGGTAACACGAGCAATTTTTCTAAACATTTAGCAAAAGTGCACCACATTCAGACGGAGAAATGCACCGGGTTTGACTGTCTTTCTAGTAGCTCTGTAGCCCCCCCATCCACGAATAACTTTTCCACGTCAGCAACACACGGAGTTAACAAAATTATACAAACATGGGTTAATGATTAGAGGTAACAGAGTTATTTATTTTGTTAAAGTTTCAGCTATTCTGTTCACAATTCTGTTACCACATTATTTAATACGATTTGTTAAAACATTGTTGTTTCTTTTGATGTGAAATATTATTTATTTAATTTAAATAAAAAGCAATGTTAATTTTGTTCACAATTTGTTAAGTTCATTTAATAATATATGTATTTTTGAATCAAGTATTCAAAAATACTTTATTGTCTTCATTGTTAGCTTCCACATGCCTAAAACAACCTCAAGCTAAATCTAAAAGTTGATGGCTAAATAAGAGCGTTTGAGAAAATGTGCAAGGCATAATAGTCCGAATAGTCGATTAATAGTTTCATTAATCGATAGATTAATCGATTATCAAATTAGTCGTTTGTTGCAGCCCTAGATGTCGCAGCCTCTCATTCATCCCGCCATGCCTAAAAGAATGTGTTGCATTGGCCGGGAATCGAACCCGGGCCTTTGCCCCCGCGTGGCAGGCGAGAATTCTACCACTGAACCACCAATGCATAAAACGTTTCAAAATAAAAGCCCGAAAAATTGAAACAAAGAAGATGGCTTGAGATCTGACAATAAAGCTGTTGGGGAAAATACTGAATATGCTCTTCCAATATTAGAGTAGCACATGATAACAAAGGCCCTACGTAGCTGTGTATGTAACAGGATGTATGATTACCTAGAAGAGCATCAGGACACACTGGGTGTTTCTCAATGTTGAGGACCAGCGTTTCCGCCAGGGGGGCGTCTTGCCGTCATTTGACGCCCTTATTCAGCTCGGGACGCCCTGAACTCGAGCCGAGGGCGTCCAAAAATATTAATAATTCGAGAGAAGATCAAGAGTTTTTATCGCTTGAAATAACGAAAAGGAAAAAGGACAAGGATATCCCTATGTTGGAAGGGCAAAGGAGTCTGGTGGGATTCTTTTCGGAGTGCTAGTGGAGCATGCGTGTGAGCTGCGAGCACCAGAGCCTCGCAGCGGAAAAACTGAGGCTCCGTGGTAAACTGTGGTAACATGAAGAGCTGTTTGGGATCCGAAATAGCCGGCGCTTTAAGAGAGCCGAGCCAAATGATCCGGCTCACTAACGTAAAAAGACAGTATCTATAAGGGTCGGCTCAAGTCAAAATGCAAGCACCCCCGCTCTCGGGGTGGACGCCCTGTCAGCCCTGGTCTGGCGGAAACACTGTCGAGGACGCTTCCATGGTAGGAAATGTCTTCAGAGTCACTTCCTTCAGAAGCTAGGCAAGAATCCTTCCTGGCATTCGGAAAACGAAGAGTGGAACAGGCGAGCAAGTGTGCATCATATGAGAGGCCCCGCCTTACATTTTCCGCCACAGATTTTGGGAAATTGGTCCGTGCGCAAAGCAATGTGGGGATTTTAAGACCGCGGAGGATACACATGTGCAGCCTCGAAATTTCTCGCTACTAAGGACGCCGGGCTCAGTAGAATTCCAAGGAGCCTGGACAATGGAACAGTCCTTCGGCGGGACTTGATGACGTAGCATCCTTGAAATAGTGGCTCTGGAGCAGCTTTCCTTGACATTGAGAAACACCCACTGTTTTAGGAACCAAATGACCATTCCACTCTTATGGCGCGTTTCCACTACAGCGCGGAGCACGGTTTAAGAGGGCTGTGACGTCAGCGGCCCGTTTTTGGTTGCGTTTCCACTTGGCCTAGTACCGGCCGGCGGGTCCTAATTCACAGTTTTTCTGGCCTCATAAAATCGTGGGTCTAGGGCCAGAGACAACGAGGCTGAGTCGGGCTGAGTATGCTAAACTAGAGAGAGAATTGCTGGCAAGGGGGCTACAACTACAACAAGATGGACATATTTGACCGTGATTTAATTGTAATACACGTTTCAAAATGATGCCGAAGTAACAACATACTGATACCGGTTAGTAAAAACCATGAATTAATGCTTTGACAAGTCTGCAGACAGACGGCAGGCGAAAAACCTTTTAAAATGCGTGTTTTCTAAATGGAGATTGGCTAAGCTAACGCAGTATATGCTCCGACCGTCCACACTCACAACAACGGCCTATACAGACATAAATAAAGCAGCGACTGTATTCGCCATGACACAGGCAGTCTGTGGTTTGTACTTGTTTAACTTTTGTCTAGTTTCTGAACATATATGAGGAGCTGTGAGCTCTGAGTGCTAACAGCTAACGGCTGTGTTGTTTTTCTGGGGTTCTCATTGAAGATGACGTCACGGCTCCGCCTACACTGCGTTACTATAGATACTACCCCAGTTCCTAAACTGTAATGGAAATGCGCCATAAAGTGAGCCAGTCCTAACGAGGCCTAGCCATACCGAGCGAGGCCGTGTAGTGGAAACGCGCCATTAAATGCACCAAACAGCCTGGTTAAATAGTGCACCCTTCACTCGGATATGTCAGTGTTTAAGTCAGTTAAAGTGATGTTGCAGCCTCTCATTCATCCCGCCATGCCTAAAACAATGTGTTGCATTGGCCGGGAATCGAACCCGGGCGTGGCAGGCGAGAATTCTACCACTGAACCACCAATGCATAAGAACTTTCAAAATAAAAGCCCAAAAAATTGAAACAAAGATGACTTGAGATCGGACAATAAAGCTGTTGGGAAAATACTGAATATGCTCTTCCAATATTAGAGTAGCACATGATAACAAAGGCCCTACGTAGCTGTGTATGTAACAGGATGTATGATTATCTAGAAGAGCATCAGGACACACTGGGTGTTTCTCAATGTCGAGGACCAGCGTTTCCGCCAGGGGGGCGTCTTGCCGTCATTTGACGCCCTTATTCAGCTCGGGATGCCCTGAACTCGAGCCGAGGGCGTCCAAAAATATTAATAATTCGAGAGAAGATCAAGAGTTTTTATCGCTTGAAATAACGAAAAGGAAAAAGGACAAGGATATCCCTGTGTTGGAGGGGCAAAGGAGTCTGGTGGGATTATTTTCGGAGTATTGAAGATCGTTTCCCCGACATCGGCGGTGCCTGCTACAGGACAACACGGAATGTGCACGATTTGGACGCGATGAGCGGGGGGGTGCTAGTGGAGCATGCGCGTGAGCTGCGAGCACCAGAGCCTCGCAGCGAAAAAACTGAGGCTCCGTGGTAAACTGTGGTAACATGAAGAGCTGTTTGGGAGCCGAAACAGCCGGCGCTTTAACGCAGCCTACACACGGCGGCGTGCGTTGCCGCTTGGCGGTGGGCGTGTCTTGAGCTTGGGGAGTTTACGCGAGCAACGCGACCAACAACCAATCACATGAATCTCCCGTGTCTCTCCCCAAGGGCTGGAAAATTGAAGAAGTGACCAGAAAGTCGGGTTTGTCAGCTGGAAAAAGCGATGTCTATTATTTTAGGTACTAAACGAACAGGGGCTTGCAAAACGTTTAGCTGCTGCAGGACACAAGAGTTTGCGGAAACAAGACAGGAGTTGATAATTGGAAGGGGGGATCTGTGTAAAGTTTGTGATGGGAAGGGGGGGGGGGGGGGGGGGGGGGGGGGGGTTCTGTTTGCAGCGGGGTAAAAAGGCTTTAAAAAGGCTCCCGTGTATGAATCTCACCATAGACATTAATGTCTAAAAAGCGATTTTTAATTAATGTCTATGGTGCTATTTTATGCAACATTGCATGGTGGCTAAATATACTGTCTATGCCTGCTGTCCATTCAAACGAAGTACACTGGATATAAACTCCCCAAACAGGCGAAAACCTACCAGTTTCACCCACTGTCTCTACCACCTCCCTCCATGCCTGGCTCCTCCGGTTTGTATCCCGGTAGGTGAACAGGGACTGAAAGCACCGGGTAATTCCTTACCGCTCCGATTATTTTCTCCTCAATTTTTTGGCATATGAGGAAATGAACTGCGGTCTGGCTCTCCCAGCATACACGCGGTTTGATTGGCTAGCGCGTGAACTGTCAGATTTGCATACGCGGGATTTGATTGGCTGCCGCCTCCGCCTCAGCTTCAAAAGTAGAACATTGCTCTACTTTTGCAGCGAGCACCGCGAGGAAAGCTACGCTTTGCTCCCAGAATGCAGTTCGGCGAATCGTGACGTCACCCCATTCAAAGTGAATGGGCAGAAGCGTTGAAGAGTCACCGCACGCCGCCGTGTGTAGGGGCCGTAAGAGAGCCGAGCCAAATGATCCGGCTCACTAACGTAAAAAGACAGTATCTATAAGGGTCGGCTCAAGTCAAAATACAAGCACCCCCCCCTGCTCTCGGGGTGGACGCCCTCTCAGCCCTGGTCTGGCGGAAACACTGTCGAGGACGCTTCCTTGGTAGGACATGTCTTCCGAGTCACTTCCTTCAGAAGCTAGGCAAGAATCCTTCCTGGCATTCGGAAAACAAAGAGTGGAACAGGCGAGCAAGTGTGCATCATATGAGAGGCCCCGCCTTACATTTTCCGCCACAGATTTTGGGAAATTGGTCCGTGCGCAAAGCATTGTGGGGATTTTAAGACCGCGGAGGATACACATGTGCAGCCTCGAAATGTCTCGCTACGAAGGACGCCGGGCTCGGTAGAATTCCAAGGAGCCTGGACAATGGAACAGTCCTTCGGCGGGACTTGATGACGTAGCATCCTTGAAATAGTGGCACTGGAGCAGCTTTCCTTGACATTGAGAAACACCCACTGTTTTAGGAACCAAATGACCATTCCACTCTTAAATGCACCAAACAGCCTGGTTAAATAGTGCACCCTTCACTCGGACATGTCAGTGTTTTATGGCGCATTTCCACTACACGGCCTCGCTCGGCCTCGCTCGGTATGGCTAGGCCTCGTTAGGACTGGCTCACTTTATGGCGCATTTCCATTACAGTTTAGGAACTGGGGTAGTATCTATAGTAACGCAGTGTAGGCGGAGCCGTGACGTCATCTTCAATGAGAACCCCAGAAAAACAACACAGCCGTTAGCTGTTAGCACTCAGAGCTCACAGCTCCTCATATATGTTCAGAAACTAGACAAAAGTTAAACAAGTACAAACCACAGACTGCCTGTGTCATGGCGAATACAGTCGCTGCTTTATTTATGTCTGTATAGGCCGTTGTTGTGAGTGTGGACGGTCGGAGCATATACTGAGTTAGCTTAGCCAATCTCCATTTAGAAAACACGCATTTTAAAAGGTTTTTCGCCTGCCGTCTGTCTGCAGACTTGTCAAAGCATCGATTCACGGTTTTTACTAACCGGTATCAGTATGTTGTTACTTCGGCATCATTTTGAAACGTGTATTACAATTAAATCACGGTCAAATATGTCCATCTTGTTGTAGTTGTAGTTGTAGCCCCCTTGCCAGCGATTCTCTCTCTAGTTTAGCATACTCAGCCTCGTTGTCTCTGGCCCTAGACCCACGATTTTATGAGGCCAGAAAAACTGTGAATTAGGACCCGCCGGCCGGTACTAGGCCAAGTGGAAACGCAACCAAAAACGGGCCGCTGACGTCACAGCCCTCTTAAACCGTGCTCCACGCTGTAGTGGAAACGCGCCATAAGTCAGTTAAAGTGATGTTGCAGCCTCTCATTCAACCCGCCATGCCTAAAACAATGTGTTGCATTGGCCGGGAATCGAACCCGGGCCTCCCGCGTGGCAGGCGAGAATTCTACCACTGAACCACCAATGCATAAAAAGTTTCAAAATAAAAGCCTATGAAATTGAAGCAGAAGAAATATGCATTCTTTTACTCTTGTAATAGGGGCGACATGTAAGATGGACGCCCAAGGGAATGCAGGAGTAATGCTCCTGCATTCGAATCAGCGCGGTTAGCCAGGCGCTAGAAGTAGAGCCCAATCTGCCAGAAATGATCACACTTTGTGCAAACTGTGTGCGCATAGCTCTCACTTCTCAATGGTAACGTGTGTGCGTATGTGGAAATTCCCCTTCAATTTTATTGGCTCCAACGGTTCAAAAGAGATGTCAATCATCAAAATCGACCAATAGGTTCCAGAGAAACAGCAAATGCACTTTTTGCAGGTGGGTTTTTTTGTGCTAAATCTCTCTATAAAAAGGTCAAATTTCACTTGTTTTGCATCAATCTTGATACAGGGTACTTATATGTTATAGTTTGGATTCCTAAAGCTTTTAGTCTACTATCCCATCATTCAAGGGTGGTTTTCACTATAAGTAATGATTTATTTTTGGACGGACACTATCATTTAAAAATGTTTACTATGTTCAATCTGAATTTACTTTAAAATAAAAAAATCTATATTGATTCTGACTTTTCTACATCCAACTCACACGTTTATCATTGCTTTGAGAAAAAAGATTATTAATTTACCCCTTTTAGAAGGGAAGTTATTGTCATTTGTTCTGAGACCTGAAAAACAGCCTTGGGGCTTAACAGGCTAATGACCTGCCATCTGTCTGTCCTGATGTGGAAACACAGCTACAGATGTAGCACTCTAGAAAGGACTCCAGCCAACAGCTTCCTGCCAAAGACCCAACGGATCCCAGCGGCTGGGAATGTTAAGCCCTCCCACTATTTTCCAAGAGGGCGTTGCAAGATTTTCAATTTCAGGATTTAACCATGAGATGGCGCTTCATTCACAAATATCCCCACAATGCTTTGCGCACGGACCAATTTCCCCAAATCTGTGGCCACAGATTTGGGGAAATTGGTCCGTGCGCAAAGCATTGTGGGGATTTTAAGACCGCGTAGTCTACTCATGTGCAGCCTCGATATTTCTCCAAACGGAGTACGCCGGGCTCGGTAGATTTCCAAGTATGCTGGAGATTGGAACAGTACTTCGGCGGCACTCGATGACGTAGTATGCTTGAAATAGTGGCTCTGAAGCAGCTTTACTCGCGATTGAGAAACACCCAGGGTTGGGTATAGTTTGGATTTGAACGATTCCGGTTCTGCTTTTCGATTCCGGTTATTTTCGGTTCTTGATTCCAGTTCTTTGAGTAAAAATAAGTCCCATGACAAACTGGGAGAAAAACATATTTATGAAAACATTAAGTCAAACCTGTAGGCCTATTCCTATTTACAAATCACTTCATACTGTTTAATTTCTTACGGTTATTGAATAAAATTATATAAAAATAATCTCTGCATTGTTTAGTTAGTTCTATGTGGTGCAGTTTGAGAATGTACAATTGGCCCAGTCTCCGCAGAAAGCAGTGGTGCAATCCTTAGTCCACCGAACTGCAGATCCCCTCCCCCACGACTATGCCTCGAAATCCTATCCATGTATATTACAAACAGGATTGGTGACAAAGCGCAGCCCTGGCGGAGGCCAACCCTCACCGGAAATAGGTCCAACTTACTGCAGAGGACCCGGACACAGCTCTCGCTTTGGGAGTACAGAGATTGGATGGCCCTGAGTAGAGACCCCCTCACCCCATACTCCTGCAGCACCTCCCACAGTAACTCCCTGGGAACCCGGTCATACGCCTTCTCCAAGTCTACAAAACACATGTAGACCGGATAAGCGTACTCCCAGGCCCCCTCCAGGATCCTTGCGAGAGTAAAAAGCTGGTCCGTCGTTTCACTACCAGGACGAAATACGCATTGTTCCTCCTCAATCTGAGGTTCGACAATCGGCCGTATTTATTTCCTCATTTATTTATTCCTGTATTTATTTATTTCCGTATTTATTTATTTATTTATTCCTGTATTAATTCATACATTTATTTACACATTTATTTATTCCTGTATGTATTCATACATTTATTTACACATTTATTTATACTTATGTCATGTTCTGTCTTCCATACCGTCCTCCATATTTCTAAACCGGAAAACCGTGAATGCACCGGTAACTCTTTATAACACCCGCGTAGAAAAATATAATAATATTACAAAAATAACATAAATGTTTCCTCCCCGTCGGGGAATTGAACCCCGGTCTCCCGCGTGACAGGCGGGGATACTGACCACTATACTAACGAGGAAGGGATGAGATTCAGACAGTGCAGTTCCCATTTTATGCACAATAAGAATGCGGGCTGTATCATTAGTTATATAATAAAGTGCATTAATCTGAAAGTGTTCTCATTTCATCCTGTCATGCATAAAATAATGTGTTGCATTGGCCGGGAATCGAACCCGGGCCTCCCGCGTGGCAGGCGAGAATTCTACCACTGAACCACCAATGCATAAAAAGTTTCAAAATAAAAACCTTTAAAAATGAAACCATGAAGACAGCTTGAGATCTGAAAAATATTCCTTGGGTAAGTTGATGAAATAAAAGAAAAGAGCAGACAATTCTACTCTTACATGCACCAACAGCCTGATTATAGAAAAAGTTTTACCTTGGTGTGGTGGAGTTTCCTCTCGCACAAATTTCTTCTTGGAGTGTGGAGTAACGGGGAGAGGGGTTGGCACAACCTGGCACAAGACAAAGAAACAAAATAAACAAATATTTTATTGATATCCGATATTTAACATACTGCATACATTCCTGCTGTCGCCCTCTAGTGGTTGCAGATGTAATTTATTCCAGAAATAGAAACAGGCTTCATCAAGAAAAATTGTTTTAGGTAGACATCAGCAAAATTAGGCAAAAACATCAACCACACAAAAAACACATTTGAAAAACCTATTAAACTAAAGGAATGCTAAATCATGGGTTGGCTAAGTAGCTGTTGCATGAGGCCAATTTAGACTAAAAAACGGCTGAGACTCATCGAAATATTGCCAATGAACACATAATTCAAAAATCAAATGTGTTTTACAGGTAAATAATTATTAGTAACATCGTTTTCCTCAAGGCAAAACAAATAAATATTGCACATAGACAGCCGCCCTGTTAATTCTCCAGCCCTCCTGCAGGTGCCACGTGTCTGAGTGAGTTAGCTGGCCCACTTTAAAGTAAAAAAACATCGTCAATACTTTAAAATGTGCAACATGCGATGCAATACAGTAATATCAGGGTAAAGCCAATTCAACACATTAACAAATCTAAAACACACCTTTGAATGATGAACAAATTGAAGACACGCAGAATTAAGTCAATGGGTCGGCTAATTAGCTGCTGGTAGGCCTACCACCAAAAAACATCTAAAACTCGACGAAATCTTAACAATTAACTTAGAATTAGAACAGGAAATGTCTTTAAAAGGTTAATAAACTGACAGTTTCCTGAGTGCAAAACAAACAAAATGAAGCGTAAATGGAGAGCCTGTTAATTGTCGACCAGCACTTCTGCAGGCGCCACGATGTGTGAGCGACGTAGCTGGCACTTTTTCCAATTCAAAAACATCGTGCAGATAACTAAAAACTAGCAACAGGTGATTCAATACTATCATATGATGAGGCAAAAACTATTCTTTCTGTTAAACACATTACCCTGCCACAAAAATCATGAATTATGAACAAAATGGAGGAAGGCTGAAACACCGCATTGGGTCCGCTAACTAGCTGTGGCGTCATACCAATTAACACCCAAACTCGTCTAAAACTCGACGAAATCTTAAAATGATACTTAGAATTACGACAGGAAAGATGTTCAACTGGTACTTACATACGTTTCTCCAATGCAAAACAACCCAAAAAAGTGCATATGGAGAACTGCCCCGTTAATTGTCAGCCACTCCTTCAGGTGCCACGATGTCTGAACTAAGTAGCAGGCCCTTTTTCACTTCAGAAACATCGTGCATATAACTAATAACTAGCAACAAGTGATTCAATACAGTCATATGAGGCAAAAGCAATTTGTGTTAAACACAAACCAACCAAAAAAAACACCTGAATTATGTACAACCTGGATGAAGGCAGAAACACGGCAGTGGGTCGGCTAATTAGCAGTGGCGTTATACCAATTTACAGCAACATACGTTTAAAACTCGACGAAATCTTAACAACGAACTTAATATTATTACAGAAAAGGCCTTTAGCAGGTAAATAACAAGTACTTACATAGTTTCCTCAATGCAAACAACCAAGAAAAAAGCACGTGAGAGCTGTCCTGTTAATTATCCACCATTACTGCAGGTATCAACGACGAGTGTCTGAGTGAAGGAGCATGCTCTCCGTTTCACTTCTGTTTTAGTCCACCAGATGGCACTGCTGTGCTTTGAAACACTGTTCTAACTACTCTAGTACATGATGTACATGAATACACTTGGCATCATGTTAATGTACCAATCAATATGAGGGTGAAGAAAAACACATATAACCAACACTGACTGATTCTTCAAATATGAACGTTTGCAGTTTCTCTAGAAGTTCTTTGAGTTTTTTACTGTTAGTCAACTAAACAAGGCATGAATTTGCAACCTCGAACTTTGGGAAAGTGCAGTGGACCCAAATAAAACGGCAAATGAAGGTTACAATGAACAACAAAAGTGTCAACAAAATCTAGAAATACATTTAAGAAATGTATGTCCTGTTTAATATCAACTTTCATAAATCTATTTAGGCATTTAATTATTTCTGAATAGTGAAATCATTCTTTTTATTTATTATATAATTATATGTATGATTACATGTATTTCCATATGTGTTTATCCTTGTATTTATGCAATGATACTTAAGTATTTCTTCTTCCCCCATACCCGCCATCAAAGTCTCAACTAAATGTATTTAACTGGGGTTACAGTGTCAATTGTACTACCAATGAACAATGCCTTGTGTAAAGTGGCCCCTCAGCAGCATCCCCAGTGGACTGTTGTACATGGCACTGACTGAACTGTTTGTTGGTAGGTATACTGACTGATATGTGTGTAAATGTGTACCTCTGCAGGCTCAGCATCCATCACAACAACAGTGGGTACACTGAAGAGTTCCATGTTGTCCAGGTAGTGCTGATGTTGTAGGCGCCAGTTCAGACAGTCATAGATGAGATTGGCCACACCTTCAAATATTTGGTTTCCAATCTCCAGCTGGACACACAGTGCACCCACAGATACACAGATTAGGATTCAAAATCAAAATCAAGTCCTAGAAAATGTGATTATAAAACATTAAAAGCTAGAGACAGTAACAACAAAGACAGATAGAGAAGGCCTTGAAAATGATCAAAAAAGGAATAGTGTTAAATATTCTACACAATGAAATCAACAAAAAAAAAAAATGAGGGATCGATTACAAACCTTCTATATCTTGTAGGACCACAAATGACATGCCCACACTCACAATTCACACACAGACCTGTTACAGCATACAGTGCAATGGTAAAGAGCAGGCTTCATTGAGAATATATTGAAACAGAAAGAAATTGTCAGGCCCAACTCACCTCAGCGTCAGGGTTCTGTGTGTGAGAACTGAGATCTGGAGCAGTGTAGCTAAGCTGAACCACATCATGGAGCTTGGACTGGGGAGGCCCGCTGTCCAAAACTGGTCTCAGACCGGACCAGAATAAATCCAACTCTGCACGACCATGAACTTCTGCTGCAGGCATACACGAAAGAAGAGATATTTATGTTGATAACAACACATAATACATTGGAAAAATAAGATATAGAGTCCTGACTGCAAGGACATTGACGTTGTATTGCAGATAATCAGCTCTATGGCGAGCAAAAGTTATTTTACTTACACATTCTGTTCAGCAAGATAATGATCATCCTTACTTTTATGAAGTCAAATGATTTGCCAGAAGTAAAAAACTAACATTATATCTTGTAAACAAAACAGTAGCATGATTCATTTATAGTCTTATATACTTGTAAAAGCATGTAAAAGTGCCTTATTAAGTGCTTACTGAATACCGAAGGCCCTTTACCTGAATCCAAAACTGGAGGAGTTGTCTGCTCATTGCCCCCAAAGGGACTTTCTTCCTGCTGCTCCTGAGAAGTTTGTGTGTGCTCCGAACACAATTGAATGACATTGGCTACATGAACACCTAAGGCATCAAGCGCTCCAATCAGGTGGGGCTGAAAGAAGCCGAGCAGCAGGATGTAGTGTTGAGGTCCACCCTCTGGCTCGTCATCTATGCCCAGACACACAAGTTAATTCATCATAAACACCTACAATTATATACTGCAGACGTAGGTGGTAGCCAAAGTCGTCTTGTGCATTGCAGTATTTTCTCACAATGTTAGCACAGACGTCCAAGGTTCAAGGTTCAAGGCTTTTATTAGTCATACGTACATAGCTACAGTGTAGTTATGACGATGAAAATCTTAGGTCCCAGGCTCCTCCAACAGTGCAACACAATAAAACAGATGTGGTTGAAATTTGAATTTGTACCTATATATTTTGGTGGCTCAACATCATCCCTGCGTTTTAGCTTTGTCTTCTTCTCCTTAGAGGGTCCCACAGGTGAGGGTGGCCTCTTCCCCTTTTTGTCAGTGACTTTAGCCCCTTCTTTGTCCTTGTTGACAGAGGGAGGATCAACGTTTGCCTTCTCCTCCTCAGCCTTAAACATATGTGGAAAAATCCAATTGATTCTTCCTCTATAGTCTGTATAACATTGATTAAAAAAAGTCACTCCAATTGTATTAATATCTCCTGATTTTTTCCTCACCTGCTCGGCTTCCCTCCTCTGCTGATCATTGGCTTTGATTTGTAGCAGCTGGAACTTCAGTATATTTGCCATCAGGTCACAAGGAATCTCATCTCCTGCATCCAGGAGCACCTTCGCTGGCTCTGTAACCTACTCACGTCAACACAAGGAGACACACATGAGGAATTAAGCACACAAACACCCAATCAGAAGACACTGACTGACTGAAACAAAACACATTAAAAACCTTTATTCCAAAGCCCACCTCATAAAACATGGGGGCTTCATCAGGTCGTTTTGCTTTGGGATTCCCCAGTTCATGGATCTGTAAAACGTTTGGAAAGGAATGAAATCTCATTTGACGAAATACAAGGTATTAAGAGTTAATGACTGCAGAGTTCTACAAAAATACAATAAACACAGTTTCTGGAACTTGATCTGAACTAAAACTACCTTTGCAACGGTGCTTTCCCAGGTCAACAAGCTGAAAAGTTTGCGCTGTGGTTTCTGTGCAGCCACAGACAAAGCCTGGGTCAGCTTCTCCTCCTCTGGACTTCTCCCGACCACCAGAGACACACAGGCTTGCCATGACTCCTGGAAATGAAGAAAAACAAGACAATTAAGAAATACATAATCCAAGTAAAAAACCACACTGTGTCACTGATTTCACATCATCCTTCTCCTTAATTAACAAGGTTCAAAGATGCTGCACATCACATTACTTTGACAAAAAAAGCTAAATGCTTTATTTGATTGAATTCATTCATTACATTCATAATTACATATGTCCGTTTTTCATGAAAAAAATCCAGTGAATACATTTCATGGTTTAAAAATAATAAAAGGATAAAATAACTTGAACAAGAAATATAAAAACAGAAAGGGCACGTGTAGATTGAAGAAAATGTTGCAGGAAGTTTGTTTGTCTACACAAATTTCAACAAATAACCTAATTACCTTGTTAACGTTACTTAAAGTGTCTCAAGGAGCAAATTACAGGATATAAACCCAGTTTAAATCCCTTGTTCTACTTAAAATGAAGCGCTATTAACATTAAACAATGTAACGTAAATGTTAGCTAGCTAGCTACTAAGGACCCTCTAAAAGTTAGCTAACTACCGCGCGTAGCCAGCAAATTAGGACTCTAAAAGTTATAATGTGTAATGAAAGATACCTTTACTGTACACACAAATAGACAGTACGTTAAACAGAAAAAGGGAAGCGAGTGAAAAGAACAAACCTCTTCAAACGGAGCTCTGCTGAGACCAGCCTCCCAGTTCTTGCCGACAGCTGAGGCTCCAGAAGCATTGGGCTTTTTGGCTGAGCCCTTCTTAGCTGCTTTAGGTGGCATTTTCACTCAGTGACAATTATTCAAACTTGAACGCAACGCAGAACCTTTAAAAAAAATAGTCCTCAACCTACCAGGGCCCTTATCTAACTAAGCTTCCTAAAAACGGCAAGTTAGTTTATTGTTTAGCGTCGCCTGGTGCCTGTGTTGCCCCTGGCAACAGCAAGGAGACCTCTCAAGTTGAGACATAAGGCCTACTTTTTCTGTAAACTTTCAAAACAAAAGCATGTGGGTTTCCTGATTGTTTGACAAAGCAATATCGAAGATTAACAACTCTATCTTTTTGGTAGTGGCAACAACAATTCAATAATAAACTTGAAATAAATAACATGTGTTGTGGTTTATTATGTCAATTATTCATTATATCCACTGGATGGCAGTGTTATCTCTATAGCCTACGTTTATTTTTTAGCCATAATTGATGCACCCATTATGGCTCAGGACATTTAACTAAAGCAACGTTTTATACAAAGAGAGGGGGATTAAGAATGCTAATTAGATCAAATAAATACATTGTACTAAATGAATGATAATGAAGAGTGAAGTGTCATGGCCACTACAATTCCTACACAATCTCAGGCAACAATTAATTGAGCTAAGCAGGGGTGTCAAACTCAAATAAACAGTGGGCCAAAATAAAAAAATCGGTACTAGTCGAGGGCCGGACTGGTTCAATGTTTATTGCAAAACTTATTGAAATTAACTTATTGCACGTATTAAACTAACAAAGCTTAAATTATTGCCTATAAAAACAACATTAAACATTAAATAATCAGTTGCATTAATTTCTTATGGCTCTATCTGCAGCTTTTCATGCAGAGTCATTTCTTATGATTACATTTTTCCACAGGCCAACAACAGCTTCAAAGAAAAAAGAAAACATGCCCTGTTGTCGCAAGAAAAAAAGTGCAGAAGGAAACATCCATTGAAACTCAGTTTGCTGCTCTGTGATGCTAGTTCAAGCCAGATACTTGGCATCTCATCTTGGGTGCAAGTTCATCAATGTGTGGGGTCAGGCTCTGAACGGAGGAAATCCTCAGGATTGAGTGAAGGTGTGCGTGCAATATACCGACGGGCCAGATCTAATAGTAATTAGAAATTATCCTGCGGGACGAAATTAAATCCACCAAGGGCCTGATTTGGCCCCCGGGCCTTGAGTTTGACACATGTGAGCTAAAGCAATCAAAACCTGTATTATTTTCTATTATGTCTGCCTATAAATCACTTATTGTAATGCAGCACCTTTTTGCAGTTGCCAAGTTGGACAAACTGACGGTGTATTTTATGTTTTCCTGTAATGTTATGTTTTATTGTGTGAGCCAGAAAAGTTGCTCCATTTCAATTCTTCTAATTATTAGAGCTTATTACAAAGAATCTCATGCATTAAATCAGCATTTCCAATCAACCACCTTTGGAGCAGTTGTATCAAGAGGTCATGATTGCGATTTCACCAAGGCGACAACCTTCTTCCAGCAGCACCCAATAAAAGTTCAAATGTGAGACGACGCCCACTTGTGAGATGCCAGAGAAATCCACGTTTGGAGCCAGAACAGCATGAGTTATGGAGGAGTTGTCAGCTCCGAACCAGCGTCCTGCGAAGGTCACACAGCAGCCAGATAAACACTGGAGTGACACTTAAATAAAGCTAAATCCAAACTGCTGCAAATAGCATAGCAACATCTCAAAATATCCATATGTTTTAAGAATACCCTGCTGTTAAACATCATGTGCCTGATATTTCACTGTCGTAATGGTTTATTTAGGAACTTCCTCCACTTTCTACTTAGTTACTACATGCTTTTAAATTCAGTTATTAATATATGATCAACCTAAGAGGTGCTCAACATTGTTATGTAAGAGCAAAACATAGATGAGCCTATGAAATGTAAAATTAAATGAGACACCCAGTTCTTTCGAAGGCTTTGGCTGTACACAATGTTACAATGAGGAGGATCTCAAAGTATCAATGATGACCACGTGAAGCATCTACTTTAAATCAAACTCTCACAAACATTTTAATGCCGTGTGACTTTCAACTGGCCAGGATGCATCGCATAAAGTGCTGCATTAAATGTTATGGTCACAAGGCTGAGAGGAAAACACACTGAAGGACCAGACTCTCAATCTGAAAGCAATGCACTATATCACTGACAATACTTCTCATCTACCGGCCACCCAAACCCAACTCTGCCTTCATCCCAGAGATCCACGATCTTCTCAGTACACTCTGCGCTACCTCTGCCAACATTATAATACTAGGAGACATCAATATTCACGTTGACACCCCCTCCTGTCACTATGCAGCCGAGTTCCTACACCTTCTGGACTGCCTCAACCTAACACAACATGTTGATGTCCCCACACACACTAGGGGACACACACTGTACCTATCAGTTTACGATCTAGGTGTGTCGGATCACAAGGCCATCTCAATGGAGCTGTCACTGCTGCTACCCCACACCAAACCCAAGCGTCAAATCCGTTTCAGAAATCTGAAAAACATCAACCCGGACACCATGACCTCGGATCTCCAGCATCTCTCCACAATAACTCCTACATCAGTAAATGAATCTGTGGATTTTTACAATAAATCTCTGAGCAGTCTCCTGGATCTCCACGCCCCTGTCAAAACCAGAACAGTCACTTTCTCACACTCAGCCCCCTGGTACACCTGCGAGCTGAGGAAAATGAAGACAGCGGGGCGTGTCCTCGAGCGGCGCTTCAAGGCTTCGCAAAGTCCCTCAGAGACACACGGTCAAAATTCTACTCCACCATCATCAACAATAGCCCTGGCAACTCCAAGCTACTTTTTTCCACCATAAACCATCTCCTCAAACCTCAGACTCCGCTACACAAAGACACCACAGAGGAGCAGTGTGATAATTTCATCACATTTTTCAGGAAAAAGTAGAGACCATCCGCTCTCTCCTCTCAAACTCCGCTGCTCTGCCAGTCCTGACCGTCAACCCCAGCCTGGACCGACCCAGCCTCTTTGCTGCTTCACTAACATCTCGCAGCATGAAGTTGAGGCCATCATCAAAAAGATGAAACCCTCCACCTGTGCCCTGGACCCCTTTCCCACAGCTTTGGTTAAAACATTGGTGCCATAAGTCAGCTGATCACTTCAGTGATAAACCAGTCCATCCAGTCTGGTCATGTTCCACCACCATTAAAAGCTGCTGTCATCAAACCACTCCTCAAAAAACCCACTTTAGACCCTGAAGTCCTAGCCAATTACAGACCCATCTCCAACCTGCCATTCCTATCCAAGGTACTGGAGAAAGTAGTTGCCATTCAGATCCAGGAACATCTAACACTGAATAAACTCTTTGAAAAATTCCAGTCTGGTTTCCGCCAGGGCCACAGTACAGAAACTGCCTTAGTCAGGGTGACCAATGACCTGCTGATGACAACTGACACTTTAGCAGCGGTGGTGGCGAAGTCCATAGGGACTTGGCTTGGCAACTGGAAGGTCACCAGTTCAAGTCCCGCAAAGACCAAGTGCTACCGACTGTCCCAGCTATGGGCAAATAGCAGGGGCAGATGGGGCTCATAGCCATGGAAGGCAACCCATCAAGGAAAAGGACACTCTGAACTAAAACCAGGACTGAGAGGAGTTGCGCCCCCCCCAGTCCTTAATCAGCATTGTAAAGCCAAACATGAAGTGGAGGGCTCGTCTGAGGACAACCTAGAGAGAAAGAGAGAGAGACACCGGATCTCCATCTCTCCTCATCCTCCTGGATCTAACTGCAGCATTTTATACCATCGACCATGACATCCTACTCCACCATCTTCACACTACAATTGGACTCTCTGACTCTGCCTTAAACTGGTTCACCTCCTACCTCACCGGGAGGACTGAGCACGTCACCTTGGGAATGGCTAAATCAAGAACACACTCTGTGACTTGCGGTGTCCCCCAAGGATCAGTCCTCGGCCCCACCCTTTTCACCATATACATGTCCCCCCTTGGTCGTGTCATCAGCCGGCATGGAATATCTTTCCATTGCTATGCTGATGACACACAGCTCTACATCAGAGCAAACCCAACCCCCTCTGCACTTCTGCCATCATCCACAATAACCACATGCCTGGAGGAGATAAAGGTGTGGATGAAGCACAACTTCCTCCAGCTAAACAGCTCCAAGACTGAAGCCATTCTTATTGGCACTCCACATCAGGTTCGTTCATCCGCCATCACCAGCATCACCTTCTCCGGTCAGAACATTCCACTCTCATCAACGGTTACCAATCTGGGAGTTAAAATGGATCCTCACCTGAACTTTGAGGCCCACATCAAGCAAATATGCAAGACCTCTTTCTACCACCTGAGAAATATTGTGAAACTCCGCCCCACACTCAGTCTGCCAGATGCTGAAAAACTTGTCCACGCCTTTGTCTCCTCCAGGCTGGACTACTGTAACGCACTTCTCATTGGGATTCCTAGCAAGAACATCCAGAAGCTGCAATACATCCAAAACACCGCTGCTAGGATCCTGATGAGAGTGCGGAAGTACGAACACATCACACCCATCCTCAAATCACTGCACTGGCTCCCGGTCTCACTCAGGATTGACTACAAAATCACCCTCTTCACTCATCAGTGCATATATGGAAATGCTCCCTCCTACATCAAGGAATTGCTCACCCCACAAACCTCCACGAGGAACCTACGTTCAGTAAAGGCAAACCTCCTCATCCCACGAAGGACAAAACTGAAGACCATGTTTCAAGGTTTTGAAATGTCAAATTTGATGGCATTTCTTTAGAAATCAGAATATCCAAATTCTCTGAACAGGTTTTTAAAATTCAAACTGCATCCCACCCCTTTCATTTGTTTCTCCTACAATGTTAATACATATCCATAATATAAGGCCTTAGAATATAGGCATAAACCCACCTTTTGGGGTATTGCATCTAGATGCCTCCCCAATTGGTTGAACTCAAATGGTTTTTCAAGGGATAGGTGGTACTATCCACATATTTTTAATACATTCAGGCCTTCTTTGGACCAATGCAAACAAAAGCATGCTCATAGTGGCAATGCTAACATGCTTATACTTGGTAAGTGTATTTACTATGTTCACAATCTTAGTTTAAGCATGCTAACTTTTTAATATCACCATAAACATATCAATAAAATCCTCCTATCAGTCTGTGCTCAGTGCCGAGGGGTTTTGGGTTGTTACTTGGCAATGCAAAGTAGATTTCCACTTTGCGTGCTGACAGCTCCACTTCAGCAGTTTCAGTTTCACTACCTGGAAATTTAATTTATGATTTCACTTTGCCTGCATAAAAATGTGAGTGTTTTCTGGCGGGAACAGTCGCACAGGGCAACAATAAACTGTCCAAAATAACTTTGTCTGCTACCTGATGCCAAATGGAAATAGTGAATGAGTAAACAAGGATCTATTTCTACTTCCATTTATATCCGATGTATTTTCTACTATTGACAGTGGATAGATATTTAAAACTGATGGCTGGGAATATCATGCAAATTGAAATCACGATGACAAACCTCATATAAAGGCAATTTAAACAAAGATTGTACAAACTTCTTGGAGACAGAAAAACATATCTGGATCACACTGGATCCCAGTGTGACATGCCACACTCATCAGATTTCCAAATTCACAGTAAGGAGGTTATTCTGTGGGTCAGGACTCAGGAGACGGAAACATGGATCCACACTCAGGCCTATCCAGTGACACAAATACGTAGAGGGACTCTGTAAACATGTGTAATAATAATAATAATAATAATAATGGGTTCCATTTATAAAGCACTTCATATTTGATTTCAAGCACAAGCAGTGAGCATGAACAGTATAAATAGACATTACACAACACGGTATAATTAATAAAAAGCAATAAAAATAAATAAATAAAAGGGTGGTAAAAAGGTCTAGGCAAAGGCTCTTTTGAAGAGATGGGTTTTGAGGCCTTTTTTAAAAGCCTCCACGGTCTGTGGTGCTCTCATGTGGTCGGGGAGAGCATTCCACAGACTGGGAGCAGCCGAGCAGAAGGCCCGGTCTCCCATAGTACGGAGCTTAGTCCTGGGGGGTTTGAGCAAGTTGGAGTTGCTGGAGCGGGTGGTCTGCAAGGAGGTATGCGTGGTGAGGAGTTCCTTGAGGTAGGGAGGGGCAGTTCCATGGACACACTGGTGGGTGAGGACGGAGACCTTGAATTCGATCCTCAGTTCCACGGGGAGCCAGTGTAGTGCTTTAAGGATGGGGGTGATGTGATCATATTTGCGCACCCTCATCAGGATCCTAGCAGCGCTGTTCTGTATGTACTGGAGCTTCTGGATGCTTTTGTTAGGGATCCCGATGAGGAGTGCATTGCAGTAGTCCAGCCTGGAGGAGACAAAGGCGTGGACCAGCTTTTCGGCGTCAGACAGAGTGAGTGTGGGGCGGAGTTTGGCGATGTTCCTGAGGTGATAAAAGGAGTTCTTGCACAGCTGTTTAATGTGGGCCTCAAAGGTCAGATGGGCGTCCATTTTAACACCCAGGTTGGTGACTATTGAGGAGAGGGTAATGTCCTGGCCGGAGAAGGTGATGGTGGTGATGGTGGATGACCGAACCTGGTGTGGGGTGCCAACTATAATGGCTTCGGTCTTGGAGCTGTTGAGTTTCAGGAAGTTTTGCTTCATCCACGCCTGTATCTCCTCCAGGCAGGCAGTGAGTGTGGGTGAAGGCAGGACTACAGAGGAGGTAGGGTTGATCCTGAGGTACAGTTGGGTGTCATCAGCGTAACAATGAAATGATACTCCATGTCGGCTGATGATAGAGCCAAGGGGGAGCATGTAGAGTGTGAAGAGGGTGGGGCCGAGAACTGATCCTTGAGGGACACCACAGGTGACATTGTGGGTACCCGACTCTGCCTCGCCCAAGGACACGTACTCTGTTCTCCCGGTGAGGTATGATCTGAACCAGTCAAGGGGAGAGTCAGAGAGTGTAGGCTGTCAAAGCTGCATTTGTGTCCTCTGTAAGCAGGGGGTGTTTGTGATCACTCTGTTTGACTGTAGCAGGGAAGCATGCGTTTCACAACAAGGCTCTGCCACTGAAACCCACACTAATGCAGCTTGTGTTGACACTGAGAATTTAAAATACCTTCAGTAAAGTGCAGCTCAGATTCTTGAGTGAAAAAGCCTTCAGTACTTTTCCAGGAGGCAAGAAATATGTTGATGTGTCCGCAGAAGAAACCTTTGCTGCCTGTGTTGGAAGAAGCATTCAGATCCTGAAATACTCAAGTAAAACTCCCGCCTACAAAACATTACTACAGTAAAGGTGTTTAGTTGGCTGTGGATGTTAAGGTTGAATAACTTGGGTCTCCTTCATACACCATTTGGTAGTATAATGCATAACACAGCAATGCATAATAATCTAGATGATCACTTGTCTAAGCTTTGAAAACGCATAAAAAAGCTGAAAATGGCTATTTTCACACTAATAAATGATTGAATAATTGTTTTGTCTATAAAATGTCAAAGAGTCTCAGAGTCCAAGGTGGAGTCTTTAAAAGTTGTCAGTCCAAAATCAAAAGATATTTACTTTAAAATGATTTTAAAATACAAGCAGGCAGTTATTTTATAAACTGCATTTACCACCCTTATCCATTGGTTGCCTTGTTGCTCTAAAATCTTTTGTATTCTATAGGACCTTTTTGAATTCATTGTCAGGCTAATGTTATAAGTTTACCCTCCACAGACAGACCGTACTTTATACTTTTATGGGCCCCACAATGCCCCTTGTGTTGCTGCCTCACAGCAAGGGTTGGGTCACGTAGGGTTGTGCAATTGCAACCGATCACTGGTGCTTTGTCCCCTCACAATGACTGGGATGCATCTTGCACAAGATCATGTGCTTCTGTCATTTAACTACTGTAACCATGTGACCCTCTTCAATTGTTTGTGCTTGAATGACATGCCTGTTAAAACCTTTGCAATCAACATGTTACACAGTATAACAATAGCTTACTTAAGCCTCAAACTGTGCATTTAAAAAAGGAGACTGAAAAAGGTCACAAGCCCAAATGTCCCACACAAGTGTCACAATGTTTAGTTTATCTGAATCTCATTTACCCGACAGATCACTATGGAGACCCCGCCATTACAGAGAGAGAAATGTCACACACGCAGCTGATGTGCTTATGTAACAAACTGCTGCCGACAACAAACACGGTTTTCAAAAGGCCCTGCAGGAGCAGAGGGATCAATACAAATACAATATTAATGATGATAAGTGTCAGGACTCAAAATCAAACAAATGGTGCCAGGAGTATTGAAACATCCCAGAATCTGTAGATGGAAATGTTTGCAGAGACACTTTTACGGATAAAAAAGGATCTGAAAAAGTTTGCTAGTTTTCCCTGTGAAGCTGAAATTTATTTTGTCATACCAGGACAACATTGTCTCAATTTAGAAAGCCTGCATTGCACCACTGTTGCCTACCAAACTCCAGAACATGCACAGTAACATCAATACAAATTGCATAAAGTATAGGAAAATAAGGTTTACACGTTTAATGTCTATTAAACAGTTTCCTTCAACAGGAGGTTCAATTGGCATTTTAAAAAAACACTATAGGGAATTCATCAAATATCTCAAATTACAAAATGGACCTTAAGTAACTGCTTTGCACAGGTTAAAGAATCAACACATCAAAGAAGCTTTCACGTTTGGGTGAACAATCCTTTTAATAATCTATAAAGGCAGTGCATTGAAAGGAAATGTTTCAGAAAGGGGTATAAAAATAAAAATTCAATAAAACGTTTACACTAAACACACACACAGCTCCAAGTGAAACAAAAAGTGCATTTCTCTGACATTTAAGGCATCCACATAACCGTAGTGCGAGAAGCCCACACCATGACAGCAGCATCTTCACAAGACGATCAGTCCTAAAAACATCCGCAGCCATAAATACAGCATTACACAACAAGCTACATACAGTATGGCCCCCAAAGACTTCACTTCGGTCTCCTATTCATCGTGCCCAGGTGCGTTTACAGCTGCTGAACATACTCAGTGTATCTGGAAACACACAGACCGTCAACAAAGTGGCTAGTGTCTTGATCTAAAGTGTATCAACTATAGTGTATTGTACAAAAACACTAGAAAATATGACACCAATGGAGTGTCATTTACATTTGGGCAGAAGTGCTTTTACCTACAGGAAACCCAATATATATATATATATATATATATATATATATATATATATATATATAGTTCAGCACTCCTCTACAATGGTGCCAGCCGAGGAGGAGTACAGTTTTTTCTTGACGAGCCGAAAACCTGAACTCAGTTTGAGTACGTGTCTGAAAGTCGGGGCAAAGCAGGTTCCCATGAACAGGAAGTCCCGCAGGCTGGGCCAGGCGGTGCCGTCCTGCTTGAACACAAGAGTCAGCTCAAAGGTGGGCACCACGGTGGCATCGTACACGATTCGCTCCAGCCGCTTGCAGCCCTTCTCCATGTCCAGGTGGACGTAGAGGACGCACCCCCGCAGGCCGCAGGGCTCGCAGGCCGCCAGCCGCAGCACCTCCCCAGCGATCCTCTGCGTCAGCTTCTCTGGTACCAGCACAGAGGAGCAGTGCAGGGTCGTCTTCTTGGCTCGGGACAGGCAGTTTTCAAACATTTTGGCCAGCTGTTGACAGGTTCTGTCTTCAGTGACTTCTCCATTCCTCTGGGGTTCAGCCAGGCAGTGATCCCAGAAGTCCAGTTCTAGGAGAACACCACAAGTTGAACAGTTAGGGACCAATGACAATGTCTTATTTAAGATAAACATGCAGGTAAATAAATGGCTTTTTTCAAGATCCCATCATGCACAAATGTAATTAGTCAAACCACAAACCACTATTTTAATAATCGATTAGTCAGTCTTTTGCACAAATGAAAGAAATGTTGTGCATCTCAAAAATTGGAGCTATCACTCTTTTTCTCTCTCCATTTTATCATATTAAACTGGATATTTTTGGGTTTTGGACTGACAAAAGATCATTTATAACATTTTGTAAACCAATTTTAAGAGACCAAATAAATAAATAATGATGGAAATTATGTAAATGATCAATAATGAAAAAAAAACATTAATCTGCAGCCCTAGTTATTTTCTTCTAACAAAACAAATATGGATTGTCGGATTTAATCTGATTTTGCATCCCCTCAATTTGAGTGTGTGTTTATGATGCAACACTCACAAAAGAAAAAGGATTAACAGTCAGACTGCTGCTAATCTGTTCAAAGTTATAAGACATGCATCACAGCAGTCACCATATAGAAACGGCAATAAAATAATTTAGCTTTTGACAGAAAAATTAGGTTTAATTTGATTTTTTCCCCAGGTTGTTGTTGTAAAAGAGAGGCTGAAGGGATGACTTCATCCTCCCCTCCTCACCCCTCCCCTCGCTGCTGCAGCCATGCGCCACACACAGGGGTAAACAAGCACCCTGCTAGAAGAATCCAGACACTAGCATACACAAAAAACACAGAAAAAAAGCTTACCTTTATCAATGCAAGCCTGGTCATATCTTCTCCCCACCAATTCTGAGATACAGTCGCTGCTTTTGGTCTTTAACGTGCTTGTGGCGACCATGGCGACAGTGTGCTGTTTTCCTGTGAAAATGTAGGAGTAGCAGCGTCAGTTTAACAGTGGAAGCAGGTTGTTTTAGCTCATCAATTCACAGCTGGCTCATTTAGCAAGAAACAATAACATGTGAACGCTTTTAACTTTCAAAATGTAACGTTAGCCATTAAGAAGACAACTTACCGCCCCCGCTAACACCAGTTAACTACTTTAGCATTACATTTCGAGCTAACCGTTCATTTTCAAGAAAATTACATGACTTACCTTAAATATTATTTAGTGCAAAAATAATTTAGTTCAGAAGGTTTCTCATACATAAATTCACAAGCAGTGTTACCCCCACATTAACACAAAAACACAGACCCACATTAACACTGAAGCGGACAAAACTTCTGAGGAATACTTATACCTTACTGCCAGTCAGCTGACCGAGGGTTGGACCAATCACAGCGCGCCCCTCGACGTAAAGGCATCTCTTCTCTGATTGGCGGAAAAATCTCATTTCAATAAATTAACTGTTGATTGTCCAATTCATGGGGGATATAGTTGTTTTTAGGGAAAACGATAGATGCACGTTTTGAAGTATAAACCAATAACATATGAATATTTTTTATTAGATGTATATTTAGAAATTAGATTGAAAAAAGTGTGTTTGTTCTGAAGGATGAAGAATCTAATTTGAATAACAATAAGGCTATCAGGACACTACATATCTGTTTGTTTAATGCTATTTGTGTCTAGTGTAGCCTATACCCCTGGCCACAAAGATTATTAGACCTTTGATTCTGAAGAATTGAGGCCAAAGAAAATGTTTAAACTTGTTGTGTCTCTCTATTTAGTTCAAAGACCTATGATGCACAAAGAGTTCATATTATTTTTATGTTTTAATTGTAGGAGAGGAAAATCGACATTTTCATTATGGCTGCATATCAGCAGTATTCACACATTGAAACCTGGTACTATCTTGAAATGAGAGGTTGAAGCATGAACAGTTTAGAGTTTGAACCCTCTGAATCTAAAAGGGCACAGAGCTCTGCAGCAAACTGAAGCATACTTACTTGTTGAAAAAAGACTCCAAAACTCAGATAATGACAGGCATGCAATAACGTATGTAAAGAAAGTCCAAAATGTACACATGCAGACAGTTTTACAGGAGGGAGCAGCTCTAAGAGCCCCCCTGTAATCTTACTGTGTGTGTATACGTGTATGTGTCTTTGTACATTTGGCAGGTAACAGTGAGCACAGTTGTTCAGCCCATCAGGAGTTTATCCCTCATCATACTCTGTCTCAACAGAAATGTCCCCACAGTAACTGGATCTGCAGCTCTCAGACCAGCTGCTCTGCTGCTGGCTAAAGTAATGGAAATGTGGACTAGAGAGAGGGAGGGTGGGAGGTCACATGGGGAGAACTAGATATGCCTCAGAAGAAGTCACATGCTTTAGCTAGTGTTACTGCCTTTGTGCATGCAGGCCTACACAGTAAAGTGCTGCATAAGCAAAGCTTTGTTTAAGTTATCTGTAGGCTTTGATATTAGCAGGGGATAAATAGGAGCATTCATGTTGTTTGACACATTTATCATTCTGTGGGAATCTAAGCAGGTTTTAATGTAAACATATTCATTTATCGTAAGAATTTATTTGTGAAAAACTGTGTAAATATGAAAAATGAAAAAGTTACCTGGAATATATTGTCATGATTTGTCATCCCCTTTTCTTGTTACAGGTGCTTTCTTGTTTGTTTATTTATTATTTTTCCCATGTTTGATGATTTATTTTGCTAAGTGCTTGCATATTTGTAAAAATACATGAAAAAGTAATAATGAGAAATGTCTACGGTGTTAAAAATCTAAAAACGAATTGTGTAAGAAATAATACAATAACTGTGTTTGCTATTTGATCATACATCAGCAGTAGGGGAGACCAGGGATAGTTGCAACACTTTTTGGGTTTTTCCCCAATAAGTAAAAAACCATTTACAATAGGATAGCCATTTTGCTATATTATACATTATCAATATGTCAGCTACTGAAACAATGTATTTAAGATGTTTTTATGAAATAAGTACAGGTTGGAAAATGTATTTAAAAAAAAAAACTCAACTGTTACAACTGTCCTTGTGTACAGGGACAGTTGTAGTACATGCCAGGCACGGTTGTAACATGTTAATAACGGTTACCTTTTTTCACACTACATGACAAAAAATAGGGAAAGCAGTCAAATTCTAAGGCAACAAGATTTTAATGGGGTTTCACACATCCTCCAACAAACAATGAACAATTAACAGAACTTGAACAGAACTTAAAACAGAACACCAGAATTAATCAGATTCACAGTTGTGGCAGGTGTAAAAGGCACTTCCATCTGTGCAGTCCTTGTGTGCCCAGGCTTTACAGGAGCAACACTGCAGCCAGATCTCCTTGGACCTGGAGTAGCTCTCCAGGCACACAATGCAGTATTGGGCCTCATCTTCATCAGCTGAGTCCTGTATCTTCTGCTTCTTGTTGGGTTTGTCTGACTCTCCAACCTCAGCCTCTTCTTATGGAACCGGTACAGGGTGACATGGCATATATCCAGGGACTTTGCCACTTCCCTGAATGATTTGCCCTCCTGAACTTAATTTGAGCCCATCTGCAGCAGAGCAAGTGGCACTCCCCTGTCTGTCTTCCTCTTTCTGACATTTGGCATACTGTAAACACACACACACACTTTAGGCCTACTGTACAGTATTTTATTCTGTTTATTTTTACAGGGACAATGCACACCAATCAACAATACAACTGTATGCTTGAATGAACAATTGATAATTCAAGCAAATGAGCCATCATTGTAAATGTGCCATGTTACAACCGTCCCGTTACAACCATCCCAGGACCACCAGTCTTGCTTTCACCCCTGTGAACCTGCCTGATTGCTAGCTTGACCCATATTTAGCTAGTTATATTTGTAGCTTACAAAACAGTGATTCTAATAATACTAGTTTGGATTCCTAGACATTTGAACTCAAGACAGTATCCAAAAAATACATCATATCATTTTAGTTAATATTTTACCTCAGAAACACACTTTTGCCGATATCTTACGCGAGAAATTCAAACGTGGCTCCGTTTTTTCTCAGCGATCTCACCATCTAACTGCGCATGTGCAGAGTGAGTGTCATCACTCTAGCTTGTTTGTGATTGGAGATATTGAAGGTGTTACAACCAACCCGTGTTCCAACTGTCCCTGGTCTCTAATCTGAGAACACAGTTACAAAATGCACAGCATCAGCTCTTATTGTCACATGGTTTTAATGAGGTTTTGACCTAAATGTATGTTGAACATACAAGGTCAATACAGTCGCTGAGAAAGCTTAACTTAACACGCAGGAAAAGACTTGAGTATTTAAAAAAGATCTTTGGTCAGTGAAGTAAAGTTGCGAACATTTTGAAACCTATACAAATTAAGAAAAACACAAAGAAATGTACTTTTAATATTACAGTTTTGAAGACTTTCTGCTATCAAACCATCAATTTTTATGTGATTTAGTAAGTGCACAGAATACCAAACGTTCAAATTCTGATAGCTCGGAGCTCAGGACCCATATTGCATTTTTCTGACTGTCCACACAGCTGAAACAGAGTTCAGAGTGTATCCTTCATGATCTTTGAACTCGTGAAATAATATTGCATCACAGCGCTCAGGAGACATAATGTGTTAACAGCGACTGTCAGATCCATCGACTCGTTGGTGTCAGTGCTTAAGATGTTTCCCATGCCTCTTTGTCACATTCTGCATCTATTTTAACTTTGCTTTTAAAGCCCCTTCTGGCTGTTGCGGCTCTGCTCCTGTCACACTGGCTGTATCTCAGCTGGATTTGAATAAAAGAAAATGAAATACTTGTCATGACTATAGTATTTCAAGGAGCTGGCAAGTAATGTGAAGCACCTCTGCATATGACCTTCACTCCTGTGTTGGCACGGAGACACAACTAAACTCTGCTTGTGAATTTCTCACATGTGCCAACTCATGTTTCTCTTATTGAGGCATAGAGATGTAGCCTCCTGTTTCAGGTTACTGATCTCTCCATGAACCTTCTGTTAGCCCCGTCAAGTCGCTCGGTGTCAGTATGCCAGGCTGGCACCACTCTCCCTTCAGTGAAAACTCCCTTTTGCTGAGTTGCTAATCTGGTTGTTTGTACAAGAGTATCCTACGTGCGTATCAGAGCCTTGCACAAGTAAAAAAGTTGGAAATGAAGTTGGAAAAAAGTAATGTAATATATTTGTATTTATTAGAGCCAGCACACGCACAAATCCCTTCTTCATAATTGATCATAATGGATCCTAAATTGCAAAATGGTGCATCTACTGTTACTTGATGTATGTTAACGTCTCTACAAAAACCCTGCTTATGTGCTTTAATGGAGCTTTGGTGCAATGATATCTTACATTAGGAATCATTTGACTTTCTATATGTAAGTGGTAGTTGAACAAATGTGTTCTTTTGGCACAATGTAGCAGCATTATGCAGAAGAATGACTGAAGGCCACCTGACGCCAGTGTTTTTAAACACAAGGGCACTACTGAGAGACAGTCTTCTCTGACAATACTTTTAAAAAATATAACAAAAGAGAAAACTGGGGATACGCAGTAGCTTAACCATAATGCAAATGTTTCCTTTGGTTGTGTATGAATCTTGTAGATTTCCTGAATTGTAGTCATGTTAATGTTTTCATCTGTTGGCTATGTTTTGCTGTGCTGCAGATATTACAGATTTAGAGATATATTATGTGGAAATCACTTCGCACAGTACTTTCAAATCGATAACACTGTTTGCTAAGGAAAATATGCAGCTCAGCAAGGCTCTTGACAGAAAAAGGCACTTGATTGAAATTAATTCCAATATTAATCTTTCATTTTCAGACACTTAGATCCACTTTATAGTTGAAAGACGAGTCGATATCTGACTTTAAAGGGGAGACTAAACAGCGTGGAGTGAAGCTGAAGGAGAGAGGCCTGGCATGAGTGTATCCTGTCCCTGCCACAGCTGTGTGTGATGGGCCGGTGCCCACCTGCCAAAGTCTCTGTCTCTGGGAAATGTGCCCACAGTGGGAGCTGTCGGCCAGTCTCAGCTTACAAAGGCCACAGTCCTTATCACCCTGTGTGGAATCGATTCACAATGTGGGTCATACCTACAAAATGGCAGAAGTCAATTGAATTTATACCGTGGCATTTAATTAGTTGCATGAAAAATCACCATGTCCAGATGTGGTTTAGAGCCTATCTGTTATCCCTGGGTTATGAAGATCAAGCAGAGGGAGATTTTAACACCGGTTACCTACATCTCACTCCTCTGTCAACTCCCACAAGAGACAGGGGCAGAAACATGGAGGCTCTTCGTGTTGAGTGTCGGCCCCCTCTGGTGGAAAGTCACTGAAAGGACAATGGTGGTCCGCAGAGCCAAGTCACAAGCCTCAAGTCTTAAAGTGGACCTATCATGCTATATTTGAATAATATAGTGTAGGACCATACCTATATAAGGCATATTTATACTTTTTTTTTTTCAAAATACCAAACAGATCATGCATTTTAGCCATGCCTCATTTTGCTCAATTTGACATTTTTTAGCTCTGTTTTTGCAAGGGCAGATTCTGTGAGAACAGCACCATCTAGAGGCCTGGCATATGTACTACAGCGTCTCCAGCGCTTTCGAACGGCAATGGCCATGGCTGTCTCCTCCTGATTGGTGGAGTTGGCCCAATAGCCGTAGCGCCACCGTCCTGACGTCAGGACAGTGTTCAAATCTGGATCAGTTTTTATCAGATCCGTTGCAGCCCCTTTTTTAGAGATTTGGGTATGGAGGAAAATAGAGAGGGTTGTGTTTTCTGACACTTGGTGAGTTCCCTGGAACACCGGGGACACATATTCATGTATAAAAGACGTACAAAAGTGCATTTTGCATGATAGGTCCCCTTTAACATTCAGGTCTCAAGTGTGGGAGTCAAAAAAGTCACGGCGAGGCCCCTGCTGTAAGTCAAGGTTAAGTTATCTGATTATCTACCTCCATTAACTTAACTACTTTTATAATGCTGCTACTTATTCATACGTGTAGCTATTTGATTTTTTTTAACATGTGCTTTCCTCTTTATTAAATATGTCTACTCCTTTTATCTTTTAATCGTCCAAGCCTTTTATCCGTACGTTGTCACTTGCTGAAACAATGTACATTTCACCGCTGTTGGACAATTAAAGGGTTTCTGATTGTAAATTGCATGGAGGCAGCTACGTCACTTTACTGCCACATACAGGTCAAAGAATACAGCTACTGAAGATAGCTTATTCAAGTTCATCATATCTTATTAACAGTGAGATCCAGATAGGAAGCGTTGGGAGGGAGGGTCTTAAAGCTCCCATGTCATGCTTTTCCGGTTATTACCCGTCCCCTTGTGTGTTATGAAGGTTTTTATGCATGTAAACGGTGTGCAGAGTCAAAACCCTCAAAGTACACCCTGTAGCGAGTAAAACTCTAACACAGAAAATACCTCCCCAAAACGCCTCGTTGGAGATACGTCACTGCCCATTTGATTCTTCCGGGTACCGCCTGATGTCATGCGGTACCCGGAACGAAATGGACCAATCCCGAAGAGCTATGGCCACACCAGCAGCGGCGTGTTCCTCCTCCAGAGGTTCGAAGAACCGGCATTTCACAGACGAAAGCTTCCAAAACATTGCCCAGTTTGAGGCCGGATATGCACAGCTTGTTTGGACCGTTTGGAGCAGGGGAAGATCTGGGTATACAACCTGTAAGTTTGCATTGTTATTTGTGTATTTATCAAACAAGACTGTTTAAATGTGTAAACTGTGTTGGACTGCTAAGCCATTGACACAGTGCTAACTGTGCTAACTAAGTTGCTAGAGTTTCCATATATCAACTCTAATATCAGCAGATGGCCTTGCATACATGTATCTCATAGCAGGAGAATGTCTGCATTCACACACACGGAATACTCATACAGTATACTGTACTGTGATTTACCGTACATTGTGACCGTACATATACTGCATGTAGCTAACGAGGCTAGCTGTATGCTAGCGCAAAACAATGTATTCATGCAAGTTACATTGTATGGTAGCAGAATACCCGTATACGATTGCAATTATAAACACGTTATTGCTAGCCTAATATGAACCACTAGCTTTTGTTCATAGTAGTTTTATTACACTGCATTATAGTTGCCTTTCCTCCAAGCTAACGTTCATATCGTGTTAGCTACCAAGGTAAACAAAGCTAGGTTAGCATATTAGCAGGCAAGCTGTTCATTACACAACTACTACTAACGAATCTAAAACAACTAAGTTTCTCTAATATTTTGTGATTTGCATTTGATTTCGTCCAGCCAGATCCTGGCGGACAATCCATGACGTGCTAAAAGGCACTTCTACTACTACTGAGGCGTCGTGCTAAAAGGCACCGCACCGACTGTGCTGCCTGCGAGGAGGAGGAATGGATGATATACCGTGTATATATGTATATTTATGTTCATTTTGTACATTTCTAAAAATAAAGTTTAATGGAAATACTTAGTAGGCCTATCCTTTCTTCCCTGAATTCATATATAGCAAACCATGATTTGATTTCTCATCAAACAGTAGTAGTTTATAACGGGTAAAAATAACTTACTCTTTGTTATGAGCGGCTCGTAGGCCACAAAGACAAGGAGACATACACGAGTTTACAAAACCACGGCACATTTATTGTGGTAAATGCAGAGATGGTTGAGAGGATCGCAGAGTTAGTCTTCCTGCAGCCGCTTTGGAGAGAGACTGGGGCCGTAGTGTCCGGAGGTGTCCGTGATCGTGCTGATTAGCCTCTTCAGCTCCACCCCATCGTAAGACAAAGGCCCTGGGGCCGTCACACTCTTCTATAACAACAGTTAAAAATATATATGTATATAAAATATACGGCTGTGCCGACGCCATGATAAGACTGATGTTACGCTGAGAGCAGCCGGGAAAAGACATTTTCAAGGCAAAAGACAAGGCACTGTTAGACATGGGCGCAGCCTCTCTGGTGGTTGACTAATCAGAACGAGTGGCCGAGCTGACCAATCGGAGCACACTAGGCTCACAGGGAGGGGGGGGGGCAAGAGCTCCAACGAGTCGTTTAGTGGAGAAAGTGAATACTGCTGAATACACATGCTTGACAGAGATGCTGTATGCGAAACCAATGTGAGTTTGGAAAATTGCACAGTATAAATCTATTTTAGTATACCTCAACAATGTAATTATGATCAGTGGAAATGGCCATGACATGGGCCCTTTAAGTCTTTTAAGTGACAGGAACTTGGTGACAGGAAGCTGGCAGGCTACCCCTATCTGATCCTCTACCTGCAGGAAAACATGATAGGATGCACTTTCAAAGCATTGCATTTCATATCTGGAAGCTACAAACCTTTCTCTTGTGATTTATTGAGAAAATGAGAGCAACATATTCCAGCCAAAAAGCATTTCCAGTGTCTTTGTATACAACCCGTCTTTATATTTACCGACAAAAAAACCGCAAATCACCATCAGTACAAATCCTTCTGACAGCTGTGTACTTTAAAAAGCTTTCAGTAGAAAAAACTGGTGCAATATTTAACATTTTAACTGATACATGAAAAGCAAAAATGAGCACCTAAAAAGAGCTTGTGACACAAAACACATAATATCCTATAAAGCAGTTCAAGGCACATACGTGATAAGCAACAACCAAAGGGTAATTATAAAACGATGAAATTAACAGATTAATTACATCAAACATATGATGATCTGAGGTCAGTGCACTGTACAGGAAGGTGTTTTGTGACAAACATGTAGACAGAGATCTGCAGCTGTATTTGTCTTTGTCAACAGTATACTGAAATAAAGGGTGC
The DNA here is from genome assembly GCF_902827165.1 of Trematomus bernacchii. Classification (NCBI taxonomy): domain Eukaryota; kingdom Metazoa; phylum Chordata; class Actinopteri; order Perciformes; family Nototheniidae; genus Trematomus; species Trematomus bernacchii. The sequence continues at coordinate 2,164,904 of NW_022987685.1, forward strand.
TTTTATTTCTGTTCCACAGGCTGACAGTATTTAGCCTATAGGTTATCAATATAAAGATTTACTGAATAAAATATATTGTAATTGAAAATAGGTTCACTTACTCTGAGATTTATCAACACACCCTGATTTCAGCATACAGAATCATACATACTTTTTGCATGTTTTCACAAAATCACGAGAAAATTCAAAGAAATCAAACAGTTCTTCCAGATCCTCATTGTGTGGGTGACAGGTGTGAGGCACACACTGTTCTTGATGTCCTCCTTTTTTTATCTGGCAGCAGCTGAAACATACACAACAACAGAAGAAAGGGATGAAACAACAGCAGGATAAAACCGCATCTGTGTGATCAAACTCCTCCAACTCCAAAAATTATGAAAAACATGTGCATTTGTGTCAATCCAACACTAGGAGGCGGTGCTGCATTGACTGGAAGCACATTGATGACTTTATTTACAATGAAAATAAAAACCTCATGTTCCCCTAGACAGGTGTCTCTGTGTAAATGCTATAAAACTGTGACCCGAAATAAAGAATAATACAAAAAAGAACATAAAAATGTAAATGATAGGTACTTTTTCGATTTAAATATATTGTAAAGCAGGTCAAGTTTTTAAAAAGTAAATGTGAATTGCCAACATTTACAGTTTTAAAAAAACCCGGCATTTAATGTTTTATTGTGACGTAAAAATGGCTGTTAATTTCTACTAAAAAACAACAACTTATAAAACAATCCTACTTGTTCCCGCTATCTGACTCAAAACGTTATCTTACATTTTTCTGAAGCCAAACTGTACATCATTAAATAATTATATTACATTAAAGTTAGGACAGTTAGGGTAGAGATACTGTTTTTAAGTCAGTAAAAAAGCAGTTTTGGGAATGAGCTTGGAGCGTGGGATTGTGAGGTGTTTATCTGTGTGCAGCGCGGTATATGAGTAACAAGTTCTGCAGTCAGATAAGAGTTTATAAAGCTAAAGAATCCAGTAATCTGTAGCAACATAAACACCGTCTTCCTCAGCGAAATTCCTAAAGCATGACTCTATTTCCTTCCGAAGCCCAAAGTCATCCTGGCCTGATTTTTTTAGGGAAGGAAGATAGGACAATTCGTGTCTAGATGTTCTATTATTTTCACGGTTGGGGTGAAGGGGTAGTGAGTGTGTCTATAAACCACAGATGACACGTATGAGGACCACCCCACTAACAGACACACACACACGCCCGCAGAATCTGGGCCACTCTGACATTTACCGAACGCACAATAGCTCCTGTCCAAAATAATCTGTGTTTATGTTAGGAAGTCCCTATCTTTCAGGCCCTGCTGCTTGTTCGAGGGCGGGGGCGCGAAATCACAGGAAACACCTTCTGTTGCCCAGCTAAGCCCCACAAGCCAATGCAGTACAATAAGATATTAAAAGCCTGTAACTTCCCTGAACGTCTGGAGGAACGGCTTCACCAAGTGATGGAAGAATGGACAAACAAAATGAACTCTCGCAGGACATAGACGGAAGCAGCTCACCATTCTCGGCCCCGCCTGATGACTTTACTCCGAGGAGCATGACTCCATCTTTGGTGCTTTCCGGCCTGCTCTGGAAAGATGCGCTGTGGGGAGACAAAGGGATGGATGTTTTTTAACTTTTCAAATGCCCTTGCAAATAGAGTACATAATTATATATTTAAATAAAGTATTTAACTCACTTCTCAGTTCCAGTATCAATAGTTTCTGTGGAAGAGAAGACAGGAAAATACGTTAACAAACCCAAATAGTATTCAATATAAAAAATATCTTGCAATAAGTTGAATAATGTATGAATATAGGAACCTTTGTTTACATATAATTTGTTTAAGTTAGTCTATCACAGAGTTCACTGTTTGTCCCTGTCGCCTAAAAAAAGACTCATCCCATAGTTAACCTAATAATGGTTTGGGTTTAAATAGTCATGTTTGTAACTTAAGTTAATGTTCAGTGTTTTATGGAAAGTTTTAGACTGGTGTGATACGTGTTGTACTCTCACCTGTGTGACCGTGGATCTTCTTGCATTGGAACTTGAGGAGGATGAAAGCAGCAGCTGCGACCAGCAGGACGGGCAGCACGATCCACCACAGCCTCTTGTCTGAGGGGGAAAGATACGATCATCAACATCAATCTGATTTGAACATCTGAACAAATGGCAGACCATTTTTTCAATTGCTTCCCTTCTGAAACTTGTTTTTTTGCATATCTTTTGGCACAGTGTGTGGGGTATGACTTGGTATGAGTTAGGTAAGATGTGAGTACAGTACATTACCTGATTTTGTGGGTTCTTCAGGAAGATCTTTGCCAGTTTGAGAACCTATCAAAACAATGTGTATTTGAAGAAAAATAGTTGAGTTTTTGACAGGACTTCATATATTCATGGCTTCATTATGCAGTATGTTAGTACATTTAACTTACCTGCATCTTGACTTGTTTCATTTTGATGTCCTGGAATCATTGGAGTAGTGTTTTGTACTATGGGATTGAAATTATGGAATTCATTATTTTAATAAAGCTATTCAAACACTAGTCAAGCAAGAAGAAGAAGAAGAAGAACAACAACAACAATACCAACAAAGACAACAACAAGTGATGTTATTTTGTTATAAGATAAGATAAGATAAGATAAGATAGTACTTTATTGATCCCAATTTGGGAAATTGTTTGTTTTTTCAGTGCTTTCACATTTAAATACTGATTAAAAACAGTTTTCATATAAAAAAATGAACCCAGCATTGTCACACCAGAATTGTTGTAATAATTGATATAATTATATTTATAATATCATGTATTAAGGTTTACAACATTTACTCATTTATCTGAATTCTAAAGAGCTGGCTCATTACTGATGAAGTCTGTTCCGAATTTCTTCTCACCTGGATTCCCAATGGTCTTGTTATCAAGGGGGTTTACTGGGGTAGGCTTGTGAGGGTTTTCTGTCACAAATAGAAAAAATAATTCATTTAAATACACATTTCGGACAAGATCCTACTGGATGTAAGGCACTTTTCTCTTCAAGGTCAACTTTGCAAAAGCACATTCTTTGGGATGCAAACAGAATTCATTTATATAAACTGATTTAGAGCTCAATATTATACCAAAACCCTTTCAAAAATAGAAACACAAACAAAGAAAAACGTACTTTCAGCTTCAGTCCCGTTGACATGGACAGCAGGACTGGTGTTCACCTTCTTGTCTGTAGATGTTGCTGTAGGTGTAGCAGTCTTATGTGCTTGGGTCATATCCTTGGCTTTACCATGGACAAAAGAGAAAAAGAGAAATTAAAGACCGTCTTCCATTTATTTATCGTCTTAAGATATATGCACACTCACTCTCATCAGGACTTATGGTGGTGGCATCATTAGGGCCAGTGGTAGATACAGGGGTTGGTGTTGCTGGGGGGGTTGCTGCTGCTGCTGCTGCTGTTGGTGATGCTGCTGGTGGTGCTGGTGATGCTGTTGTTGTTGCTGCTGCTGGTGGTGATGCTGTTGTTGCTGCTGGTGGTGCTGGTGATGCTGTTGTTGCTGCTGATGCTGTTGGTGATGCTGCTGTTGCTGCTGGTGGTGCTGGTGATGCTGTTGTTGTTGCTGCTGCTGGTGGTGATGCTGTTGTTGGTGCTGTTGTTGTTGCTGTTGTTGTTGCTGTTGTTGTTGTTGTTGTTGTTGTTGTTGCTGTTGTTGTTGCTGTTGTTGGTGCTTTGATTGTAGCTGGTAGAGGTGCACTTGTGACTTCTTTTGCGGCTGTTAATATGCAAAAGAGAGATGGATTTGGCATATGAAAGATTGCACAAGATATTCAGAAAACTCAAGGAAAGAAAAGATGCACGAAAGTCAAATTGCAATTAGCTTTACAAGTCAAAAAACTACTTTATTTTTGGCGGAAAGTTGGATGAGAAGATCAATAACATTTAGCACATGTCCGTTAAATGTAATGCCAGTTAGCTTAGCTTAGCAAAAAGACAGGAAGTGGGGAAACAGCTAGACCGAGTCTGACCACAGGTAAGAACAACCACCAACCAACAAGCAAACTATTTAACATGTTAAATATTAAAGGTTATACTGGTTTTTTCTGTCCCCCAATAAATGCAGTTGCCAGCCAACTAGAAACGTGTAGAAGTTACTGCCCCTGACTAAGAAATTGTCCAGTAAACCCTGCAAAATGGCCCATTTTAATTGATACATTATGTCTTTTGTACAAATGAAAACACATGTAAATAATCAACCAAGTCTCACGGCAATTCATGTTATAGTCACGAAATTAATTTAATCTATTGATTCGTGTCACACAGAACGATTTTAAAAGCAATGCATTTCTATTGGTAGTATGTTTCGTGCCTGCACCACGTCTTTTTGTCCAGTCGGGTCTTGGAAGACCGGAAGCTGTGTGGTTCATAAAAACATTTTCTTACTCAATATCTTACCCTAAGCCTAACCCTTTTATTTTAAATAGTATAATGTCGGAGTGTTTTTGCCGTACATGAGGAAAAGAAATGGGGCTCAGAGCCTCAGAATACTGAAATCTGTATTTTTTTAAATATTTTTTTCCTTCTAATTTGTTATTATTTGGTGCAGGCACGAAACATACTAACAATATAAATACATTGCTTCACCCCTGCTGATGAAACTGTAAAGAAGAAACACAACTTATTTATTTATTCAGTGACCAAAAGCTATTGTCCAGCATGGTGGCTATGATTTATATGCTGACTGTCTGGGGTCAGAGCGGGATAATAAAATATAATGTGCTATCTAGGAATTCACAATACTCCATTTCGTACTGTAGGCATCAGAATCAGTTTGTCTACGCAAAACATTTCCTCAGACAGATTCTCTATTTTAAGTTCACGGTTGCATATTTGCATCATTCCTGTTTGGCAAGGCTTTAAAGCCCGGCGTCTGAGACAAAGGCGTGCCAGCTTCAAGTGTCAGAGTAGAAGTCAGCGGTGGAGGTCGTGGAGTGTTGAGGTGGATATCCTCTGCTTGAAGCCCTGCAGCAGTGTGAAGCTGCATCCTGTCCCATACATACTATTGGCATCCTCTGACCTCAGCAGCCAAGCATCCTGTCTTCATTGCTGTCAGTTAGGACCCCTCTCAACATATTTCTCACCAGAGCACTCACTGAAGCCAAGTCAACTCCTCAAATCTCTATGTCATTGAAGTTATTTTGGGATAAGTCCAAGGGAAGTTCCAGTCCTCTTAAAACAAGTGTCCAAGTTTCACATATTCGTCTACCTATTTGAGACAAAGTGATACTTCAAGTATTTTGTATCAGGTGTCAAGTAAAGTCTCAATTCTGTTGGTATTTTGGAGCAAGTCTCAACACCTCAAAGTCGTTTGAGACAAGTCCAAGTCAAACCTTTGTAGTTTTTTTGGATCATATGTCAATTATCAATTTTCAAGTGGTGAAGTTGTATGCCATTATAGACAAGTATCAACCATTTGGAGTCAAGAAAAGTCAAGAAAAGTCCTTTAAGTGGAGTCTCAAGTTAGGTCTCCAGTATTTTGGAGCCTGTCTTAGGTGTTAAATCCTTTACGAAATTTGACTTGTAGCAAATCTTAAATCAATCATAAATACTATAAGTAATTTGAGAGAAGTTCAAGTCAACTTAAGTCTCAAGTATTTGTTGAAAATGTCAATTAAAGCTCTGAAAGTTGTGTGGAAAGAAAACCTCTGCTGCCGTGTGGGCTGCTGGGCGAGGGTGTTTCCTCCAGATGTTTACCACCAAACGCTGGAAGTAGATGTGTTTCCAGTTGGGACACTTGGGTCTCAGGACAAAGATCTGTTGTCTCTGTGAGAGAGGGGGCGCTTTGGTTCCCACTGCCTATCTGCTGTCAGATCACCTATCTGCCCGGCGCAGGACAGATAAAAGGTCTTTTGGCTCAGCACAAAGAAAACAAACAAATCCTGAGCCACCCTCTTTTTCCCTCTCCATCAACCATGAGACACACACTTGTCACTTTTGCTCCTTAAATTTAGATTTGTGCTTGATATCTAATGCTTCTAATTAAAACAAAATCTACCTTTCCTTTTGCTTTTTTAGCACTTGTTAGTACAAAGCACAACCAAGGGCTCACACACACATACACACACTGCTTATCTCACGCTGAATGAACGGAAACACACGGAGTGGATGTCTCTGAGGTACCGTTCTTCTGAACAACACTGGGATACTAATCTTTGCAAAACAAAACTAAATCACAGAGAATAAAACATGAGTAAAACTTATATTATCAAATTTAAGAACAACTTTTGCTGCAAAGACACCAAAAAAGTTTTAATTCACAGACACTCGAGCAAATACGTTTGACAGTTTAGCCCAGGTGTGGAAATGTTATGACACGATTAAATAAGAAACAGTTATCTGGACTTTTTTACCTTCTGCACTCACACAGCACAGAACAAGACTGAAGCTATTTTAGACTTTAAGGGCCCTCAGCTCTGATTCTGTTCAATCTAAGACTAATCCAACAGCATGTATCCCAGCCACAAGTGTTTCCTACCTGGTGTGAAGACATGGACAGACACTAGCAGCAGCAGGACGAGAACCCTGATGGTCTTCATGGTGACTCTGCGTAAACTCCTTCGACTTCTTCTTCCTCAGACTCCAACTGAGCGGCCAGTGGAAAAGGTGCTGTGGCGCTTCGCTGCTGTGGTTTTTTTCAGCACTTCCTTTAGATAAAGAAGGGGAGGAAATAAATCGGCTTCCCTTCCTGACGTAAAACTGGGCGGATGTAGAGACCAGCCCAGAGCAGCCAGTGGGTACGAATGACCATTTAATCTCACATTTGACAAATGTTTTTCGAATGCATCGTCAACTCCCATCACTTATTTTTTCCTGTCCTGACACCCACTTACCAGTTGGGAGGAGACAGTGCAGGTGATGGGTAGAGGAAGTCAGCTTAGCTTTAAATAAACACTGTGGAATCCAAGAATTCTATGTAATTAATTATAAGATGAGGAAACAAAGATGTGAAGTACTTTGGAAAAGGATATTGAAAAACAGAAAGACACAGCGACACACTTTTTAAGATCTTTTCCAACTGTCACATGCATTCATCAACAAAACACATTAGGAAAACTTTTTTTTATAACAACTTAGATAGCCTTAATGTTAAACGCTCTCTCTAAATTGAATAACCTGTAAATATAGTATCCATAACACATTTCCACTTTATTTTTTCTAAATAAAATGCTTATTTTAAGATCTGTATTGCTTAATCCTATCACTTTTCTATACTCTTTGTCATGCTCTTGAATCAGTTTTTTTAAATTGTCTAATTATTACTATTAAATGTGTCAAATCAGGCCAATACAGAATAACTGTCGTTGATGGAACACTTGAAAACAAGATCTTAATGGGCTATTCCTGGTTAAGTTTTCCAATAACAAAATAATTGTTGTTTAATAACTGTTGAAGCAGGTGATGAAGAACTAAGTCGTTACAGGGGGGCTGCTCAAATACAAGCAATGACGTTTGACCATTCTTCATTGTTTATGTCACAATGCCTCCAGTGTCTTTGACTGTTTTCTATTCACGAGTCCAGCGGTTGGTTTGATGTGTTTTTTTGTAAACATCTTATTGTGTATGATCATGGTTTTTGATCTACGGACACAGCACTAAGAACAACTTCCCTACCACTTGACATTTATATTTTCATTTTGCAGAGCCTTTATCTTAGTTTTCTTTTCATATAAACCCTCAGAGGATACCAAATCTAGCTGTTGTTTTTCTGGCACTCCCGAAAAAAACAGGATGCCAGAGTTTTCTTTCATTTGAGCATTGTGTTTGATTTCAGCTCAAGAGACCAACGAGAGACACTTGGAGGACAAGCAAGTCAAGGCTGCTCAGTCAAATATGTCGGAGTACTTTATTTGTTAACTGGAAAGTAGATTTCTCTGATGTGTTTACTCGAAGATGGGAGGTTTAATTTCCAACACACCAGTTATTAAAGCATCGATATCAAATCTTGCCACATTTTAATCTTTGAAGGAGGAAGCCTGCAGATCTTGTGTACACAGGTATTATTGTGCACACTTGGCTTCAAGTCACTGAGGTTGATGAAGAGGAAACACCTTTGTTGCCAAACTGCCAAGGAGCAGTTTCCCATCTGGACACCGGCCAAAGTGCTTGAGAGGAAATGTAACTGCAAAACACGGAGACTCCTTCGCAGAACTCAGTGTGAGGATGCTAGCTCCATATAGTGATTTAAAAAATCATTTCAGGTGTCTATACCTCTCTTGACCTCTGAAGTGATGATATAATATGTGTGTTAGCTACGGGTGTTTTCCTGTTCTCTCTTTTGGAAACAAACTATGATGTAGCTGAGTCACACACACACATTCACACACACAGGAGAAGCAGGTTCATTTCAAGTTGAAATTCATGCACATTTTTATTGAACAGTTATATAAAATACTTTTCATAGTTGCAAGTGCATGCCTCATCTGCCAACAGTTTTGAAGTTAAATTACAAAAAGCAAGGCTTCATGTCGTGTAGTGAATTACTTGGGCACTTAAGCAGTTCTTAAAAAAGATCAAAGTTATTTATTTTTTTAGTTTCATCTTAAAGTATTGAGCAGTATCAAACCTGTAACTGATATACAAAGTAGAGTTCCAAATAATAATGGTAATAATAATCAAATTACACTTTCTGTGGCACATTTACAAAACAGAACAAAACTGATTTACCTGTTATATGACACAAACAGCTAATCATGCATTTTTGAGTTACACATGTAACCACACACCTCACAAGAATTGTCAAACATGCTTAATTGGACTGTGTGCACTTACAAGCGCAGGTTAAAAATATGATTTCTCATCCATCTTAGATAATTAAATGCTTCAATTACAAAAGAAGTTGAAGGCATAGAGCATCATGGTGTTAATTGAAAGTATGCAGGTATACGTTTCCAGTATATGTTCACTAAAGCGCAATATATCTCAAAACAGGCCTCCACAGCCAAGGTATTCAGATTTTCTATTTCCTTTGTTTGATTTTTATAAAACATGCATAGGCAGACACTTTAAGTTTATTGTATTTTCTTTTTTACACAATATAGGTTCTCTATTTTTACTTTGTTCGCAATACTTAAAAAGAGAAAAATGAACACTCAATTCCAGCAAGCCACGATAAATCTACCCCCCCCCCTTCCAAAAGAGACAAAAAAATAAACATATTTGCAAATGATAGATAGGTAAATGTAAATTCCAGTTATGAAACTCAAGAAAATAGGTATTCATTACCGAGTTATTTAGCCATTATACAGAAAAATCAGGTCAAAGCACACACCAAAAGAACCTGAGGTAAGCATAATATGTACAAAACCATAAAATGTTCCAATATTTGGCATTTCGACAACATTGCAACATTCTTTTTAAGACTGCCTAATTAATTTCAGAGCTATTTTATAAGAGTAGCAAAAAAAAGTTATCAATAAATAGTCCTTATTTAGTTTGTACACCCTTATATGTTAAAAACACGATCTCATGTTCTGTCCTTTTTAGTGCTGTATTTTTGTAAACGTACAATAGTTAGTAAGAAGTGACACGGCTTTCTGTGTAAATGAGCAAAGGGTCTTTCAAGAAATAAAAGAAAATGATTCACCTTTAAGATCTCTTGCTCTCCGACTATCCGCAGGGGGGCGGAGGATCGAGCTCACTAAAGGCCTGAGCTTCAGAAATGTGACCCGGCAATAACTTAGCAGATTTTATTATGAACTAATATTTAGAAGGCATATCCAAAGACTAGAAAGTGAGATGGGGCCCCCAGCGTGAGCCATAGATGCCTCCCCCCCCCTCCACAATCCAACTCTCCCCCCCTTCTTTGCCCCTCCTGCGGTGGGGGCCGTGATGAGACTGGGGGCTGGGCGGCCCCTCTGGCCAAAGAGGCTCCGTGCTGCCTTCACTGGATGTTGCTGTCGCTGCTGGTGCTGCCCTTGGCGTCCGTGCCGTTGGTCTCCGAGGACAACGTCTTGTTGAGCGAGTTGAGGCTGGCGTCGGACGAGTTGAGGCTGGCGTCTCGCCGCGGCGGCATCCTCTCGTTGATGCGGTCCAGACCCTTAGCCTCTGCGAAGCTGGTGATCTTGTGCTGGGGCGAGAAGCCTTTGATGGCTGTTGAGATGCAAGAAACAAAAGGGGGAAAATAGTGGAGAAATCAGGAGTGGTTTGAGAGGGGAGGGATGACATGAGTAATAGAATGGGTCACACGCTCACATTCACCCACACATCACCAGATTTATCTTTGGTTTGGTCTCATGGAATTGTTGTAAATATTGAACTGAGAAAAGGACAACGACATGAGAGATGAGTATGTGAAGGCATGTTAACAGTAATGATACCTGCATCATGTGATCCCTAAAGAGCTTTCTTTAAAGGAATAGTTTGTCATTTTGGAAAATATGCTTATTTACTTTCTAAGGTCACGGATGATAATAATAAACAAAGTAAGCATAAATTAGAAACGGGGAAATAGCCTGGCTCTGGAAATCAGCCTATTGGCTCTTTTAAACTAAATTATTCAACACGTTAAATGATGTTTTTGTTATCTGTTCTGAAATCTATAATTATGTGGAATTACATTTGAGTAGTCGTTTTTACGCTCTAAGCTTAGAAACTGTAGACCCAAACCAAACAAACAGATATGAGAGACGTACTGATCTTATTAAAAAAGCCTCTACCCAACATGACAAATAAACTAAACTAAAATATCACTCACCTCTGAATAATAGATATCAATGGCATTACTGCGAAGGGAAACAACTGAAGAAGTAGATCTGCTCTGCCTTAGTCGAGGTGGAAATGAGAAATAAAGTTCCCCGTCTTGGTTCAGACTACAGAGCCTCTGTGTTGTTGTAAACATGCAATTCATCAATTCATCAATTCATAAGTTGACGTTGACTAATCGCCTCGCGAAAGCTGAGAAAAAAACACCTCTTTCTTGAAATGTATTACTTTTTCACCATGCAGCATTTGCTTTGTATGTTGAATTCTTAACAATAACATACATTCAAAAAAAAAATCTACCTTATCTCTCAGTTAGGAAGTAAACAAGCATATTTCCCTAAATGTCCACTTTAACTGGACATGTGTTTATGATGAGACACAAATCTGAACTATTCATTTGTCTGAATTAAACTGTGTTCAAGTGTGTTTTTTTATGAACAACAGCGTAGATCGTACAGCATATTACATATTCGTCACTTTGAATGTTTAGTCGTTAAAGAACAGATAAACAATTAATAAAAAACACATTTTTGTGAAATGACAACACCACATTATAAAGAGTTACAAAATGATAAACTGCACAGACAAAAGGATCAGATCTAAAAGGGGGCTCTACTGGAATCAGGGTCTACAGGTTTTCACCGTGCCATCAATCTGTGCTTAAAGCTGAGAGAACTGGACCGTTTCATAATGGCAGCATATTCAAATATCAAATACTATTTTAACTCGGGCACATTGCAGAACACCTGAGGACCCCAAACATCCAGATCACCCCGTCACGTCACGGATTTAAAAAACGACAAAAGGGAAGAAGGAGAATGATAAAGAAGAGACAAATAAATAACGAGGGAGGGGGAAAACAAAGAGTGGAGCCCACTGAGACATTCACTTTCACAAAATAGAACCACGTTGAGACTGAGCTCACGTACAGAGACACTACAGAGGAACGGGGGTGCTAACACCTTGTTTGGTCTGCTGGAGCATGCAGCAATAACTTCACGGGAGTGTTTGAAGAGTGGGGGTCACAATGTGAACTCAAGTTCAATAAAAAGTAGATCCAATTCAACTGAATAATGGAGTTAGAATAAACATCTGTCAACTCAACACCGATTCATTCATTTCAATGGGATTTATATGGAGGCTCTGAGAGACAAGTGAGAACAAAGAGATCTAAGGATACATTTTCTAAATCGGATCAAAAATGTTTCTGGTTTAAGAAGAGGTGAAAAAAGTTGGTTTAAAAAAAAAAATGTAAGATCTTTTTTGTAAGCGCTTGTTGTAATACTAATTTAAGCCACAAGAGGCTCACGCACACCAATAACAAATATTTTAAATGGGACTAAAAGCAACTTGATAAGACAATATATGTACCTTGAGTTAAAAATTGATGGAAAAACTCCTGAAAGAAAACACAAATATTTCTAGTCCTATTTAGAACATGTTTACTTCTGCCTCTTGTGGCCGAAACAAGTATTACAACAAACTCAACAAAATGAACTTTCATTTGCTTAAACATTTTTTTTTTTTTAAATACTCTTGACCACTTGTTCTTGACTCTCAAACAGAAGAGAAACCGATTTTGATCAGACTCTAAAAAATGGAACACGAGATATTACTTTCTTACTTCCTCTTGATGGCTTCTGTAGATTTTCATTGTTACTCCAATAGTCAGCTTGATTGAGTTTCATTTAGCCAATTATAACTCTAAAAGGGTTCAAATATTGTGACTTCCATCTTTCATAGAGGCAGGGCTCGAAATGGGGATAGCTACGATTGTAAAGATGACCCTTTACTAGAAAGAAGGGGGGTGGGCATCATTTTAGACGATACATTGGGGAGTGTGGGGAGGGGCATGATGGGTAGCGTAGTTGTGTTGCTGCATAGCACAGGTCAGACACAGGTTATTAGCAGCTCACAGGAAAGAAACACGACACAGCAGGGCCACAGGATCCACATGAGAGAGAAGCAGAGAAGTGTCTCGACTGTCCTCTGTGAATAGCAGCTGGCAGACCACTATTTAGCGCACAGTTGAGGTTGTTCTTGCGCCAAATGCAATGTTAATAAAAATGCTTTTTGAGGGAGATTTACATTTGCATTTCAAAGCCTCCTGTGGAGCGTTTGTCTATTAATCCAGATTCAACTCGAAAAGAAACTGTAGTATTATTATATTAATACACCAGCAACAACAATTCACAACTGCTTCAGTCGTTTCAAAGGGGGAAACACATTTATAAACATTCATAGCAAGACTTCACTGTATTGTGTGAGGGCAGAGCAGGGGGAACACTATCTAAACACTCACTGAAGTATGTGAGTCATTTAAATACTTGTTTAATGCACCTCTCATCTCTGGCTATCTTCAAACAGCTTTGGATAAAAGTGCGACTTTCCACCCAAATGTATCAACAAGATCTACCAAGCACTGTATGACTTCTAGATATTGTCGTGGTCCAACAGGTGCCACTTGTATCTGTAAAAAGCTCATTATAAATGCCAGATTACGCCTACATCTCTCTCATATGTCTTTTAAAAAAGGTGCACATACTCAACTGCAACTACTGAATTGTCTTATAATCCTCCATTAACGATGCATAAAGTTAAAAATGTGTATAATGTTACTAGGAAACGCAACAAACTGTATTCATTTTTTCTGTCGATTAAGAATAACCTGAATGTTTTCATGCTTTGCGCTCACTCAATATCACAGTGTGACTTAAAGGTCTGCGCTATGAAATCCACATTGTGTGACCACAGGAGTTCCTAATGACGCACTTCTTTTTCTCTGTTAATGCTATGCTACATGTTGTTAGCCCAAACACCCAACACACTCTATTCAAGCACCAGCGAGATGAATGAAAACCCAGCGGAGCCCCCTGTCTATTGCCATGAAAAGCAACAGAAGAGGGCGGCCGGACCCATTTACCTTCGTCAGCCTCAATAGCTTCAATAGTAGCTGAAGAGAAGAAGAGGGGGGTTGCAAAACGAATGAGAGAAGTGAGCAGAGGAGTTCATTTAGTCCTAGGAACAAGTCAATGAGCAGCAAAGACAGCCAATGCCGACAACAAAGGTTAATGTCATCTCCACATTTTGTGACAAAGGACACATGATGTTAGCAGAGAGGGGGGGAGGGGGGGAGGGGGGGGGGGGGGGGGGGGGGGGTGAAGGAGAGGGGTTAGCTTAGCTTTTTTTTAAAATGATGGATTCCAGATCTGTAAAGGGAAGGTGACATGTTTTCGGCAGTGAACAACCTCATGGAGAGGATCTTTGAGGTAATCAATGTGGTGATAGAAAAAAATGAATACGGCAGGGACCAACATAGATAACAAATACGACACGTTAAAGCAGGAAATATATTAGTTCTTAACTTTTGCGCACATGGAGAAGGGAGGACGGATGGAAACAGGAAAAAGGTTTTAGGTGCATGTGACTGATTGTGGGTTTTATGGCTGTGGTTTATTTGTTAATGTCAAATCGAAGCGCTGTAGACATGGAGCAGCGTTACTGTTGTGTTGTGTGCAGCATGAAGCAGCATCTGGAACTGCAGGAGGAGCATCTTTTGATATGACATATCAAAAATGCTGGCTTACTTTTGTGAAGTGCAAAGGGAGGGGTAGGGGTAACCTTTGTGTTTCAACCACTTACCAATTTCATACAGTAACAAACAGTACAGCCGTGTAAATCATCTTTACACAGAGACACAGGGTGAGGCAGGAGGTGACGGCTATACAGTACTGAAGACTACAGGACATACTACCATGGGGATGGGAGAGGATTACAGAAAGGCACGAGAGCTACAGACTGGAACAGAATGGTGATGGAGTCAACATTACAGTAGAAGCACACTGGTGTCTGCTTACAGGAGGGGAGCAATGTGATTCTACCAATGTTGCAGCAGGAATCTCTGAACAACACCCTGCCTTCACTGCGTTCTCTTTAGTGTCAGCTGCATGCAGAAACTCGACTTTCACTATCATGTAAGATCATCGTTACAACTGCATAAATATCAGCAGAAACACCATTTTAGAAGTGTTTCCAACCCCTGGTCGAAGTCCAAAGTTGGTTTAAAAGTCATCAATTAAAGATGGTATTTAGGACTACTATACATTTGCATTGGATATGCTTACATTTAGAATACGTGTATGAAACTTACTGTATATAGCTTTATTGTGTAATGTAAAACTAATGCAATAACAGTCTTGTTTTTTTGCCTCAATTAGTAAGGCTGACAAAGAGGAGAGCATCCCATCCTCCCTAATTGGAATACGTAGAGTTGCCTCCTTGTGCAGATGTTATTTTCATCTCTTTCATTTTTAATCTCGGAAATGTTGAGTTTCTTCTCAGAATATTAATATCCATCCTGCCATAATCAACACTGAAGCTTCCTGCACCTTCCAAAATCATATGTTTAATGCTATTTTCCTTCAAAGTGACACTACGTACATTTTGAAATAACAAATAGGATATTATTTCATGTTTGAAATGAAAGTTTGAACTTATAAGCAATAAAATGCTCTGGCTAAATTGCCTTAATTGAGTGGTTTTGCTGCTATAGCTTATGTGGGACCAGAAGCTTCAAGTGGCTAATGTTAGCACACTTAACATAACTTGTGATTTGAGTGCATGCTACATTATATCCAAGTTTAATACATTGACCAAAATAATCATATTTTAAAGTAAATTATTCTTAAAATGTAAAAACTACTCCATGTGCTAGCTGATGTGTGAGAACCTGTGAGAGGCGAGGGAAGTCGTCTGGATTTCTGCTTGGTTTTGTAAAGGAAAGGCAGACAGCCTTTCATTCACAGTTGCTTGTGTCAATTCCAATTCATCCTTTGAATCACAGAGAGTCCCGCGTCTGTCCCCGCGGAGCTCTGCTGAGATCCACCACTAAGCGCTCAAATTTGGACCATAAAGTGACCATTTCTGTCAGGAGTCCCAAGTAAATTTGAAGTGTTTGTAAAGGCGATTCCAGAAAGCCTTTACTTCCTGGCTGCAGCGGCATGTCAAACTCATTTAGGGAGTGTTTGGAATTCAACATAAGAGGGTGGACTGAACTCTAAACTTGTAATAATTAAATAACACAACAGAATACTTGCACAACCGATTATACCTGCAGTTTCTAGAAAGAAAGGAGAAAGAAAAAGATACAGGTAATATTTGAAATAAAACCAGTGGAATACAGAGAGGGACGAGGAGACAGGATATTAATGCGAAACATCAGGAGGGAGACACATTAGAGAAGACAAAGGGGCAAAGGAAATCTGCTATACGTCTGGCATTGTTAGTGAAGAGCAATCTGTAGGAACTATAACTGGATATTCTATCATTAAGAAGGCAAACGCTACATTAAAGAAAGCTGTTATTGCTTAGATGTATTTAACTAAAACATGCAGTATACAAATACTCAGCTGCCAATCACATTTAACTACACTTACAGATTTACTTTGAGGCAGCACATTTCAAACCATCACTAAAGGGAAAAAGGAAGAGAATCCCTAAACACTGAGCTGGCACTTTATTCAGGGTATTGCTGCGTAAGGGGGTTTTATGTGTGTGTGAGAGTCCGTTGTGGGGGCAAGGCTGGGGGTCTCGGGTACTTGATGACAGTCTTACCATTCTGCAGCTTCTCCTTGCCTCCGGACAGCACTCCGCTGGGCAGCATGCCGGTCGGGGTTAGGCCCTTCAGCGTCAGCACGCTCTCACTCTCCTCTCTGCAAACACAGGAATACATTTACTACTGAAGGTATTACAGTATTTTATTGATAATCCTTTGTAATGAAAGCTGATTAATTTCTCCCCAAAAATGCGAGACAATTTAAGAAAAAAACACATGTTTAACTTGTGGATCAGGCTGAAAACACTAGTGACATAATATCACTTTATAAAAAAACTGAAAATGGTTTTTGCTGAGTTTATAAAAGCAGTGATATTGAAGGAAAAAAAGTGAGGTTGCAAACCAAAACAAAAGGCTAAAAGACAAACTGATACTGAGAGCTGAAGGCAACTGCAGAGTTTGTCACTTTAACAAAACAAAAAACAGGATAATGACTAAATATGATAAAAACTAACAAGGATATTTAAAACAGGACTTAATAAAATAGCTGAAAAAATAAACACAAGATAATTCTGTGGGTTCGTAAAAACAAACGACAGCTTTAATATTCAGTCGTTTGATCTATTTTTCACACAAAAATATTGATAGGTGCAGCTTTCAATATTAAAGTGGACCTATCATGCTATATTTGAATAATATAGTGTAGGACCATACCTATATAAGGCATATTTATACTTTTTTTTTTTTCAAAATACCAAACAGATCATGCATTTTAGCCATGCCTCATTTTGCTCAATTTGACATTTTTTTATCCCTGTTTTAGCAAGGGCTGATTCTGTGAGAACAGCACCACCTACAGGCCTGGCATATGTACTACAGCGTCTCCAGCGCTTTCGAACGGCAATGGCCGTGGCTGTCTCCTCCTGATTGGTGGAGTTGGCCCAATAGCCGTAGCGCCACTGTCCTGACGTCAGGACAGTGTTCAAATCTGGATCAGTTTTTATCAGATCCGTTGCAGCCCCTTTTTTAGAGATTTGGGTATGGAGGAAAATAGAGAGGGTTGTGTTTTCTGACACTTGGTGAGTTCCCTGGAACACCGGGGACAGACATTCATGTATAAAAGACGTACAAAAGTGCATTTTGCATGATAGGTCCCCTTTAAATAAAATCTCTTATAATGGACTTGTATTGCATGGAAAGGCACAATGGTCGAACATACAGTATTTTTTTTTTATGTCTGCGTACCTGAGCACAGAGAACACTCGGGCCATCTTGCCGATGGCGCGGATCTTGTTGCGGATGACCTCCTTGCGGGCAGAAGCTGTGGCACCTGGAGGGGTCAGAGGTCACACGCAGTCAAACAAACTGTGACTCATGTATACTAAACCACGTCCTGTGGAAGTGTAATTAAGACCTTATTGTCTGGGTTTCTCATAACACTCAGTAAATGTGCTAAGATGGCGCCAGTCTTTCGGGGTATTAGTTTGATCCAGAGGTGCATCCGGCCAACACGATGCAAACACAGCGTGGTTAGTAAAGTTTATATCAAATAGTTTGAATCTGTCCACACATCACAACAACTCAGTCACTCTCAGCACTCAGGGCACTCATGCTGCCTGTCCGCACTGTTTGACGAGTGGTGTTCAACTGAAGTCCTGTTACCTCCTACGTGCTGTTCTCCCCAGGTGCTACTTGTACTTCTAAACCTTGTTACATCATGGTGTCCAAACTTGTCTGTTCAGCACATTGGATGAGAGCACTCTATATGATTTTTCCTGTGCTGTGTTTTGTTTGCAGAGACCCAAACGGGAATGTTCCTGGACTGGAAAACAAACTTTGTTTAATTAAAGAGACCTTTCTGCAGAATAACAGTTTGAAGGCCCCAGGGAGCCCGTTTGGAAAATGTATGAAGAATGGACATGAAGCTGATGTGTGGGGGGCAGGCTGGGAAAGGAAAGAGCTGTCCTCTCCTCCTCTGTTGGATACTCCATTATTACTACAAATGTATTTCTCTACAGGACCGAACCCCTGCTTCAGTTATGCTTACCTTAATGTGTACAGCTTGTAAATTACTTTAGCTAATGTGAACAATAGCGAAGAATAATCTTTTGCTTGTGTTCGGATATGTGTGGCAGCTTATAAGGTTCATTGTAGGTGAAAAAAACATTTCAAAAAGTTGTATAGAGCCAGGAAAGAGAGCCAGAGAAAAACGTTTTATATAATATGAGATTAACGTGGTAATTTACAAGGAAATTAATGGAATATTCTTTGGGATTAAGGTAAGAAATGTATATCTAAAGTCAGGGAACTACATGGCTTCATTTGGCATGTTGGATTCACCTCATCTCTCAAGTTTTATGTCTCTGCTTCTCGCAAATGTATTATTTTATAATCCTTAAACCTATGCAATTTTACTTTCTTAAAATTGACTACGTTAATCCCTAATTTTCTTGGAATATTTTACCCTTCTCGGCTCTGTAATTTAGTTATTTTTTTACTTGTAATGGTTCCTATCTGCATTGAAGGTCGTAGCTGAAGCATGTAACATTTCGGAGCCTTCTTTGTGGAAAGTAATTCAATAAAATAGATCAAATAGAAGATACATAAAAAGACTCAGTAGTAGCATTAGAAGGAGCTTCAAACAGTGCCGTTAGTTGACAGACTTCTGAAACGCGGACAAAGGTCTATCTACCTCTGCACACACCACTAACGTTTGTACCTTTTTTGGGGGTATATATTAGCTGTCCTTCTCATGAAACACCCCCAGAAGAGAAGACAAGAGAAAGGACAGAGAGATCAGTGGATGGCTGCAGAATGAAAGGTGGCGGAGAGGGGCCAGGTGGCCAAATAAAGAAGGCAAGAAAAGCACAACAAGTGAAAAGAAAAGAGATGCCTTGAACACAAAAGTCTGGAAAACATAAAAGAGAAATTAGATGAGGTGAACCAAATAAATGACAACATCACAGCATGAGAGAAAGAAAGAGAAAGGAGGAGAATGCAAAGTAAATATGTGAGATAAACAGCAGTGCAATGAGAGGATTTTACAGGCACAGAAAACAAGTTGATGAGTGAGAAAGGTAAAGGAACAATCCGGATGTCAACAGAGTGAAAATAAATGGAATAAATGACTTGAAATGGCTGCAAAATTGAAAAAGAGGTGAGCTTTAAAGGTAGGGTAGGTAAGAATGGAGAAACAGGCTCGAGTGCGCTAGAATTTGAAAGTACGCAGCCGAAAAAAAAAATCTGCCCCTTCCTTCAGACTTCCTTACAGAGCCCCTCCTCCAACACACACGAACGCACACATGACCAATGAGGGCACGAGATAAGTTTGTGCACAGATGGAAGGCTGACAGGCAGGTAGGCCATCCAATCATTTTAGCCGGGCCGGCTCAGATGATTGGTCGTACTTTTTACAGCGCCACGGCTTCCACAGATTACATTTTTTTATGTATTTATTGTCAAAGCACTGAAGATATTCATTGCTATCGGGATGTTAAGAGCATTCCATGGAATATAACAAAGAGTGTATCTGAAGTGAATTACCTACCCCACCTTTAAGAAGACACAGAGAGGGAAATGAGAAAATAAAGTGCAGCAAACAAGATGATTAGATGTTTAAAGGACGGCTATTTGTATCATTAGTTTTTTTCATGAAATGATGCTGAAAAAACCTTGAATCAGAATGAGCAAAAAAAGAAACAAATGTTATTTTTCTAACGCACAGATTTGTTGACACTCCTCGTCTAGGTGGTGTTTATACAGATTGCATCAGTCAACACAAAGTGCGTAAGAGAGAGGGGTGGGGGGGGGCGCTGCAAAGATCGTTTCCTGTTTGCCAGAGAGGGGCAGGCAGAAGGAATCTAGTCATCTCATTGTAGATAAGCAGTGACCAGGGATCAAACAGATCATTACTATATGACGATAAGAAGCCTGAACTGTTTGTGACTCACTGTTCTGTGTGAACCCTAGAGGACGTGCACCCCAGAGTGATTTCCTGTAGTATAACAATCGCCAATTATGGCATTTTAAAGGAATATTTCACCCACAGTAAGACCATCTGTATACGGACAGTTTCTAAGTCATCGCTTAGTATTTTAATAAAGTATTTCCAGTGGCTAAACCCAATTCAGGAATGGTTTATTGAGACAAATAGATCCTCGATAGTCTCTCTGTGTGTTCAAATATGTATATATATATATGAAACTAAATGATCTGAAAGTAGGGGGGAGCAGCCATAGTTTATGCAAAAAACACAAGGAATGTGTCTGTGCGCGTGTTGTTCTGTTTAGCAGAGGCCTCCCTCTTGTGGCTATAAGAGGAACTGCAGTGAGAGCAGTGTGCTCACCGTCCAGCTCCTCGTCAGTCGTCAGCTCGTCACTGGAGCAGATGCTCAACACGTTCACCAACATCTCAGTCACTGCGAGGAAATAGGAAGAACATATTTTACAACATGGCACCTGTTTTAGTTTTTGTAGTTTTATTGCCCTTTTCAAAGTGTCACAGTTTGGTCAACAATTACAATATTCCAACATTCATTTCTTTATTCTAGCAGCATTCTAGTTAAGTCTAGGGTATGTATGTGTGCTGTGTATGTGATTATTTATGTCCACGTGGCTTCACTTCTGGCCGCAGTGACAAGGCATTCAAAGCAGTACACACACTTGGCCAGATATCTTTCATTCCTGTTCTGGAAGATATTTGTTCCCATGTGTCCATTTTTGCCAACTCTTGTTTACCGTTCCCAAAAAGAGGGCTTGGTTCTTCCAGTTTCTCCTTATAATTTCCAAAACATCATACTGGTCTGATTAAAGTCTACTGATTCTTTAATCATTTGTGGATCAATGAATACATAACATGTCATGGCAGAGTTTAAAGTCTAATGCTTTAGCCAATAGTGCTGTATCACTACAGCATGGGTGTACATTCAGGGCACCCTTTTTTAACATACCACCTCATGAGTAACCTTTAAATATTTCCATGCAGTCCACCTGGTGCAGTTAGTGTCATGTGGAGCTAGTTAGACAGACAGTGATTCCCTGAGTGACCCTCCACACCAGAGGTCGCGTTAACCGAATATTTTCCGTCTATGACGGATCTTTTTTAACAATGACGGAAAAATCTGAAAGCAGTCCGTCATTTTGACAGATTAGAACAAACTCGGAACAGCGCCAAAGGTTCCCCGCAGCGAGGCTCCGGTGTTATGCCGTGTTAAGCATGCCCTCCAAAAAGGAAATGATACCGTTTCCAAACCTAACTTTGCCGTACAAATCATTGAAATGTCTGTGAGTTTTGGCTTTACGCTGTGCGCGCTCCCGAGGTGGGCATGCATAACACGGCACACCCCCCCCCCGTTGACAGTTCACGACCATGCCCCCCCCCCCCTCGTCAGAGTTGTGTAAAGGCTGACGGGTAATTCTGGATTTTGACGGAAATGTTACGATCCTGTCCGTCAAAATGGGCAGCGAAAAAAGACTAGCGCAACCTCTGCTCCACACACACAGTGAGTAATGTCCATCAGTGACCTTAACATTGCTGAAAGAAGCCCTTTGAGGAAGGGTCACACCCAAAATAAGCTTCCCGCAGTGACTCATGGTTTTGTGTGATTCACAGATGTGTCACAGGCATGAACGGGGGGGTGCCGTAAAAACCAAATGCCTGGAAACAACCTCCAGGGCAGAGAGGGAATGCAAAGGTCTGCTCATGTTTAGCCTATTTTAAATTTCACTGACTTGCACTAACTGCTGATTTACCTTTGCAACTTACTGACTCATAAATCACGTGTAGTAAGTACGGCTGGGTGTTTAATCTCATTTAAACTTTGACTACAATTTTGGCTTCAAACTGTCTTGAAATTAGAGAAAATAAATGTTAACATTCTTTTAAATGTTTTTTAAGTTCAAGAAGTCAACTGTTAATTTTGAAAGAGTTGAATAAATGCATGATGTTTCTAACACTCACTGTTAAATAATGGTGACGCTGTTATTGACCATTAATCTTACAAAAATAATAATAATGCGTGTTTTTCTGTTTTCAAGCACTTTGAAATGCCTAGTTGCTGATTAGTGCTGTATACTGCCTTTAATAGTGTTATGAGTGTGTGTGTGTGTGTGTGTGTGTGTGTGTGTGTTTGCTCACCCTTCTCCCCGACAAAGGGCAGGGACCAGGTGAAGACGTCCATGAAGTTGGGCAGCCAGTAGGGGTGGGGGGAACAGTTGAACTGTCGGATGTTCATCACGTTGTTCTCGTACTTCAGCACCGCCGCTGGAGAGGAGAGAAGACGAAGAAGGTGTTAAAATGTGTCCAAATCTGTGCGGTTATATCATTTTCTACTGTCACTGGACTCACACGATGAATAACAAACCAATATCAACTAAAATAAACTACTAACATTACGTGTTGAAATTCATGACATCTCTCTTTTCTTCTTCTAAAGTCACAGACTCATCTGAAATGAATACTCAACCGAGAGAGAAAGCATCAGATCTGATTGAGGTTAAGGTCCATTAACAGCTTCCATCATGTTTCTAACCACCACTCAAAAAACACTTTGTGGTCTCACAAACTACTGCTGGTAGTGCCCAAGACCAGGCTCAAAACCCGAGGGCACCGAGCATTCGCAGCAGCTGGCCCTAGGCTCTGGAACACTCTGCCCCTCCATGTGAGGTCGGCCCAGACCCTAGGGGGTTTTAAATCTACACTTAAAACTCGCTTCTTCTCCCTGGCCTTCTAGTCAGAGCGGAGCACGACTCCTGACATTTCCCTGTGTGTGATTTTTTATTTGTGCTGTTGTAAAGTGTTTTTATTGTAAAGTATTTTTATTGTATGTAAAGCACTTTGGCTCGACCAAAAATCGTTTTAAAAATGTGCTATATAAATTTAAATAAAACTTGATGTAATGTGTCTCTACACACTTCCGCCACGTTTCATGAACTGGGCAAGTATTATCTTTTTTAATTATTAACAAAAACGTATTTTCATTATCGATTATTCTGCTGATCATTTTTACGATAGTAAATCATTGTTTAGTCTATGAAAAGTAAAAAAAAGCCCATCATAACTATACACAAACATCAAAACATTTATTTTTGTTGTTCAAAAGAAAAGCACGGTCACTTCAAACTATACATTTTACCAGAAAATATATGTCAAAGAAAAGCAGGAAGTCCTCTTGATTGAGAGGCTGGAAATCTGCTTTTGCTTGAAAAAGGACTGAAATAATTAAAAGACTATCTAAAAAGTTGCAATCCTTTGGACTTAACGTTTCATCTGTAATATTTAATAAAACTATTAACACTTTTGTGTCTGAATGTGAAAAGTTCTTGGCAGTTTTTTCCGTTTACCTCCTCTGGTTAATGATTCATTAGCTGCAGGTGCTGTGCAGAAAAACAAAATCACAATTTGATACACAGCTCCGTTTGGCTCAAAAACAATTGAGAAAAGTGGCCAAAACGCTGTCATCAACACCCAGACTGGCCTGAAGCCTGGAGGAAACTCAATCTTTCAGATGCTGTCAGTCAACCTCTGGGTGATGACAGTGAATAAAAGGATCCGATATAAAAGTACCTACTGGGACATTTTCAGGTGATGTATTACCATCAGCGTGTGTCAATCTCTCCCTCTCTCATTTCCTATGCAGAATTATAAACTAAAAGTGTAAATTGAGGGTTAAAAACTGCAGCAGCATCAAAATGAAGGGAACCAGGGTAAACAAAAAAAAAACTAAAATCAATCCCCTTTCGCTCGCTCGGGAACATTTCCTCTCGTATTGATTACGGCCCCCAGTTGCTCATGCATGTCTGTCATTCACAGGATTGGATGCATGAATAACATCACAGAAACACATGGCTCAGCGTTTAGGCTCTATAGGCCGAGCACTTTTCATTAGTTAACAGAAAAGCGTCAATTTCAAGAGATGGAGAGGAGCCACAGGCGGCAGGCTATGCTAATGATCGTAGAGACAATATATGATGATCACTTTCCAATGTGACATGGAGCTGTGACATGGAGCTGTGATGGTGCTACAAATATATGTGTGTCAAAACCTATGTGCTGCTACATAATTAAGTATTGATATAATTAAGATAGCTTTTTGGAAATATGCATTCTTGCCGAGTTAGAAGAGAAGATCATTCATCTTTTCATTTCATTCTCATTAAGTATAGTTCATGACATTTAAAACTACTCCTTTAAAAACATATGATCTTGTTTTAATTGGAGTTATTTTTATTCTGAATCATGTTAATTGCCAAGTAAAGGGAATTAGCTTTGGTGTGTTCGTGCATAAACAAGAAACATGAATATAAAAAAGAAACCACTTTCAAGGAAAACATAGATGAAAGGTGCAGAATGTCACTGTTTAAAAATAAAGACTTGGGCAGGAATGTGCAAACTAAAAAGAATCCCATAAGAACAATTCAATAATGCTTCAATCATTAAAAACATCTACACATAGTGGGCTTTAATTATTCAAGCAGTTATATTAATGATGTAACAGTGGAGAGTGGGTGTTGTTAGGTTGGTGCTCACAGTAAAAAAAGCATTATCTGTGCGATTCATTTCAGCCTGCTGACAGTATGCATATCAAGTATTTGTCTTTGTGCAGTATTATCAGTTTATTTAACCGTCACCCAATCAGAATCACATGGTCCCTGTGCCTCGCCCCAACACGGACCCTGGTGTGCCCCGCGTGACCTCTCCCATGATGAAGGCACAGTGTGAACGTGGGTGTTGAGAAACACATGAGTCCCCCGATATAAATATATCCCTGCTGCATATAGAGGACTGTCTGCTGGCCTCAGTTGGGGAAAGCGGACACCGCGGCTGGGTCAACACGGGGGACTTTCCCGCCTCGGCCCCTCTCCGCTCGGGAATAGCAAGTCATCAAACCTGGCATCCCGAGCAGCTAGAACCTCGCTTGACACACGAATGGGGTCAGAAAACATCCTCGGCTCGGCTGGGGTTTGCCTCTCTCTCTCTGTGTGTGTGTGTGTGTGTGTGTGTGTGTGTGTGTGTGTGTGTGTGTGTGTGTGTGTGTGTGTGTGTGTGTGTGTGTGTGTGTGTGTGTGTGTGTGTGTGTGTGTGGGTGTGTGTGTGTGTGTGTGTGTGTGTGTGTGTGTGTGTGTGTGTGTGTGTGTGTGTGTGTGTGTGTGTGTGTGTGTGTGTGTGTGTGGTGTGTGTGTGTGTGTGTGTGTGTGTGTGTGTGTGTGTGTGTGTGTGTGTGTGTGTGTGTGTGTGTGTGTGTGTGTGTGTGTGTGTGTGTGTGTGTGTGTGTGTGTGTGTGTGTGTGTGTGTGTGTGTGTGTGTGTGTGTGTGTGTGTGTGTGTGTGTGTGTGTGTGTGTGTGTGTGTGTGTGTGTGTGTGTGTGTGTGTGTGTGTGTGTGTGTGTGTGTGTGTGTGTGTGTGTGTGTGTGTGTGTGTGTGTGTGTGTGTGTGTGTGTGTGTGTGTGTGTGTGTGTGTGTGTGTGTGTGTGTGTGTGTGTGGTGGTGTGTGTGTGTGTGTGTGTGTGTGTGTGTGTGTGTGTGTGTGTAGTGTGTGGGGTGTGTGTGTGTGTGTGTGTGTGTGTGTGTGTGTGTGTGTGTGTGTGTGTGTGTGTGGAATCAATGAGGCATGGTAATGCATATAGTGCAGTAACTACTGTATGCAATCAAAGTGGTCCCTTAAGTACTGCAAAGCATTATATTCCCCAGCAGCCATGTTTTTATATCTCACACACACCCTCCAATATACATCTCCTACAGGTGAACATCTAATACTTCTACTTAAGGAAAAGTAGTAATACAACGGTGTAGAAATACTGTCACAATGTCCTGCATTCAAAGTGTCATTAAAGTAAAAGTACTCATTCTGCACAATGGCCAATTTCAGGACCATATGTGTGATATTAGTGAATTATAATTATTGATGTATTACCGAGTTTATCCCCTTAATGTTTCAGCTTGCAGTTGTTATTTGAAATTATTTTCTTATTTAATTGTTTACAACATATAGTCCTACTGCTGTGTATTTTACCAAGGGACGTTTTTACCTTAATCTAATTACATGATAAATTATTTGATTTTTGTTTTGCTTTTTTACAGTTAAGAGTACAATATTTAGTAGTAGATTATCTGACAATGGAAATACTCAGGTAAAGTAGAAATGCTTCAAAATTACTCTTAAATAAAAGCTCTTAAATTGACTAAGTTACTATCCACTAAACATCCATAAACTATGTATTTTTGTAATGTTATTATCAAGTCCAATAAGATCAGCGTTGTATTTCTCTGACACACTCCCCTCAGACGAGGCAGTGGGTGTTTGTGCGTGTGTGTTGGCGTGCATGAAAGCAGTCGTACGCGTGGGCAGGCGTTGCATAAACATCACATTCTGCATAAACATTGGTCCAGGCACTTGATTGAAAGCAGCGATGGAAGCCTGGAGGGAAAAAAGCAGAGCGGGGGAGAAGGTCAGCTCCCCCGTCGTACCTCCTTCACACCGGATTCCCTTTAAAGGAACACACACCCGAATAAACAAAACATGTTGGTCCAGCTCTAGATGCAATTTTTTAGGGCCAACATGCAGATTGAAGTAACAAAAGCATCACATTGCTGCATCCCTATTATCAAAACATGCTGTAGCACAAATTCACTATAATATGCAAAGTGATATTTCTTGCAGCAGGAGGGCAGAAGTACTCAGAAGTATTACTCAAGTACAGGTAGCAATGCTGACTTGTAAAGATACTCTGTTACACGTAAAAAGAGTTGCATTTTACTTAAACGTACAAAAGAGTACTTTATTACATTCCACCACTGGTGTAATCTGACACATCATGGCGGCCACTAGGTGTCTCTGCTGCTCCTGTGTTGTGTTCAGGGTAGCTGAGGCCAGGCCTGCTGCCACGGTAACACAGATACTGCGAGGCGACTCCCGCTCATTCATTATTCATGAGGGAGTGCCTTGAGTCGGTTTCCCCGGTAACAGCTGTTAAATCTGCTTTGAGGGGAGGGGGAGATTCCCCGCGTCCTGCCCTGACGCTTCCTGCTGACTGCAGATCTGTCTGAGGCCTGGGTATCAGGTTCCTCTGGATTAGTATTCCAGGCCGACCCTTTAGACCTCATTGCTCCATTACACTCCGTGCTCTACTTACATTTGATGAGGGGATGGTAGGGACTGAATGTAGTTCAGTTGTACAATTCATTTCCAGTTAATAGATCAATGAGAGCATTTGCAGTAGCACGGGACACTGCAGCTCCAATGTGCACACAGGGAAAGAGTTAGGACAAATACCATGATAACAGGTTGTTTTTAGAATTGAATTATTTTGGTTCTAGAGTAAAAATAATAGTTACTGATGGTCTACTTACTGGCTTTATTCACAGCTTTGAATAGCCTTTCACGCTTTTAATCAATGGATGAAGGAAGCTTTTAATTCAAGAGATATTTAAAAGTTTTTTTTACAAGAAAATCAAGGTGGTTTGAAAACAAATCTGAATTCAAGGTCGTCAAAATGGCTTTTTCCGGAGCTCATGGTCCTTTTATCTTCGTCCTTGTTATGTTTTGTAAATCAAAGGATGGCTAATTATTTGAGGGACTGTGGAGCTTTTAATGGTCCAAATTAATTATCCAGACAATAGTTATTTATATCGTATTGCAACCCCTAATGGATATTGCTCAATACCGTATTTTAGTAAGTTTTCCTACATAAAAGGTAATAATGGCAACAATGTTTCAAATAAATAAGCCCATTCAGGATGAAAATGAATAAAAACCTAACCGATTGATCATGTAATAAACTGTAATGGGGTTTGAATCCCAGTTGGTACGAAACAACAATATTTCTCTTATTTGAAGCAGCCTGAAAAGTTTGGTAACTGAACCTTGTTTACAGGAAACTGAAGGGAAGCCCGGTGATAACAGATGGAAAGGCATCTGCAGTATGGGACACTCTTCTGGCTGGCACTCGTGACAAGAGGGAAAACTGAATTCCCCGCTGCGCTGGCGTCATCGCGGCCCGCTCTCACATCCTGATATTTATTCCAGTGGCGGGGCCAGGAGCCAATCGTACCACTCCATTTCCTTTCTCATCAAAACACCCTGATTATCTCGACTACCTACAGATCAACACATGACCACAGGCAGGAAAGAGACAAAAGGTCCAGTGATGTCTGGACCCCTTGTCTTTGCAGCAGCACATTTCTCTTCTTTTAAAATGCCCCAACCTGCTGATTAAAGGTAAAAGGTTAGCCCTGAAGCTAGCGACAACTCCACCTGAAGCTAACTCAAGTTGACTGTTCCTTAAGGTGGACCAGCTATTCTCACTACATGATAAGCGGCTCCTTCTGATCCGGACAGGCCTAGAAAGGGTTAACAGGTGTGAGATGGATCTAACCCAACCAATCCTTTATTGTCTGTGGGTTGTAATAAAAACATTAGCAGCCCTGTATTTCAGCTTTTATCCTGTCCACTGTAAGCACTATAACCATTAGGATTCAGTTGTTGGCTTTTTGTGTCCAGATGGTAATGATGCAGCAGAAAACATTCCATTAATACAAAACTGCAAGCAATCTCCAAAGTGTGCGACGGCCAGCTCCACCGCCCCCCCCCCCGCCCCTCTCCATCCTTCTCTCCACACTGCAGTCACTTCAGGACTTGAACAGTAAAAACGGCTAAATCACTGCCGCTGTGTTTTCATTTAACGGCTCAGGAGGGGCAGTGAGCGGGGGTGCAGCTGTGACGGACAGCCGGTCAGCCCCTGACCCTTAATGCAAATCCAACAGTTTGATAAGAAAGGAGGGATATTTGGTAACCCTTTCTCTTTATATAGCCCTGAGCATCAGTCATGTGTTGATCATCCTGACTCAGCGACAAGTTCAATTTACGCCTGCCAGGGGGAGTTCTTCCCTGCCTGTCTGTGGTGCCTCGTACATATCCTGCGCCTCCTCCACTCTGACACCCCCCCTCAGGTCTCATTGGTTAATCTGGCCAACTCCCAGCGCTATATTGATGGGACCCTGCTGATGCCTCCTCCCTCCTCTTTAAGATTTATGTTGCAACTCGATTGGCCATCAATCACGGGACATGCTCAGTGGGCTCCCGGCCCCGGCATGAAGCTAAGAGCAGACCAATTCATTACAGAGCTCTGCTTCCACCAGTGAACCCCACCCACATGACTGATTAGAAGAGCATCAACAGGACTGATAGCAGTGCCTGTTCCAGGGAATTGTGCAACTCTGGGTGGAAAATACATCAAACGGATGATTGATAAAGTGAATTGGGAACCGAGTAATTACATAACCACAACTTGTTGAAGTTTTAGGGGATTTAACATAAAATACTTTGGCAAGAGGGATGTTTATTTGCTTTGGAGTTGGTATTTTTCTCAGCTTGTCTGTTTAGCCAAAGATCTTGCTGCTTTCTGACAAGAGAAAAGTGAGTCTCGTTTTCAGACAGACAGTGAAGGATGGGACGAATAAAGAACATGTAGTCGTGCCAGGTAAGACGTATCGGTGTGCGTAAATGAAGTCAGTTCTGAAAACAAACACAGAGTAATCTTTTTCTTTCTGATAACCACTCTTGCTCTGGGAGGCAAGTGAAGGTCAGCCAGTTGCAGCAACAGTGTGCAGGCCAAATCATTTCAGATACTCCGACTGTTCCATATTGAGCTCGAGAGGTGCAAATCATTTGCCAGGCAATTGGCTGCCAAAAGTAAAAAAAAGCGCTTGACATCACTTTGTTTGTTTGTTTGTTTTGTGTTGACTGTGGGCCCTCGGAAGATTAGTTGGCATGGAACAAATGGGGTCCTAATAATACATCAGATTCCAGACAGGCAAACTGCCACGCTGTTTCTTGACTCTCCTTATTGTACAGGGAAGCATGCACGCAGGGGAAAGAGTAAACTAATGCAACCTAATCTCAGCTCAAGAAACACACCTGCAAATGGGCCAGCAGTAAACAGAACGGTAACACACTGCACTCACAGCAGCACTGCAGTATAAAGCTCCGTTACAGCGTTTTATCACAAGAGCAATTGCAACACAGCGTGCACCATCACCATCACTCTTTCCCTCCCATTTCCATTTCCTGTGGTTTGCCCACCACCGCCTCCATCCAAAACATGCCCCCACAGCCAAAGCATATACTGTCTGTTCTCCGGGGGAAAGTGCTGACTCACAGCACAAAGGCAAGCCTATCTTGCTGCGTGGGCACCGAAGCACAGCGCAGGACGCCACCAGGAGCCAAGTCAACCGGCACCGGGCCATTTCATTCTGCCCAGCTCCATCACTGCAGTGACCTGACCAAAGTCACTGCAGCAGTGTCGAGATGTACCACTGAACAAGTACAATACTGTGACCCAAATGTTGTGTACAATGGAAATGAGGTTATGGTTGCCCAACAGCTGTAAACACTGCAGAATTTAACAATCTTTCTCTTCACACTCAAACAGCATTCTCCAACCAGGAGCTACCTGTGTGTGAATGGTAGCCTGAGGCAACGTGTTGATGTGACACTGTGGTATTCATGTTATGAACCACTAAAAGATTGATAGACTCCTTCTCCTTACCTTTGTTGTTGTAGACATCTAGGTAGTTGGGTGCGGAGAAGATGGTGATAAGGGACGGGAAGCCAGTGGTCTGACTCTTTCTGTACATGCGATATCTGGTAAAGAGGAGAGGTGAGTATTAGTAAACATTAAACATTTACTCCTGGATTCCCATTGGTGCTCAACCCTCGGGATATGATTAGCAAATATGTCATTGTGTTGTGTGTTTTTCTTGATGCATCAGCCAGGGGGGGGGGCAGCTGGGCATCGCCTCAGGAGAGTAAATCTCTGAGTTACAGGTTAAACATGTGCTTAAACTCAGCATTCAAACTCTGAAGGGCCCTGCTGTGTCCAAATATACCCTGCTGTGAATTTGGAATGGGTCAGAGCCTTTAGGTAAACTGTCCAGACTTGGATGATTTGTTTGCTGCACCACACCTTCCTTCTATTTATAAGGATTTTAGAAAAGATGCAGAGAAAACCTAGTTGGCTAAACTGTCTGGGGGCAGCAATCTCACCTGAGACCATGTCCCATGTGACCAGTGCTCTGGGAGGGCAACTGTAAACAACCTCGCTTAGATAGTAAAAAGGTTTTACATATGCACTGCAATCATGAACATATCTAGACCTGATCCTCCAGATAATGTCCCAAGTTCATATTAAAGGGGCCCTATTATGCTTTTTTCCATTTCCTATAGTGTGTTATATAGGTTTTTGTGCATGTAAATCCAGAGGGAGAAACGAAACGCCTTCATTGTTTTGCACGAGTGTAACATAATGAAATCACTATGTAACATTCACACTTCTATTGGCTAGTGCTCAAACATCGTATGTGATAGGCATCTCGTCGTTGTCGACCAATCTCAACAGAGCCGCCCCAACTAACCAATCAGAGCAGACAGGGCTCTGGTTTCAGACAGAGGGTGAAAAGAGGTGCTGCAAAACAGGCAGTCTGAGACAAATAAAGAGCTTTTTGAACATTCCCATATGTCCTCTTTAAAAACTGGCTATAACTTCACAATCAAACTTTTTAAACCTTACTCACTAAAAAGGTTTGCATGAATCATTCTCTTCATATCACATATGGCTGACTAACCCCTAATGCTGGATACATTTTAATTTCTTGGATCAAGTCGACTTCTCTCAAAGTTCACACTGCAGTGAAGCGGCTCTCCAGACAGGTGCGAGCAAACACACAGCGCACCGGGGAAGCTTCTGGCTTAATACCCTGTTCTGACTCACTGACGGTGTGATGGGAGCAGACAGAATAAAAACTCACCCAGCATCCTGCGCTTCATGGGCCCGGATGACGGATAATAAGTTATTGTGTTGTAGAAAGTCACAGACTGCAGGGTAGCTGTAGAATAAAAAAAAAGGGAGAAACATTTAGGTTTACTCATGCATCAAGAGAAATCCCAGCAAGATCAAGAAGAAACATCAATAGAAATAACTAGATAAGTCATAGGTTTTATGGATTGTGTTCAGAGACACAGTAGATATCCAACACATGGTTCAGGCTAAATGTATTCTAAAACCATCTGTGGCAGTTACCTTGAACGCCTGGCTCTTAGTGAAGGCTTAGTGAAGGCTTTGTATCAATTTTAAACTTGAAATTTAAAACAGATCTTAAAAGATGTTGCCAGCAAAGCTACGGTGACTCATAACTTCAATAATATGCTTTTAACCAAGCCTTCATACTGAAAGAGGAGTAGGTGTGATGCTTCTCGGATTTTATTTGAGAATAAAACTCAAAAAATGACAAGAGTGACACATCATCCTGAGCAGACTGTTTCTTCAAGTAATAAGGCGATCACTGGGGAGTGTTAAAGCACATTTTATACTCATGCTGATCTTTTCAGTCTGCGAGCAGAGAGACTTCAAATATCAAACTGCAATATGGTTTCAGAGGTTTCGTCAAATTCAAGGGCATTTATTATGTAACATCTCCTGATCCGAAGACAAGTCACGACTAAATCGGCATTACCACAATACTTCTTTTGGAGTTTCTGGGAACAAACATGATTAAAACCTCAGTGGGTCCAGGGTTTTTGGATCGTGGGATGCTGTGTAATGAACGGAGTGATTGACAGCTCAAAATGAATGACTGACACCTTTGCATTACATCTGCAACACTTGGTGAGTGTGGGAGGATTTCTTTCGCGACAATAATGGGGGCTAACACTCGTTTTCATCTCACGATTTCTAGCTGAATAAAATAAAAGTCACCGTGTAGCTTTGACAGAAATAGAGATTACATTCTCGGGGACCTCCATTACAATGTGTCATTTTACCAAGGGTTCTGAAAGATTGAATTCTCATCATTTACTCCTCTTCATAGCAGTTTAAAAGAGCTCTCAAATCACTTCTTCTGACCAACCAACTATTTCCTTATAGACTGACTATTTATCATGGGTGCAACTAATGCTATTATGGCTATTATGGTTATCGCTTCTTTTGTTTTGGTCATATTTGTGTTCATTTCCTTCTTAACTGAAACTATATCCCATGAGTGTATGCCCCTAATCTGTTACTGATGATGTTTGTGTATACTTGCACTTATTATGAAGTTTATTTTTCCTGATGTTTTTTGTTTCCTCGATGTGTGAGACTGTTTTAGCAATATCATTTGTGCAACAGATTGGTGTATAATGGATGCATTTTGATTGACGGACACACGCAGAATTTTGTTATTGCATTATTGTAGCTATTTCCTTGAATATGCTGCCTTAATGGCCACTTTTCAAGCCCTTGGAGAGATTCCAGGCTCTCTTTCTTTCCTATACATTGTATCTTTCTTGCATTTTTCATATGTAAATGAAGAAACAGACAATCAAGCAGAATATTGTGTTTGTTCAAAAAGAGTTATGATTTTGTATTAAGTTCTGTAATCCTAGCTCGGCGCCCCCTGCTAAATCAGAGCGCAACAATGAGCAACTCCCACATGCAGCAATCAAAAGCAAACTTATACATTTTGGCTTCCGACCTCTCAGGGGAAGAACCGGGGGATTTGTTTTCTTCTGCAATAAAACCAGCGATTTAAATTGCTTTTTAGACATTATTCTGTCTCTAAAATCTACACAATAAACACTGAGGTTTCATGATGCTAGATGAGGTTAGATCGACAGAGTGAACTATTAAGGGAGCTTTATTGCACCTAATGTAAAGTCCTTCGGGGCACGCCTGTAATAAAGACTTATATAAGCAAATGACCCTTAATTTGACTGGCCTGCTTTTGTATACATAGTCAAATACCATGCTTTGCTGCAGAGGTAGATTGTTCTAAGTGTGAAAACCATTATGGGAAACTGAAATGGAAAGGTTCATTACCAATGTTGGATCATGTAGACATGAGAACACATGCACTCACAACAAACATCTGCTGGGAACGATGAGGAAAGGAGGGAGCGCTTGTCGAGAGGGAATTAAAAATACAATGAGTTTTCGGGCGGGAGAAGAAATAAGGAATAAATGTTTTATTTCTCACTTGATTTCCTGCAGCAGATGTAGAGACATGCCATATGGAGCCATTCGGCAGACAAGATACATTTTGGCCTAGTTTGCTTTTCTGAGTTTAGAGCGTCTTCCATCTGTCCGACAACAGGGCGCAGATGTTCATTCGCTTCTTGGACAACATGAGCAGTTGTGCAAGAAGTCACTTAATCAAAGTAGCACTATTTGTGTTCCCTTCAAATGTAAGCTTTTAATTTTGGTTGAATATCGATAGCTTGCATAATGAAAAAAGATGCAGGGAAAATCACTTGAGGCTGATTCATGTGTGCTGCTGAGTGGAGGCTAAAATAAAAGCAACCACATTCGAAACATGTGCAATTTCATGCCTGAGTTGCGTTTGTAAAAGAGTTACGAGCGTGCCTACGGTGCAGGGGGAAATTATTGGTTGCTGCAAGACAGAAGCAACAAAGAGGCTGATGCTTTTTGGGGAGGGGGGGTTGAGGAATGGCTCTCTCTCAGTCTGGCTTGAACACGCTCGTAAATCCTGAATGCCAGTGTGATGCCAATTAGTGACCATGCCCCGGGGCAGATGGAGTGAGGGACACTGATGAAAACAAGACTGCAGAGGAATTTGGAGCAAAACATGGCAGAAGGTAAAACACAAAACAGACTAATCAGTCGTTTGAGGTAAAAAGGCCACATTGCATAACATTTCTCTTCGGGAGAGTGATACAAAATAAAGAGCCTATTGTGGATCTGCAGTATGACGTTTCACCAAAAAGATCCACAGCAGAATTGGGAGCAGATTTCCTAAGTGTGGACATTAAAATACTATTAAAGGTTATGAAACACCTGTTATTGAAAAGGATAATGCGGAGGAGCTTCAGGAAATGTTCTGAGTGCTCTGCCGGCCTGCTCGAGGTGAAGGGAGAACTGTTTGGGCCGTAATGAGCGGAGGGAGCGCCGAGCACATTGAGAGAGGACTGTGCCTCGTGGTAATGTGCCAGTTCATTACATTTTGTGACAGTGTGAGCAGCCTGCTCCCAGCATTCCCTCTGTTTGTTCAGTTACTCAGCTCAATTGAAGGTAATGTGGGTTACATAAACAGAAGAGTCAGTATGAGGAGGAGACTTCAGGACTTCTCTAACGCACTCTGTGTTCTAACATCTCACGGTTGAAGAATTGCAGGGGTAAGAAAATAGATGGAAATTTGGCAGCAAGGTTTCTTGATTTATCAACTCTTTGACAAGATGATGGCTTTATTTTCCAGTCTGGTTTATGATTACTAAAGTACTTTATCGCCTTACGTTCTTGTCTTCATGCTCACATTTTCAGTCTTTTAAATAATTAGTTGTATTGAAAATGTCTGCAGCAATGAGGTTTCCACAGATAGCCAAAGTAACGAGAAGAAGAGTTTCGGTACTCTTTCATATACTAATATTATGTTTTGAATTCCAGTGCCCAATATAGAACGACATGTTGGAGTCATAAAGATAGAAGATTGCAGCTGTTTTTTGATACAATACAGCATAAATAAAATCTGTTATCTATCCGGCTGTTGGCTGGAATCCTTTGTGAATTCTTCCGAAGAAAATCAAGAACACAGAAATGTGATAAAAACTCTCTAATTGTAGAAGACAGAGTACTCGCCTGTAGAAGTAGGAGCAGCCTCGCACTGTGTTGTGTGTGAAATGCTCTTGGCTCTTCTCGTTCCCAAAGTCCTCCAGGGGGTCGGACCACAGCAGATCGCACATCGGTCCGTATGCCGGGGGCTCTTTGAATCTGTCTAGCTGTGGAAGAAGAAGTCAGGACTCCTGTCAGCCTCTTTCACTGGAAAATGACACGTGGAGTGTGCAAACTCAGTACCTAGAAGGCTTTTTTTTGTTAACATCATGTAAATGACTTTGCTTTCAGATGAGGATAGCTCTTTCTTGAACAAAAGCCAGTGGATTACTGGACAGGCACCGTGATGGACACTTCAATAGAGCAAATTCTATTATGCATGCCCTCTGATTGCAGCCACAAAACCCATTTGGAATGATTGAATTAGATAGAGAGCAGGATCGGACTCTTGAACATTTTTTTAATCAGAGTGAGGAGCAGACATTCCCTCGTGTCCACGTCCTGAGACACATCTGGGGGAATCACTTCGTACACTGCAACTAGGATTGTTATTTTCACGGCACATTATGCTAAATCTAACACAGTTTTTTCCTTCATTAACTTTTAACGAATGCAGAAAATATATGAGGCAGACAGGAAGTTTCAATAGTATTTAAAAAGCCATTAAGGGGGTGCTTCACCCACAAAGTATAACATATCAGTTAATCACCTCATGTTACCTAGAGTTGTTGAAGAAAACTTTATTTTCTCACATGCCTCCATGGGGAATTAAAATGAATTAATCTACATTTACTGGTTCTTTATCCATGGTGGAAGCAAACAAGAAAAATTTGTTTTTTTTTACATTTTATTTAGCGACTTAGTTTGCCCATGCATGTACTTTGTTTAAAATACAAACATGTTTTACCCTGAATATAAATCAAAATAAACAAAATAACATATTTGACTAGAACTAAAGGTAATTTTGTGTGAGAAATTAATAATGAAATTATCATTTTGTGGGCAAAGTATTCCTTTAACAGATACTTTCATTATAATAACACACAAAACCTGCAGTGTAATGAAATGAAAGATTAAATGGTCTCGAATCAGACACATACTTTCCTGATGTCGTCAAGATTTGTGATTTCTGGAGACAGCCCTCCGTGTACACACAGGAACTGCTGGTTCATAAGTGCAGCCAGGGGAAGGCAGTCGAAGGCGTCCATACATGCGTCATATATCCGCTCTGAATACTTAATTCTACCTGTCATGGGGGGGAAACAGGGCAGGGAGAGGAGAGCATGCCAAGTTAAACAACGCCGTTCTCATACATCGGGGCAGTGTGCTAGACTGGGACGGAAAGGCTCCCCAAAGTGCCAGAAAACTTCCCGAACATTTACAAAAAAACGGCACAATTTCACAGCTCTTTTGTGTTTTTTTTCCCTTTCTCCATCTGAGTCCAACAGAAATAGTTCTGACGTGTAAATATCGAAAAGGGCAGGAGTCTGAGTGAATCCCGCAGAGGGCGCTTTTATTAAGAGAGCGTCTGAGGTTGAAGGCTGAACTGGATGCATAATAAAGAATAACTCGCTTCCACTTCCCTCGCTTGCACTCAATTTAGATCAAAAGGGTAAGAAAAGTGCCAAAGCATTACTTACATTCCTGCTTAAATGTGAAATACTCTGTTAAATGTCTACATTCATGATTCCCACGCAGCAAAAACAGTGTTTTGGGGTAAAGGATCTTTAAGGCCCACAAGTACAGCACACACTGAAACAGAGAAGCACAAAGAGGATCGGTTAGCTCGTCATCCTTGAATAACACCGGAAACATGAAGCATAAAGTCAAGTCAATTTCACAGAGTACAAGAGATTCTGCTTATAATGAAACATTCATGCGGGACATTTTGTGGCTTTCTGCAAGAGATGACAATGCTTCAGACGAATCATCAGAGGACAGGCACACTCCATTACAATATCTTTTATTAATAAAAGTATAGTTTCAGGCGATGAGACGGCTGCAAATGCATATCGAAGTCAATTCCAACCTGCAGTCACGGATTAAATATACGTATTATTCTTTATATTAAAAATCCCTGTCTATATAACCCTCAGATACACCGTGACATTTGCTATCCATGCAGATCCATTTGAAGTTATTACAAAAGCCCCTTACCACTTGCAATATGTGCAGCCTGATTTGATCTCTGCTCAGAGTAAGCTATTAATAAACACAGTGTGTCACAGATGATTAGGCCCTCGTGAGGACAGAAACAAATACTCACTTCAATACTGAAATACCCTCTGTCAACATAGTCCCCCAGGAAAAGGTAGCGCGTGGATGCTGGTGATCCTCCCACTTCAAACAGCTTCATCAGGTCAAAGAACTGCCCATGGATGTCTCCGCACACTGGGATAGGAAACAGAAAGCACATCAGGATAACTATTTTTAAAACACATGAAAGCTGAGAGAGGCTATTTCCATATTTTCCTGTCAGATGTTAAAAGATAAAAATGCATGACATCCCAGTAAACCTGGAATTCTGCAACATAGAAACCATTGTGAAGTATGCTGAAAAGACTATTCACGATATCTGGTAGTTCACTTCATTTTAAATCAGGTTATTTCTTTAAACAATGTGAATATTATTTATATAAACTGCTCATTTGAGACTGAAAAAGGGCAGCGTTTTAGACGGACCACTGTTCCCTGACAGCTCCACAGCCCACGCTTACTGCAGGACATTATGCAAAGAACAGACCCGAATACAACATGAAAAACAATGCTGGTTTGGACAAGAAAGGACAAATAACAGAAGCATTTATTTACTCAATTTTCACTGAAATGGGGCATTTAGTCTGAATCTATTCCATTCAAAGAAAGATGGGAACATTATTGCAAATAACAGTCCCAGGTATTTATGCTTTTGTGGACTTTATTCACTTTAATATGATATAATATGCAATAAGCTGCAAGTATGAATCCAGCTTTTGTTCCTGCATGGCCATTTCTTGCCTTAAATCTCTTCAGAAAGATATTTTAGTCCACCCTCTTAACTTCAAAATGAAAAGAACAAGAACTGGCTCAAGTGTGCATTTTCATACCTCGCTTTTCCACAACATCCTCTTTCAGCCTTTTTATAACCTTGAGGTGTTTCAACTGTAACACCTATCATTGCCAAATACACTAAAACTTCAATGGCTGAAAGAAACTGGAAAGCCTTCCATCTCTCACTGGTTAACCGTGATTACAAATCTGCTTGTCACAGCAATAAACAGATAATTGCCGAGAACACTTTCACGTTTTTTCTAACAGCACTGACGGTCTGTTACTCCCCAGGAAGTTAAATCCACGATATTGCTGGTGTCATGTCCCTCCTGTGCAGATACTAACAGCGCTGCAGCAGCTGTTAAAGAGCGCCGGGGGGAGTGTTCAGGGATAAACCCGTCCGCGTAAGAAATCGGGAAGCGCAAATCACTCTACCTGGACGATGTGACCCTGTGCTCCGGTGCTCTCTGGGGGGGCACGAGGGGAGCAGAGATTTGCTGCTTAGCCTCCACAGACTGACAGGGTTCACGGAGGTCGCCTGATTTAAAGGCCTGGGGTCAATTTTGTCGACACTCTAAAGGTTGGTTCAAGAGGTCGGATACACCTGAAGCTTTTATTTATGAGAGACAAATCTCCTCATTGTTGGATCCATTATGTAATAATTGAAATGGGATTATAAATGCAGAATTGTAAAGATATATAATTTCAAATTAGCATTATAATGAAAGGTATTCAATTTACTATTTCATGTGGTGACGGATTAGGGTTGTACAAATAATTGAAATGTTATTCAAAACGCAATATGGACAAGTGCAGAATTCAAATTATAGTAAGTGCAATATTTGTTAAAGGAAAAAAATGTTGTGGAGCTGCAGAGTATAGCATAAAAACGGTATTCTACATACTTAATAAAACATCATTGTTTGGTACAGATCCTTTTGAAATAATACCACCAAGATTTTTTTTTAAATGAATTTGTAAATGAAGGTTTAAAACGTGCAGCGCTTTAACGGATCAGCAAAAGGTAATCTTTATTTCACTGTTCAAATTGAAACAGGTACCAGTCATTTCTGAATTGGGAGATGCATGCACACCTTGCTGTGTGATGGCTGCACGTATTCAGGCTCATGTGCTCTCTGGTTATTATGGACCTGTGACATACGGTGCGCCGTCATTCAGCATGAGCTTTTGTTTGGGAAATGCGAGGCAGTGCCTGAAAGCTCAACCCGAACAATATTGAACTAAAACAGCTGGTGTGTAAGCTGCGAGCTGAAAAGAGGATCCAGTTCTATCACCATAAATATGTGGCAGCTGTAATGATCTTTGCAGAAGGTGTCTTTGTTTCAGTGTCAGTACACAGGCACACATTCAAAATCGCCGGTATTGCTTGCAACTAAAATCATAAATGCTGAGCGAACTCACAGCAAATGTTTTTCTATGATTTTGTTTGTTCTGCTGTATTTCTATGCTGCTTAAAATCAATAAACAAACGGGTATTATATACACAGGTATTTCTTCCAGGAAATGGGAGCAAATATTGGTTAATTCTTCAAGTTCAATCTTACAGAAACTTGACCCGACGCTATTTCACACATGAATACAGATGACATATTAAAATGAAAAGAAACAGTCATTACGCAGTGAAGAACTAGTGAGTTGAACCTTTTGGAAAAGTTTATTCTTGTGCTCTCCATGTTCTTTTTCCACCTACTATTGCCATGCTTTTAATGCTTTGTTAAAGGACGGTTTCAAGCCTTGACTGTTTTTCCGTGATGAAATGCTTATGTGGTCGATAATACAGTTCGCCATGTCCTATCTGTGGGACTTCTGAAGCAATGGAGACAGGACTCAGAGAGAGACACGAGGAGAGCTGGAGCTTTGATGGCAAACACTGACGGTTTATTTGGAGCTTCGGCCGGAGAATTCACACAGACATGTCACGGGCCACGAGGTGACCACACGGTTGAGATGCCACAATCAATTCTGAAGAACTCTTCTGTAGTTCGAGGTTTTAACTAGTTCACAGTGTAATAATCAACATTCTTCAATAGATAGACTAAACAGCTGAGGACACTAAATCACATTTGTTGTCGCTTATGGCTCGGGGTCATCTACACCCCGAGAAGGATGTGTTCCAGGTGTCCCACAACAATAACTATCTCTGACAGAGAGCTGCTCGGTCATAAACTGGCAACAACAACAATATGCTAGGGCAGCCCCTCCTTAAGGGAGATAACTGCTGCTCAAGGTTGGGCATCGGCGTCAGAGGGCAAAAGGTAAACATGTATACAGAATTATTCCCTGACACTATCCACTGGTATTGTAGCAACATATGGCAAGACATTTGAAGAACTAAATCTATGCAGTCAGTGTGATCAAAACAGCAATTAAGACTAACTCGATAAGCCACTTACAGCGGTTCCAGTTCGGTAAACAAGTTTGAAAAGTCACCTTCTTCACCCGACAGCTGTAATAAACAACACCAATCAGCGACATCAAACCAACGTCACGATAGAGGCAGCGATGATAAGCATCCACGTTTGATGTCAACTCACCTATTCTTCAAGCAAACGGCTAATTA
Organism: Trematomus bernacchii; assembly: GCF_902827165.1. Taxonomy (NCBI): domain Eukaryota; kingdom Metazoa; phylum Chordata; class Actinopteri; order Perciformes; family Nototheniidae; genus Trematomus; species Trematomus bernacchii. Next base: position 2,206,406 of record NW_022987685.1, read on the forward strand.
CGTAATTAAAAACATGGCAAATAGATTGAAATCTAATTTAAAAAAGGACACAGAGCTCTTTTCCCAAAGCTTTGTGTTGCTTTGTGAACTGTATCTAGCAGGAAGAACTACAATAGGAGCCTGTGAAAAAGTCTTTCAGAGAAATACCCAATTAGTGGGAGCTGGAGGACAACGTTGGAGAGCAATTATCTCGAGTTACGAGCCTCGCGAGGCAGCGCTGAGAATCAGCTCTCCTTGATTGCATCGTAAACCTCCGCTTCACCATTTGTCTTTTATTAAACCCACACTGTGTAACTTTTGAATCCACAGTCGGGACCAACTTCAAAAAGAGAGGTTTTTTTATGTCCAATTCGAAAGATGTCCTTTTGCAATCTGGCCAATACTACTGCAGTACAAACGGTTTATTTTAGATTGGTTGTAAGATTTCTTGAAAATGGGTTTATTGGAACAGATATGGCCATATCAAACAATGTTTAAATAAAGATAACTTACATTGTAGCTAGTGTTTTGATAATGTAGCTCATTAACTGTATGTACTATACACATATTCAAATAATTTGCTAGGGTTCATTTACTCTATGCTTCAAATACCTGGTTTATAAAGGTTGAAGTAAAAGCCTGTAAAGTAACTTTGAAATGAGGCTTTAATTGGGCTGAACCATGTCTTTGTCTGACACTCTGAAGGAAATTAAAACCTGCATCGACCTTTAAAGCTTATTCAAACTAAAAGGTATGAGTATAAAAACAAACTGCAATTAAAGCAAGAGAGCTTTTTGCTTTATAAATACAAATAAAATGGGGATATTTTTTGTAATATCCTGACTTTCCTGTATCCTAGCCACCATTAAGGCTTCATGTTTAGGGTTAATGTATAACTCAGTCAAGATGCTATTTTTATCACTTTATCACCTTTTATTGCAACACCAACTTATAATAAATACAAAAGTTGCCAAATTCTTATCTCCTCCATTCTTATTCTCCAACCAGCAGCCAGTGTTCGTTATGCTCTTCAACAAATTTCAAAAATAAACTGACAATATGTTTATTTCAAGGTACCAGTAACATTATTACACATTGCCTCCTAAATTCAGAGATATACTGTAGGGATATGCAATACCCTTGGTATTAAAAAATGTGTAAAAAAAACAACAAAGCACATCTGGTGTGCGATGCGAAGACTGGTTATCGCTATGGAGACGATTCATCAAATCCCTTCAACAATGGCAGATGCTGTGCAACAGAAAGAAAGCAAACTCCACCTGCTCCTGTCAAAAACTGATGGACAGTATTGTTGGTGGTTATTTAACAGTTTTGTTCTTGTTAGCCTTTAAGAAGTGGAGACTGTCTTATTTGTTTAACAGCACGATATGTACCACCTCATGTCAACACTTCACCCTTTGATGCAACCTTGTGTGTTCCATTTGAAGTAATTGGTGTCAAAGCACTGAGGGAAAAAACACATCTAAGCTGCTGCTGACCTGATAAAAGACCTCTACGAGCATCACCTATGGCAACAATAAACACACAGATGGAAGCAACAGGCATCTTTCTCTGGGAGGTAATTGTCCTTAACACCCCTCACATTGTACTGTGCTCCGATACTGTCTGAAGGGATGACCACCAAGAGAGCAATAGAGTGGTGCAGTGACGCGTCCTAAAACCCGGAAGTGAGTTAGCATTTTACCACTACCGGTTCCCTCGTCTCAGAGTCAACGGGATTTCTCCATAGTATTTTAGAAAATAGCTGGAAATAAGGTCTGTGGTTGACACAAATTTAAGAGACGGATCACGTTTTGTTCTACGACATTAAATACATCAGCAGGGATCCCACTGGTGATTTTTGAAGAGTTTACGTTTCTGAAAAACGATGGTTGTTAACAAGTGGCTGAATAGGACTACAGAAGTTGTCGAGGACGTTGTACGTCATTACATCGAACACGTAAACACTCCCGCTAAGTTTGTTTGCCCTGTTCTGCTTGAAAGCAAGTACCTGCCTCCTGCAAACTGTTCAAACAAACGCTTCAACTTGTTCAATTTTGAATCTGTATTTTTGAATATCGATCTTAAGTTGGCGTGAAGTTGAAGCAGCGACCCTGCTGTAGTTTGTTTATAGCATAACGTTAGCATTTTGCTTCTGGTGATTAGATTTATGATTATAAAATTATAAAAGTAGGGTAGACATGTGGATATTATCCGGCTGAACAAAACGTGCATTTATCTAACAGGTTCGTTTTCCACAGACCTTATTTCGAGCTCTTTTCCAAAATCCTATGGAGAAATCCCATTGCTTTTTTGTCGAGGGAACCCATGCGCAGCTTACTTCCGGGTTTTAGGACGCATCACTGCACCACTCTATTACTGTGAGGATTTAGTGCAGGAAGATTACCAATATTTGAATGTTTTGTCTGCAGGAGGGAGTACCTGAAGCACACGTCCAGCACACAGTGCGGAGGAGGAGTGCTCGCTCCTCCAGCTGACCTTTTGGAAAGCTGTCACTTGCTGGTGAATAAAACGGCGGGGTGACACCGAGGGGTTTAATCACGGACCGAGAACACCAGATACAGTTGACAGAAAACAGTTACAGGGAATGTAGTCGCATAATCTGTGCGTGCACAATGCTGGTTGATGAAAAACTGAAATGCTACTACGCCACACTCCTTTCGCTCTGCTCTATCACAGTAAACACACAATCATCCATCGCTGTGCTCCAGTACACCTACAGACACGCTTTTCCTCCCTCCCTCTTGTCACACAACATACAAAAACGAGAGCAGAGCCCACATAAGAAGAGCAGGTGGGAGTACATTATCTGGAGTGAGAAACAACTCGTTCTGGCCATCTCCTGCCTGTGCGCTAAAGTGATCTCCCTGAGTAGCAGCATATCAGCGGGCAGCAGCTAGTGAGTGGGCGGTGGGCATTACACAACCTGGCTTCAGAACCTACACAGGCCACTCCAAAGGCCGGCTCATTGAGCGAGAGAAATCCACGGCGATGCAGACGGTGCCAGATCATGTTTTGATTGAGACCGCGTGATAACAATTATGATGGCACTCTTTCGAGAGCTTACATCCTGCAAAGCGTGCGTTTATGCAAAGGCAGAGGTGGGGCGTGCAATCTGTTATGAACATCAAAACTGGATTTGATGTTTAACAAGCTGCCATCTTCCCTACAGCAGCAACAATAAGTGACAATGTCTGATTGAGAGTAAGAGCTCGACCAACTTTGACTGTGTTGGCGTAAACCACTGATTTCCTAAACCTTTATAGTGAAGCACCCCTTTGTAATAGCTTGTGTAGTGTATGTCTATGAGCTCTGGATTTCTTTGTTATTATTAGAGGCATGAGGAGGGGAAACTAAATAAACCATGGTTGAAATATATACATTAGCCCAACCGATATTGGATCTATGAAGTAGATATTGATCATTGTTCGACAGTTGTGAAAATACTTTTACTATGGTACATTCTCCAAGGAGACATTTGACCGACAACGCTATATCTGCAATAAGCTTTTATCCACCTAGCTGTAAAATCCAACTTAGAATATTTCTCATTGAAAGGCTGTTGCATAACGACCTATTTGAAAGGTCCAATGTAGTGATAAAATTGCCATTGTTATCAAGGTCTTATCAACCTTTTTAAAGTGTACACAAGACATTCCATATCGAGGTCTTAACATTTCCTCAACAAGAATACATTAGAAAAGAAATATCTAATATGATGAAATGTAAACAGCTAAGGTTGAAAGCATTTCAGATTCTACAGGTCACCTCAATATCTCGCGAAAAAAAAAGCACTTCGACAAACAGGGTCGAGCGGCCGCACTGCTAACAGGTGATGAACGGAGTGAAAGCTCGCTGTTGCTTGGCGATGTGGCTGTAGGAGCTTTATGGATGGGTGTGTGAAGGCCATGGTAGCAGCTTGTACTCAGTGGCCTAAGCCCAGCTTCGTCACACACACACACACACACACCCCCCCTCCCTCCGCGAAAAACCCCCCACCTGCCATCTGGCCAAACCAGGAAGTGACTATGTGAATGTGAGAAGCGGAGAGAGGGAGAGAGACAGCCGACATGACATGGTGCTTTGCATCCATGATAAATATTTACTTACTAATTCGCTGACCATGTGTCATGTCGGAATAGCAGGTGTGCTAACGTGGGGAGAGAAAGAAGCAGACCCCGAGCATGACGCAGAGGTAAAACATGGAGGGAAGAGGACGGAGAGAAACAAAGAAATGTTTATAGAGAGTGGTGTCCGCGTGCACGAGAGGGAAACACAGCAGGATCACGTGCACACGCAGCAGAGAAATCCTCGCTGAAGAGGACACTGAGTGGGAGAGGGGTTGAGACAGGGGTGTTGAGTGGGAGGGAAAGAAGCGCTTCAGTGCACACACACACAAACACACAGCTCCACAGAACACTGTTTCTATGTAACACAACAAAGGATGGAGGTTTAATGCCTGAAAGCATCGTTTGAGCTGTTCTGAAATATGAAATCAAGTAACAGAGCATCTCAGAATTTGAAAAAACGAAATCTGACCACAGCTGAAGGTCAGCGTTGGAGCATGTTTACACAAGAAACCATTCTGTTTAGGCTTAAGGCAGGAAAACGTGATATATTTACCCGTCCGATTAACTCCCTAGTTTAACATCATACAAACTGATATATTAAAACTGTACAGTATGTGTATCTTATATAATAAACACAGGATTTGCTCCAGCATAGGCAGGCTCTAAAACAGATCAGAGCTTTTCCTTTTCGCGCATATGCGTTTAATTTGTATAAATAGCCATGCAAATGAACTTATTAAGTGGTGTTTACTTTAAACTGAAAGATCAATACCATTCATTTTGAGTTAGTAATCAATTTTCTTGAATACACACTGATGTGCAGCTACGAGTGCCGAATTTCCTTTCAACCCACGGATTTGTGGTACTTTGTCATGCGCATGAATCACTCAAAAAGATTTGAAATCTGGTTAAGCACAATAGCATTGTTCTTAGTTACTTGCATATGCACCTGCAAACGTGAAGTCAGAGGCAGCAGATAGGGCTCATGAGTGTTGTCTTTTGTTAGGCTTCACTCTCTTCAACAACCAGACAACATATTCTATTATCATAATGGCCTCAGTAAATAGACCAAGACTTTTGTCTGAAAAGGGTCGTGCATTTATGAATTTAAGTATGCACGAGGTCTGCCAGATGTGAGCAGAGGCCTCTCCAGACTGGATTTGGAGAATGATCTCGTACTAGGAAACGATGGGTTGCCATAGATCCTTTGAGTAGGTCTGTGCTCCTGATTGCGACGACATCAAAGAAGCCTCATCAGAAAGTCTAATGAAGGAACCGGCCAGTTGACCAGGAAGAAAGACAACAATAGATGCACTGGATCTGTGCATATGCATGAACGAGCCTGCTATTACTGACAGTATGCTCCTTCAGCGAGGACCACATGAAGAAGATGCTCAACTGTAAAAAATCCAAATGAAAAATAAATAAATGTTGTGAAGAATAAAGTAGCCACAAACACATGACAGCAAAGGTTCATTTTGTAATAGTTAATTGGGGAAATAAAAAAATTAATGTAGTCATATTACCTTTTCCCAGGGTTAGCATCAAAGCTAAGTATTTAATAGCCTGTCAAACTGTTTTTGAATGCATGAAGCAGCCAACTGAGCGAGTGTCACTCAAGCTAGTTGGTTTTGGCAAATTGGATCAACTTAAGCTGTGTGTTGCCAAAAATAACATAATTGTGTCTAGCCACAACATGCTCCACGTGTAACCTCCAGGCACAATGACTCACTTAAATAAGAAAATGAAGTTTATATGATGTAACCATGCAGTCCTCTGTAAAATAAACCCAGAGGGTGTGTTTAAAATCAAACACATACACACGTCTCTGCAAGTTAGCATTAAAAGAGTTTGGGCTGCACAAGTTATTTTAGGATATTATATAATGCAATTTCATCATGATTCGGACCCATGAACGGACCATTCCTATTTGGTTGTCTTTCTCATTTGCTTCTTCTACCATGTCTGAATGCAAACACTAAAAGCAGATCATCATCGCTAATCAATTTTGTTCATTTAATCTTCAGATCTGGTAAACGGTCCCAAATGTTTTACTTTTTGAATAAAAAAAAGACCTTGGAGCGAGGTTCCAAGTGCTGAGGTGGAAACAGAAATAAAATAATGAATGATAGCAATCTACCATACGAACCTGGATTATTATAGTGAACAATAATGAAAACTATCTGTCTTTTACTAAAAATACAGTCAAATATATTTAAAAAAAACAGTAGGCACAATTACCTGTAGAAAAACATCATTTTTAGAGAACAATTTTGAATATTTCTTTCATTGAAGAAAGCCAAGAAACCAATTCAGAACAAGGGAAAATAAAAATGTCAATGATGAATGATAAGAGATGAGGAAGGTTTAGATAGAAGGATGTATAACATTGCTGAATTGAATATACGGAGCATGTAAAAAGTCTCGTTGGTTTAATAAAGGGTAATTGTATATTATAATGTACTACACATTAAAGAAAATATTAAATTGAACCTGAAAAAGTGCTGTTCTTTGGTGATAAATTAAAATAACTTAATGTACTGACCTGTCACAGGGGCCTCGATGTCCAGCAAGTTCTTCTCTGCGCGCAGGATGGTGGCCCCCTCCCCTATGAGCCTTAGGGCCACCGCCTCCTCCACGCGGCCCTCCTTGGTTAGGTGCGCTTTCAGCACGTCCACTTTGGGCTTCCCATCGCTGTCAAACACCTCTTTAGCCGTCAGCCGGTGACTGGGGGGGAACGGGACAGCTGCAAGGGTTAAAAAAAAAATAAGGGTGATTAAGGCTGCTTTCAACACATATTTACTGGCTTATAAATGGTTTCATTCACGACATGCTTAGGAGGATACACAGTTAACTCCACATCAATGAGCAAAAGGCATTTAAGCTGTCTGATTAGCAGGTAGGGGGGGGAATAACTGTTCACTCCCCTGCTGCCAGCCACCCCTCTGAGACAATTTACAGGATTGCTGCTATGATCTGTGAGACCATATTTAATATTGATAACAGACACTTTATAGCATGCTTGGCAGTATTCAAAAGCAAAAAAGATTACACCTTAAAAAGTTGTTATTTTTACAAAAGGCTTTTCAGATGAGCCGAGTGTTTAATATGCAACCATTTCTATATTTAAACTAGTTTCATGTGTGTGAATATTAGAAGAGAGACATCTTCCTCATGCATTTACTCATTTGTCAGTCACAATTATTTAAAAGCGTGAAAACATGTTTATTTTGGAGAGTCTTGAAGGCACCATGGAAATTAGACTAACCAAATCCCCAACAGATCAGTGTTACTGTCACTTTAATGAGAGGCTTACAAAACCAAAAGCTTTTCACAGATATTCAATGTGCAACCGCAATTTTGGACACAACAGATGCATTCAGAAGCCTGAATCCTGTTTGCATGCATTTTAATTTAAAGCAGTGAACTCTCCAATTCAAATCACAAACAATGGACGGTGCACATTGGCTTTGCAAACAGCCCAATGAGCCTTTAGACGGACTTTAATGGAAGCTTGGTAACAAAAGAATAGAAACCCCACAATGTTATTCATTTAAGTGGACTTCATGTTCAGCAGCTGACATCGAGCAGGTAAAACATTTTTTTAATTGAAACCATTATTTAATGTACTTTTTGCTTGAACAAAAGCCTAGTCTGTTAATATTTCCTTTTTTACAACCCCCCCGATGAGCATATGACTTGCTGACAGCATAGGAAGAAAAATATGAAATGCTCGAAGACCACATGGTGAGGCCTTTTCATTTGGCAGCTAAAAAATAAGACATACACTTAATTAACGTCCACTTGCAGACTTTGCACATACTATACGAGTATGACTAATGCACTAAGCCGGTGCAAATACTGCTGAGTCGGTAGCTATGCGTGTGTGAGTGTTTGTGTTAACATCCATCCGTCCCAAAGGTGACATCAGAGGTAATCAGACCTGTGCTAAGTGACAGACGATATTTGGGACCCTAAGTGCAGTATTTAAAGCTTTCCAACAGGTGTATGGTGAATTGCAGATTTACTGGATTTGCAGATGTGTACCCTGAATATTTCCAGCATTACTCAGCAGTCCTAATCACAAAGGAACGAGAGGCAGACAGATGATAACTTGCAACACATTACATTTTCTGAAATATAATGCTTAATCTACTTGAATAACATTTTAAAAAGCCAATAAATTAAATTGGAATCCAGTGTCTGATATCAGAAAATTCAACATTATGATGCTAGTAAAGTATTTTTCTTGTATATTCAAGACCAAAATGATCATAATAGGCTCCTAACACACATTTTTTCAAACCAAATAAATATTTGCTTAAAACTAACTTTTAAAAACAATATGAGCCGAATGTCTCCGGGATATATCTGGGGCATTCAGAAATAGAGAGATAGAATTACCCACAGCCCCGGTTCGGCCTCCCATGAGCACCTGCTGTGCAACTCTAGCCCGGAGCATCAGAGCTCTGGCCCCTGAGACGCTGGACTCTTACAGTGTGAACATCCTGTGAACTGTTCAGGGGCATTTTCCTGAAGAGAATGACAAGCTAGGTCAAGAATATGCAACGTCATTCATATTCACTGGATGATTAAAGGAATTTTTATTAGCTCTGCCGAGGTGACTGGGTTTGTTTATCTGTCTGTCAAGAGTACAGAGAAATGAAAAGCCAGATTTTAATGAAACTTAGTTGAAAAATGTAGCATGGGTCAAGGAAGTACCCGTCGAATTTAAAGGGTGCGTTAAAAGTAATGTACTGTCGCATTTTCTCCTGTATTACGTGAATATATATATATATATATATATATATATATATGTGTCTGTGTGTATATACATACACACAGACAAACACTGAGTAGCATTCTTTAATCACATTATATAGAAGTCTGGGGTACACCGTTCCCACCGCATTGTTGACTTTAAAGCTTATACTTAACAGTGTTTATTTCTGATAGTGTACTGCAGCAAAAACAAAATGTCCCCGCCGGGAATCAATAAAGTTGAATCTTAATCTTAATCTTTATCTTAACCGTCAGATAAGGGCAGAGGGTACGGTGCTTACAGGATTTCCTTTAGCCCCACATTGTTGGCCAATTAAGCTTTAGTGCAATGACAGGTAATCTCCAAAGGCAGTGTACCACGGCCGGGCTCTTCCTGAATCTGAACTTCTTGAAACGAAAGCAAGTCATTTTTGACTGTGCAAAAAACATGTTGTGTCTGAGTGGAGAGGAAGCTGATAACAACATGGGGAAAGCCCATATCGAATGGCTGTAACGGTTATCTCCAACAGGCGTAAGCTTGCTGGGAGATAATGTGCTCTGTCTGTGTCTGTGTCTGTGTGTATGTGTGTGTCCAGCTAATCTTGCCCACCATTTGAACTCATAAGCCAAACGTTTTCTGTGCCAATGTGTGGCTGTTTTGGTTCTCATAGTTGTGTTGATTCCCATTTTTTCTTTTTAAATCTATTAAATTGATAGTTTTATACCAACATTAACTGCCGACTCCTCATCTTTTAGTAGCAAAAATCAAGCAATTAGGGAGGCTAAATTAAAACCTAAGGTCTCCTAAAATCTTTTGGCCTTTGTCGTGGCTCAAAAACATCCATCGAAAAGTTTGGTCTTATTATGAACGGCAGCTCAAATGGCATACCAGACATCTTATGATCCACTAGAGCTAGATGATACGAGATGAATAAATCTTTGTTGTCGTTATCTTTGCCGGCCATTTTGACTGGAAGGGAGCCAACAGGGACAATTCAGCGATTCAACTCTTCTGAACCTGCAATATAATGAGTGACCTTTTCTGTTTAGATGTTATTTCAATAAAAAACTACAACTGTCACTAAAATGTTATCAGAACGGCTGTTCTCAATAAGAACCTCTACAGGTCCTAACATTTCGAACACTAAAGAATAACATTATTCTTTAAAAGAAATAACCCATGTGAAAGCTGTGGTTGTTCAAGCACTGGCATCCTTTCAACACATCATCCCTCCATTTCCTTCGGTCATGACAATGGAAACACTGTGAACTTTCCCCTGTGGAATTTCTAACAGCCCTCTTATTAAAAGGAGCAACACCCACCTCTGCCAAAACATTACATGACACATTGTAATGGTAGGCTCCACGCTCAGAAGAAAAAGGCGTTACCTCATGACAAAAATTAAAATCCTGAGCTGAGTAAAGAGCTGTGTGGATAAAAGACTCGATCGGAGAAGAAAATCATCAAACTTTTGTTGTGTTCAGTTAATTAAACAAGAAAATTAATGGGGATGTCAAATATTGCGTTAAAAATGGGCCACATCTTTCGTTCACATTGCATATTAACTGTTCAAATATGAGCTACTGCCAAAACATAAAACAAAATGGCAGAATTTCAACCCTCTTCCACACAGGAATTGTTGATTGTTGAGAATAATCCTTTCATGCAGAGCTTTATAGCTGTGGGAGCATTAACCGACCTCAGGCTACCCGAGTATGACTCAAAAATGGTCTCCATTAGCCGCTCGCTTTTGCCTTCATTAATTTTACCATTTCTCTGTTCCCTTGTTATGTAACTGGGAAATTGCACTGCAGCTGACTGTTGAATGAGAGAGAAAATAACTGAGAGTGAGAGAGGGTCAGAGGAGGAAAAAAAACAAATCTGCAGTCTGATTTGACTTTCCCCGAGTAATTTGTCTCAGATTAGCATTCTAATTACCAAGATACAAATTAAAGCCATCCATCAGCCATTAGGTTTAGAGACTACTAGACCGCTAAACCTCTGAAGGTCTGCAGGGTGTGTTAAATAAACTTTATCTAATAAACGGTACAATGTTATGTTGGTCAACAGGGTTTAAAGCAATCTTTAATGATTTCCTTCTTCAGTGGATTAGCACCGAGTCTTTAGAGCATCAGCCCCAGCAGCCACCTTTGTTCATGCAACACTCATGAATAGAATAATTATCTCAGAGTTTATCAGACTTTCAGGTGTGATTCCTGAGAAATCTGCAGCACGTGGCGCAGTGCATCTGAAGCCGCTGAGAAGCAGTGGGGAAGAGGCCAGCTTGAAATGTTCAGGTTTGTGTAGTTCAGAGCTAATGCGATCCCTCGGAGGAATGAGACGGCGGGAGGTGCGCAGTCATATGGTGCTGGACACATCAGCCTAATTGGAGAAAGTGAGACAGACTGATGCAGCAGCGCCTGGCTTCATTTAGTGAAGAACACAGAGTGCAACCGTGATTTTCAGCAGGCAGCCCAGATGTCTACAACTCCTGTACATCGTATTTTTTCTTGTCAGCTGTCTGAAAGCTGTCTGTGCTAGACTTTGCATCATAAATACACGTACAAAACACAAACTAATGAACAAAACAGGCCTGTGTGCCCCTTAAAGCATCGAAAATGGTTTAAGATGTGAATTTATTGATATATTACAGCTTCACTCACACAATGTTCAGTCAATCGATATATCTAATGAGAGCCACTACTGGCAACCATGGTGCTAGTTCATTTTCATCAACTGCACAGCTAAACCTTCAGCAAACACTGACTGAGGGCCAAGACAGTCAGGAAGAGCTATTTGCTAATAACTGCCTCTGTATTATGCTGTCAAGAAAGACAGTTGAGTAAAAGTGTGATACCATGGTGTGAAAATATTCTACAAAAAGAAAGCCTTTCATTGAAAATCTTACTCAAGGAAATGTACTGGATTCAAAATGTACTTAAAAGGACTGATAATAAAAGTTCTCATTATGTGGAATTGCCCAGTTCAGAATAAGATATATTACAATACAAAATTATTATTATCAATGCATTTATGTGTCGATCACTTACATGTTGCAGCCGTTAAAGGTGAAATACAAAATAAAAAAAACGATTTACTGCGGGGTAGTTCAATCTATAATAAATCATAATTAATTTGTCAATTACATTTTGATTTAACCTGTTAAGCCCTGAGCCTGTTTTTGAGGTCTCAGGCTCGAAAATGACATTCCCAGAACAAATGACCATATCTTCCCTTCTAAAAGGGTTAAATTAATAATTAATTAATTAATTAATTTCTCAAAGTAATGATAAACCTGTGAGTTGGATGTAGAAAAGTCAGAATCAATATAGATGTTTTTTATTTTAAAGAAAATTCAGATTTTACATAGTAAAAAACTGTAAATTATAGTGTCCGTCCAAAAATTCTTTTTTACTTATAGTGAAAACTACCCTTGGATGATGGTAAGGTAGACTAAAAGCTTTAGGAATCCAAAGTACAACATATAATAAGTACCCTGTATCAAGATTGATGCAAAACAAGTGACATTTGACCTTTTTAGAGAGATTTAGCAAAAATAAACCACTTCTGGGGTCATTTGGGTGGATTTTCCATATCTCTGGCCTCCCTTGCTCGATTTTGATGGTTGACACCTCTTTCTGACCGTTAGAGCCAATATAATCGAAGGGGGAGTCCCCCACACACACACACGTTGTGAAGAGAAAAGGTGGGGGCTTCGCGCATGCAGTTTTGCATCAGAGTGAACCTATCTCTAGCTTTGACATCTGGAAACGGAAAAGCAGTTTTAATGCTTATGGATTATCAGAAAGCATTTCAAAGGGACACAGACACATTGGATTAACCTATGGATTAACTTCAGCAGCGTTTTTATCGTTTTAATGCCATTGAAGACCACTTTGGAGAGACTACAGAGCCAAGGTAAAAATGTTAGCGTTTTTAGCTACCTAGCGTCACCCGTTTTGATGTCCGTTTTTGCTTATAACTTCGCAAAATCGTATAATTCAGTGATAATGAGGGTACCCATCGATTCTGTGTCACCTCACGATGTGAAACGATGTCATGGATGTAGAGAAGAGATAAATAATAAGGTTTTGTGAGTGATTTTCGGTGCAGTAAGGTGTTAGCATTTTTCGCTCGTTGCTAATTCAGAGGCTCAGTGTTAGCATTGTGGGTTTTCTTTTGAAAAAAAAAAAAAATGATCAGTTAGATGAGTTTCTTCCCGTTACATGGATAACATTCATAGTTTTATTAAATGAACATGCCCTCAGACACTGTTTCCTGCAAGATGTTGCGGCAGTGCCCCGGTACCGGGGTCTCTCGGGCTTAACAGGTTAATAATCTAAATCTACATGTAACTAGTAAATATAGTTATCAAATAAGTGTAAGGCAGGAGGTATAAAGTAAAAAGACTAGAGTTAAGTACCTCAAAATGCTACTTTCCACCAATGGTATTATAGAAAGTCAGCAATGTCCAAGCTGTGTTGGGATTGTGGCCAATGAGTGGGCATTCAAAAACAAATCTACTCCTTTAAAAGTGCACAGATACAGCAGAAACACAACAACTTGTGATACATCCTAACAATTGCAGGGCCTCAATCCTGCCATGCACAGCATCTTTCCATCAGATGGCGAATTGACACCCAAGAAGTCGCTGACGGTGCATGATGCAGCGGGTTGTCATTGCCAAAGTCAAACCCTCCGCCCCCTGCAACCAGACAAGCAGCTTCCCTCCCCAAATACTCAGCAGGACCAGTGGAGATCCCAGCTTCACCAACTAGAAGCTGAGGCAGAACAAATAACTACACATCAGTAGGGCTGCTCGATTATGGCAAAAATCATAATCTCGATTATTTGGATCAATAATTGATATCATGATTATTAAAAACGATTAAATTTACTTGAAAAAAAAATGTGAACAGTATGTTTTTAACAGTTGATTACCCAGAACCTTAAGTATAATTCAACTGAAAAACCAATACAATTTTTTTTAAAACAAATTACAAAAAGAATAGTTTTATTTCGATTATGTTGTTTTCTTAATCGTTGCAAGCCAAAATCGTAATTGCGATTAAAATACGATTAATTGAGCAGCCCTACATATCAGTTCATATAAAGCATAGAATAAGTCATTTGACTGCAAAGTCTCGTGTTACTAGGTAGTGCCGTTTCTGATCTAAACGTTGATAATGATAGATAACTTCCTCCCTTTAAACAAAACGACTCACACTATCCCCCTGAATCATTTCCCTTTTAGAAAGACAGTGCAGTGCTCTTTATCCTCGGGCAAGGTTAAGTGGCTGGCAGCACGAGTAAGATCTGCGAGTAATAAATCAAGTGGAAGCTCAGTATCTGATCAAACGGTACGTAGATATCAGTGTGGCAAGACAGATTATGCCGTAATGGGCCCTCTGGCAGAGAAATGTTAAAAGGTCCCCAACAACTCCTCCACAGGAGCAAGACGTCGAGACTGAAAGAGACACGAAGCAACCACAAACCATGCAGACGTGTCGTATGTGGTCGCTGTGTGTCCCTTTGTGGTCCTTCTTTGTCACTTTGTGGTTGTTCTGTTCCCCTTTGCGGTCGATTGTGTGTGTAGATATTTTGCATCTCTTAATAGTGATTATGCATCTCTTTGTAGACGTGTTGCATTTCTTGGTGGATGTTTTGTGTCCCTTTGTGGTCGCGTTGTGTTTTCTTTGCGTCTCTTTCTCCCCGAAAGAGACATTTGAGGGGAAGACATTTGCCCCATGAGCCCAGTAATTGATCAATAGGTGAGACAGCACAACCAAAGTGGAGTGCAGCAGTATTTCCTTGCATAGGGCAACTCACAAAAAGAATAAAACACCCGGTAGCTCATCAACAAATGTGATTATACTTCAGAAGTATAATGGAGCTGCACTATATGTATAAGATGGATTGACGGTGCAGAAATGAAAAGGAAATCAATCACACTTAAACTTTTTTTAGGCTTCCAGTTGGAAGCCTTTCAGTGATGAAGCTTAGACTGCATTTGGTTTTTGCACAGAAGACGTGTAGCAAGTGTTGAATAGGGCACCAAGAGTGTGCAAGTCACTCTCCAATGATAGCCGGGGTTTGTTAATTAAATTATCCAACGGCATTCAATTAGAGAGGGATATGTTCGGGAGTCCAGGATGAACAGAATGCACGAGCGTGTGTAGGCGGGTGGAAACAAAGAACATACTGTACATCAGAAAGAACCTCAACTTCAAATGTCATGTGGCAGTTTCATTGCTTCATTATTACACCACCACCACTGAGTCCATTCGCAGCTGATTACCTGACATGCATAATGCAAAAGATATGGCTATCATCGCTGACAACAAAGGACTGCAGTAGCTGAACCATATAACTCATTATATTCGCAAAGTGATACATTATTTATGTGCTGTACGGTCCAATATGGTGTACCTCACACACCGGATACACCAGCCTGATGTCTGCATGTCAGGTTGGAAATTGGCAGATTTTTCCAACCCCACCTCCATCTCCAACCAATCTCGACAGCCTCAACACTGTCAATCAATAATTCACAAGACCATAGAAATCCCTCAACACAATTAACCCAAAGCTGCACAATTACACCCACCGTCCACAGTAGAAACGGTGTATTGGAACATCTCTAAAGGATTAACACAATATTTAAGAGACTGAAACCTAATTTAAATTATTCTTTAGCAAATCAGAAATAAATGGTAGGCCGATTCCAACAAAAACAACAATCTTCCTACAACAAAACTGCTCTGAGTCAGCCTATAAAACATCATTATCCACATTCTGAAAAGCCATTTCCTGTGCTTTAATGGCTGGTTGAATAATTGCACTTGAAGGCGACAAGTGAAATTCTGTAGCCTTTCAAAATGATCGGAAACTGAATGAGCAGCTGTGTGGATGTAAAGTGCTTTTATTGCACAGTTTAAGTATTTATAATTCTGCACAAGCTAGAGTAAACATGCTGGATCTCATCATGGAGCTGACGCTGCAGCTGAATCCATACAGCGAGTATTTACGATAAGACTGTACAGTGAAGATATTACTTTATATGCATTCAAATGAAAAGTCAATCAATAGAACATGTAAGCTTCCCATCTGGACAGAGCAGAGATTTAAAAGGCTGGTTGGCTTTTAGGTCTAACGGTGAAAAGGTCACTTATAAATTGGCATGAACCTCTTTACCATGCATTAGCAGGGATAGAAGCCGACCTGAACAAAACGCTTAACTGAGCTTTGAAGATCAGGGCTTTTGAGTTTGCCGAATGTAGGTGCGTAGTATGGCAGTGGAGCAGTTCATCTCCCAGAGCCAAACAGAAAGACATGAGCAAGAGAAAAAGGAAGAAGAACTCTGCAAAAGGCGATTGAGCTGAACTGTCAACAAAGCCTCCGGGGGGCTGTATCAAAGATATCGTGCCACGAAGACAAGTAATACAGAGCCCAGCAGGTATTAAGGAGAACATATTTAATCATATGTGCAGACAAATTATCAGTCATCGACTCAAATTAATAATTTGTACTCTTGCACTACTTCATTTGCTTCCTGTAATTAATAATTCATGCCCTAAAATTACAGAATTGAGCCTTCAAAGTACAATTAATTCCTTGAAATGAATAGCACACTGCTCATGCAATTGTGGAGGGTGTTTCAGCAGTCCTTGCACTGTTTGCTGCATGGAGCACAATTCCTGCTGTGTATTGTATTCATATTAAAATGTCCCACCTGGGTTTAATAGGTTTATTCTGTTTTGCAAGTGAACCCACTATACAGATTTGTAAAGTCAGTTTGCAAGCTTTGCCCATTTCCACTACTTTAGTCAACAGCATGTGGTCCATTTCCATAACTACATTTCAGCTGTAATGACAATCATTTGTATTAAATGCTGCCAGTGGACTGTTACTGTACTTTGAAGAGAACAACTATATCTGCTACAGCAGTGTAAGCTTTAACATCTCATTGACAAACAGGAGAGATATTAGATACAAGTGAGTAAAAAGGGTTGCCAGGGAAACAGCGCTGTGGAGTCTCAGTCTCAATCTTTCATCCATCAAAATATTGGCTTATAAACGAGTCGCCGGCAGCATGTTAGATTCTGCACTGGATTCAAGGCTGGAAACCTGATCAGAAGACTCACATCCCACTGTTACATGCTTTAAAAAAGGACATGTAGAGCAGAATATAGTGAACAACACGGAGTTTGACGATGCGTTTGACACTACAGCTGTTCACTACAATAACGTGTGTGGTTTTCCATCACCGGCAGTTATCTAGGGATCCTCATTATTAAGATTGACAGGTCGTAAACTAAACAAGCCAACAATACAGCCCAGACCTGCATCCACCCTGCTATAAGCTGTCAGGGTCATCACAGGCCGTCAAGCTCGGACAGAAAATAGCCCATAGCAGAGTTTTAGTGACGGACAGCGACGTGGGTGACAAGCAAACGGTAATGCTGCTGCTGGCTCAACAGATTCTGGATGAGAGATGTAGAAAAAGCAGCAGCAGCAGCAGGTGATCAAAATGCACCGCTGCACAGACAGCACTCTGACTAAGTCCCTGATTAATTAGCGAGGTTAGGGCTGAAGCGTGGGAGGCTGGCGTGGGCTAACGTAGGGATGGATGAATGTATGTCTGTATTAAAGGGGGGATGGACGGGAGTAGGCGGCAGATGCTGATGTAGGGGGTGGATGGGCATTTTTTTTTTTTTTTTTTAAAGGGAGATCCCTGCACTGGTTTTCTGGTAGTTGTGGGGTGTGCAGCGAGCCATCATTAAAGCAGCCGATCAATGAAACAGTCGAGGGACCTGGATCACGGCTGCCAAATGACTACAGGGATCTGGGATGGGGGAGGTGCATGGGGATGGGGGAGGTGCATGAGTCAGGGGGAGGTGCAAACAGCAGAAATAAAAATGCATCAAGGGTCAGGATGACAAAAGGGGAAAGACCACCTGTCACTCTCTAAAAAAAGGTTCAATACCTCCCTGCAACATCCTCACATAACTTGTAGTCTGTAGCACATTACTAGCAAGGAAGACAGTCAGTCAAATCACTCCAATGTCTAGAAAGCCACATGAAATATTAACACCATGAAAGAGCCATCATTTCTTATTCAAGCAAAGGGTGTTACATCTTGGATGGGGTCTACATTTCACTGACGAAGAGACTCGGCTACATGGATGGCCTTTGTTTCATATAAAGATTACATAGAAAGTATGGTAAATGAAGGAAATCAATGGAAATTCCTCTTACCGTGATTCATCCTGCCTCAGTGATTTTCATATACTGTAAGTAAAGTATTATCATTGAATCATGTTTCAAGGATTGGTGCCGATACCGATTAAGTCTGAGAAAGACATTTGACCATTAATGTTGTTTGATGTCGCAATATTATGACTTGTTAGGAATACAATGAAATTAATGTTACTTTGATTTTAGTGTACTTAAATACCACAAATTGCAACAACAATTTAAAGTGCATTTTCCGCAGACTCTATTGTGACAAAACAATCCCAAATTGTTGTCTTTGCAGATTGTTGTCTTCGCAGATAAAAAAAAATGGCCTATATTTTTTTCCTTTTAACTGATGTTTGCCATTTATAGGAGAGGATTGACATCAGCTTTGTATTGGTATTGACAGATAGACTGAATTTAGGAGTCATCAGTGCAAGGGATCAATATCAAGCAGTGTGATTGGTATGACTCAGAGCTGGATTTGTACGCTGCGAGGCCTTTTACTAGTCCAAAGAAATGTTTCCAACCAACCACCTTGACTTCAACGTACTGTACTGTATTGAACTTGATTCAAGGAACTAGAGTGTGTGTAAATATTTCTCTGTAATCAGACTAAGTATACGGACAGGTTTACATTTCAGTACAGATAAAAGGTCGGCGAGAACTGAAGTGAAATAGAACAGCCAAATAAACTCAAGATACCACCATTGAAGTCATTCAGACAAGTCAAATCAAATTACTAATTAACTATGATAAACGGCAGGACTGAACAGGGTTTAAGTAAATGAATTAACGCCATTGCAAGAATGGGAAGTGTTTGGAATGTAAGGTGCGAAAGGCCAACAAAAAAAGGCTTAATCTTGCAGACATCCACGTTTGAGGATACGTTTACACTCTATGGCATTTCTTCTGAAAGCCGCTCTGACAGGCCCTGAAGAAGACATCCCCTGCTAGCTTTGCCGTGCTGAGGCCTGCCCCCCCCCTCCTCCTCCTTCACAATGCGTGACACAGGATTAGCTTTCATTAGAGAAGGCGCTGTAATCAGCTTTGGAGCATAGCAGAGACGGAACAATGGAGGAGGCTGAAAGGATCTGGAAGATGAGGTGCTATGGTGCATGCTCGTCTTTATGCTAGATATTCCCAGAAATGAAACCTGTGGCATGTAACAGCCAGATGATTTCATAGCTACAGTCATCTGCCTATTCCGCAGTGTTATGTGCTACGCCTAAAAGACTGCTATCGTGACAACATGCATGATGGCCACATGCTAATTGCTTCACTTGTAATTTCAGGGACCTGACGCAACAGACCGCTATAAGGGGCTGTCGAACTGCCAATGAGCTTTTTAAGGGCAATAGATTTGGCTGACATCCTGTTTAGGCATTTCCCGACCAATTATTTTCAATATTGATTATTGGTTAATCGTGTATTCTATAACATTTCTGGAAAAGTTAAAAATATCCATCCCAGTTTCTTTTGTCAGTCCAACACCCAAAGATATTCAGTTTATTGTTATATAAAAACACAAAATCAGGAACTCTCTATACGGCTAGAAAATAAATATAATTTTCTGCCAATTTTAAAAGAACAATTACTTGTTTATCTACGTTTTTCTGTCGATGGACTCATCAATTAGTCGCCCAATCATTGCAACTCTATTTGCTGTCTCCAGACATTGACAAAGGAAGGTATAGGCCTGGCTGTACAGACCAGTGAATCCCTGGTTTCATCAATGTAGGTCCATTTATTCATAATTTCTCTTGTTCAAGCAAGAACATGAGCTTACATCGAAGACAAGGAAAGCAAAGCAATTTGCACAAATCTATGCTCTGGGGGTCAACTGGCCATTCGCCAGCTTTAGTCTTTGTACTGCACAAGTGAGATCAAGTATATGATCTGTCATTGATAAACTGCACACAGAAGCAAAAATCCAATGTTCTCATATTGCAGATATGACACCTGATCACTACCCTTAATTGTCATTCATAAATCAAAGGCTACCCATAGGGTCTGGGATATCATGTGTCTGGTTTAGGTCTCAACGTTGGCATCTCTCTGAAGAGCTTCAAGGCTACAGTTTCAACCTTTTCTTGAGACGGTAAACAGAAAGGTCAGGCAGCTAAGGAGGGATTGGTGGGTGTGTTTGGGTTCCAGTCTGGACCAAAACCTGGCCCTACACGTGCACAGAACCACCTTTGTGCGAGTCCTTCAGCACTCTCCGTCTTGCTGTCAACTGGCGCTTGTGTTGGGAAGGACTGACGACACCGGTCTATCGAGAAGAACATGTGTCCCCACTAACCCCAGAGCGCAGGCCTCCACTTTACAAAGCGTTCCTGTTGGAGGCTTGTTCTTTGAGTGGGTACTGACATGCGGCCGGTCAGCTAGACACGATACAGATACACTGTGTGCAGTTTAGCTTGGGTTCACTACTAAGTTAAATATGTAAAACTCAATACTTTGATGATACCATAACGGGGAAGTCAAATATATTGCAGAATGCATCCTCAATTAAATTGACTAGCAAACTAGTCCTACATGTCTCAACTGGAATTAGTTTTTTAAATGCTGATGAATGTTTTATCCATTTCACAGCCTGTTACACTCAACTGCCATATTGTGGCTCCTTTTTCAGCCACTTTTAAATATTTTAATCCACACATGTGGAACACAGAACACTGACAAGGAGTGTGAGCTGGCAGAACACATAAGGTGCATGTTTTAGGGTGTGTTATGTCTTGATCATGGTGTATAACCCGAAATATAATCAAGGATGGAATCTACATAAGATTTCTTGAACATAATACATATCTGGCTGACACCAGCAGGAGGTCAAGTCCTGACCTAAGTGGTACTACCACCATTAACTGAAGTTAGAAATCTAGACAGATTATAATTACACAACTCCAATTCAAAAGAATACCATCTAAAACTATACAGTATACAATAGAAAGACGTTATTACATTTCAGAAACTCTGAACTGACTTCAGTGTTTTCTGTCTTCATTCACAGCTTGCCTCTGAGATAATATGCCTCGACAGGCGTGATCGCACCTCCCAAGGAGGGCTCATTGGCAGCAGAGATGTTGGCATTTCAGAATGCAATTACTAGACGCATACAGAGGGGAAGGCCAGTCTATATTTGCACCTACAATCGGTAAATGGAGCACACAAGACTTCCGCCTGACCCAAATAAACCACTACCTGAACTTTAGATAACATTCCTCATCATTAATTAACCCTCTTCCCTTACACGTCTCTCAGCTGGGGAGGTTACCTGCTCGACATGAAAGGGAATACCTCCCCGCTACTATCACAGTCATATGTGAACTGGGGCAAACCCTCTTAAGCAAACTAGAATAGCCCCATCACATATGTGAAATGGCATTCCTCAATGCTGTGTCAAAAGGACAAGGGAGGGTCAGAAATGTCATACGAAGCTACAAATATCTAATTTAAAAAAAAAAAAGGTAACAAGGGATTGGAATTTGAGTATAATAAGACATTGAATATTGCAACGATCAACTTTCTGGCATTGCTAGCTTGTGTCATGGAGACCCATGGCTGAGATTTCATTTCTGGCAGACTGACTGTGGTTCTTCTGAGGGACAGGTGGTGAGGCAATGTGATGGCGCAGTCAGACACCTCCTCCCACCTCTTGCCAAGACAACAAGGCCCCTAAGAGTCCCCTTCCTTTGCATTCACTTATTTCCCCCCCCTTGCCCACACCCACCTCTCAGGCCCATCTCTGTATCTAGGCCATGACTGTGCGGGTGTGGTGGGTTCTCCTGCCAGCAGGTAGACATGACTGCCAAGAAAGAAAAGCAAAAAAAACGATACTGGGCTCGAATATGAGGGAGGGCAACAAAGGAATTACTTCTATAAAGACCAAAGGATTTCTGAGTCAGCATGGGATATAACTCCACATCCATCACACACTCCTTGTCTGACCATTCGCGGCCCCCTGGAGGAGCTCTGTGTATCAGGAGAAGCTGTGACGGAACCCCTGAAGTAGCTGCTACTGTATTATGCAACCCTTCTGGGCTAAAAGTGGCTTTAAAGTAAATCATCCTTCTCTGCCGCTGGCCTGACCTCCGTATTGCAGAGAAAGCACTTTTAAAATTCACTAGCAGAGTATTATGCTGAAGGCACCATCTGTGCAGGCTTTCCTAGAAGCTTTGAGATTAAAGGCAGTCAAAGCAACACATTTGAAAAGCCATCTCTGCGTCCAATCAAAGATAAGAGGTGTAAGTAAGGGCCGGGGCCTCTATTAAGCTCTAGGTGCTGCTGGGTAGTGTGGGTCAAGCTGTAGAGGACTGCTTAGGTCGTGCCCTTGATCCCTTCAGGGACACACAGGCCTGCTACAAAGGTCATGCGTCCTCCAGGATCAGGTCAGTGAGTAGGTTGAGGAGTCAGAGAGGGACACTTGACAGCTTGACTGCCTGAAGGGATCCTCGTCTCCCAGACTCTCCTCTGCTGTGGTCAAAGGCCTTCTGCACATGCACATCTTTTTATATACAGACCCGATAATCAACTTCTTTGAAGGTCTTTACTTCTGTGAACTTTTTAAGACATTCCCACTTTGTACACTCCTCCGCTTTGCCTCACATGGTGCCTCATTTATTAGAATTACATTTTAGTCACCATTATAAATGTATAATGACTGAACATGCAGGACATTTTGAATTGAATAACTGTATTTAAATAGGGTTAAACCTTTCCTTTTTACAAACATAAAACAATACGCTGCTCTTTGTCATGGATGTTTGCTGATTTGTATCAAAAGCAGATATGCTTTATAAAGACATCTCATGCAGGGCTGCATCCTTATGTGGAAGTGAATAGCCCTGTACTACATACACCATCTGTTTGACTGAAAAAAAAGTCTCTGCCTTCTTAGTTTACAAAATAAAAAGTACTCCACCAATTCTTACATCTAAAAAGAAATAAAATGGATTGGATCTACTGTCTGTCTGCCAACGTTAATATCAGGAGGAGTCTGAAATTGAAATAAAGCGTGAATTTGGTCTGGTGGGGAGGGAATGCTAAATCGATTAGAGTCTTGCCAATTTGCTGCTGAAGAGCTGGCTTAAAAATCACTTGGAGATACACTATCTGCCGGCTGACGGGCAGATTGGTACCTCGATTTGGCCGTCCCAAAGGCTTGCCACATTCCGCCATGGGGATCGGATTACGTTCTATACAGGGAGATGAGGCTAAAGCATTATGGGTGTGTCGGTCTTACAACTTGGGCCTGACACAGTCGGGCAGCAGCGTGAGCAAGTGAGTGTGCAAAAAGGAGTAAAGAGACATGCTGAATGAAAGGCAGACAGTGGAGACAGGAAGTATTGTAGTCATGGTTGAAAGCAGGGATGGCTGAACCGCAGCTAGAAGAAAAAGACAAGCAATATGTTCTTGGATGTTGGAAGCTGGAATACATGACAGAACAGGGACAGACAGAGAAAGTAGTCAGTTTGCAGTATTTTTATACTGAGTGAAAAAATACTGTGCTGACTTTAAGTAACCGTCTGGCCGAGTAGAAAAGCTGTCAAAGAAATGGCACTCCTTAGTCTTCTTTAGACTGTGTCATGGACATACCCGTACTTGTGTTCACAGCAGTGACTGTGTGCCAGTGAGCTGGTGTGTCACTCCAAAAACCTTGCCAGTTTCTGTGGGGGCTGGGCCACTATAAAAAAGGCCTACATAATATGGCAAAGCAATGAACAAGCTGCCAAAAAACACAACAGCTAGCGAGCATGTGTGTGTGTGTAGGACTTGGGTGTGACAACGGCAATTAACACAGAGTGGAGATTAGCTTGGTTTCATGGTTCAGTTTTAAGTAAGATTTGAACAAATAACATTCAGAATCCCTGGTATGGGAGGTTCCTACTACTTCCTTTGAGGTCGACATTGTTTTGAGTCATCGTCGCACGTATATACACACAAACACATGTATGAGCATGCACAACAATGATAGCTCGTCCATCAACTACATTCTACTGAGAAACAGGATCTCTGCATACAATCAATAGAGCCAAATGCAACTGCTCATCAGTGGCAGGCCCATTTGACATCAAAAAGATACAATAGGAGTCACTGCCTTGACTCCTAATGGTCTGATGGGGAGCGGGGCAGCAATAAAGCTCAAATGATTGGTCATTGTAATATATGACTCCCTGGCGTAGTTTGGACAGGCACAAAATCAATCGGAGCCATGGGACACACTAACCTCTCCACAATCTGGCTAACAGAGGCACGGTGTGAACTCAGACTGATGAGATATCAGTTTGCAATTTCAGCGTGCTTCCCTCCGCCTGGCAACAGTGGACCAAACTCTTCACCCCCACATGTCACACTGCTGCTAAGATAAGGTTAAATCCTTGCAGAGACATTAAGTTATTTTTAAGATATCCTTTAGCAAAATGCTCAGAATGATTTTAAGTTCAGCTGGTTAGCAATGAGGCAGTGTGTAAGTCTTGAGCTTTTACTTGTTGAAACACTGTCATTCTGCTTTCTTCTTTAGGTATTCGGACAAACACTAGGGGAAATACTCTAATATAAATTAATTCTTACTTTAACCGAGATACATTTAGCAGACTACAGCAGAGAAAATATTACTAAGGGCCAACTGCCAGTATCAAATGTCCTTTTTAAGTTGACCCTGGGGCCTGATACAAGAGACAAAACATGGTAACAAATACATGCCACCTCTACAGTATGTCCACCCCCACACACACCTCAGTCACGACTCTCTGCCTGTGGTCAACCTCTGCAGAGTGTTTTGAGTGAGTGGGCCAGGCAGCGTCCCCCTCTCTCTCCTCTCCACGTGGGCAGCAGTGACTGAGAGGCCTGCCATCATCAGCTCGGGGAAAACTTAACCCCTTTCTGCTTGGTTGCCTTACGACACATTGGCAGGTCTAATGCAGAATTCCCTATAATAAAAAATAACCCTATCCTAAACTTCAATGCATTTTTAAATGGAAGGCCTGATTACTAAAAAATAAATGTTATCCAACATCAGGAAGTGCTGTCTTGTCCACACAAATACTAATCACCAAAACAACATCCTGTCAAGTCAATTATAGAACAAGCTGACATCCAATGAAAGAGGTTTTTTTCCAATGTTAGACTTCGACAAGCAGACACCAACCAAATTCAACACCACGTGGAATACGGGGGTTCACTTTCAGCCAGGTGGTCTATAATTAACGCGTGTGAATGAGTGTAAATAAACCTTGGGGCCTCGACTCACCTCCAGCTGTATTTGTATAGCTGGAGTTTCTCTCGCGTCCACACACTGGGTGCTTTAGCTAGTCAGCTAACGACACCTGAAAGAAAGGAAAAGTACCCCAGGGTTGTCTTTTCGCAGAGCAGTGGATAAACAGAGGGGAACAAGGTGGCATACATTCAGTAATTTACCCATCTGTAATTAAGGCTCTCACCAATTAAGCTCAATTTTGTTCATTTGCTTAATGGAGCTGAGAAGTTAAGAATAAAAACACCTTATTTTTTTAAAAGGCTCCATGCAGAACTCAAGGGCAAAATATATGTATTTTTCTAAGATGCTAAATCATATTGTTCGAGACAGCAAAGTGGTTCAATTTTCCTTATTGTTGCCCCCACTGTTCGTCGAGGCTTTAATGAAGTATATCCATGACACTTGATTAAAAGTATTGATTGGTCTGATAATTAAAAGGAGCCGTGTGTACAACATGATCTTTCTCCTTGTCTGATTAAATCTGTCCGGCAGTAGATTCATTTCCCAAGCCGCAGCTCAAATGATGAAGTGGTTAATAAAAAAGGTGAACTCTCCACTGTGTTCTTTCATAGAGCGGCAAACAACCGGCAAGCTGGTACACACAATATTCAATACGTGTCCCACACTTCAAAAAGGTCTGCTGGTTTATATTAAAAACCTACAAATGCTGAATATGCTATGAAGCCTGTGAGTTTGCAAAAAACACTCAGCAAATTGTCTGAATGCACCGTGCAATGCCATGTTGGCTCCTTCTGTTCTCTGTGCCTAAGCTTCAGCCATCGTCCAAATTCGCCAAAATAAAGCTGAAATGTACTGCATTACAACCTGAAGACAACTTTGTTAATGCTTGTAATATCACTGATTATGACATACTCCCTCATAGCCATGATGCCGGATGAAGTGTTTAGGTTGTGTGTGTCTTCGATGTTCCCTTACAAACATGCCTGCCTACTGAAAATGAAAGAAATCTGCATATTCATCACTTCTTCATAGGAACATGTTCAATGTGTGTGTGTGTGTCAACAAGTACCGATGCCGGCATGATAGCAGAGAAGAGGCAATCTCGACTAGACAGTTACCATGAGATATTGCCCATGTCACCCCCCCCCTTCCACCCCCCGTTACATGCACTGAGTCAATGAGCCAACACAAGAGTTACAACATCCCCCCCCCCCCCGCTGTGGTGACTTTTCTCTGTTTACTAATCTACTATTTACAGGACGCCCGCAGATGGCTTTACTCATTTTACCCATATTTAAATACAAACCACCGCCTGGCACAAGACAGGAGTGTGTGTGTCTATGTTTGCTTCTGTCACCCAGCAGCATGCACGGGCTTGTCCAAATGCACTAAGACAAGCCTCCCATTGAGCAGACAGGTATGCTTTCACCACAAGAAACCTCCTCCTTGTAATAGAGTCAAGTATAGCAGGAGGCAAAATACTGTTCAAACTGGAGGAGATTTGTCCTCAATAAAACAAGATTACTGTGTTTCATTCTGGAGGCACAACACATTATTCAGTGGCACTAGAATGGTTTCTCATTTAGCATGCGGTTTGAGGTGGCTGTGTGTGTGCATACCTGTGGGCTGGGGATAAATAAATATTCAGGAAATGAAAATGTAAACAGAGTGCATTTCTCCGCTTATGATAAAGCTCGGGGTTTTAAGGTTCCGTTCATTGCACTCATGCATTGATTATAAATGATGCAGGTGTATCAGAACTAATCGGTTGAAAAGAATGAAACAATGTGGCTTTAGTTAGTGGGTCATTTTCTTTCTGGGTGTATCTTCTAATAATTTTTTATAATAACTGATGCTGTATTTCACAAACAAGCACTGCAACCAAAAAATCCCTTAAGTTAGGGATCCCTACAGAAAGAAAATTGGATGCAAAATATACAAATTCACATATTCTAAACTTTGCTAAATTAAATAAAACGTCAAATCTATGCATCCTTATCAGTCAAATTGGTACTGTCACTACTGCTTGTGTTGCAATAACCATATTTTTTTGTAATGTTGTGATGACAAAATTGGAACATAGTTGGACTACTTTTATAAAGCATTTTTTTAATTGTTCTTTCACATGAATTTCCGCAGTAAAAAAAGAAGGGAATGCTTTTGATATCAGATGTGTAAATAGATTTTTTTTGTCCGTTTCATAAACAGCTAAATTAAATAGATTTTTCATCCTGCAGAATTATTCTGCTGCGTTTTCCAATTCACCTTAGCGATAATGACAGCCTCCTTTTTATTTCACATTTGCAAATCAGAATGTAATTTACAAAGCCAATTATGCAACAACAATAAACACTCCTGAACCAAATCATCATTCACCAAGTAGTTACTCGATTAATCTGTTAAAGCCAATGATTCACAGCCCTTGACAAAGCATTTGCTCTCAACAACATTTGGCAACAGTCCCTTGACAGATGGTTTTTCTAAAAGTGAGTTCTGAAATAAATCCACTTCCTAAATTAACTCAAAGTGACCCATGCTCTCGCTAAGGTGCATGCATGCATACATGAGTGTGTAGACTGTGTCCCATTTCTTGTGGCTTGAGGTGAGAAAGCAGATTTAGTGCTCTACTGGCCTCTCGAATAACCCCCCCCCCCCCCAGTTGCTCCCAGTTCACTGGGTTAGCCTCTCCTCCCCCACACTCACTGGGCTGGCTGCCATCATGCAGTAACATGTGTTGTAGACCAGTGGTTCCCAAACGGTGTGCCGTGAGGCAAGTCCGGGTGTGCCGTGGGATTTTGTGACAACCATACGTTATTATTGCAATATACAACTACACAAAAATAATTATTTTTTAATTTACTATATCAGTACTTTGTATGCACTCATTTCACAATACAGAGGCAAACTCTATACCTAAAAACAATTCTTTCAAAAAAAAATCCTCACAGAACCCCATATTTCGCTGTTAACGCAGTTGCAGGTGGGAATTATAAGACCGTGACACATCGAAGGCTGAAGGACAACATTAAAACAGAGAAACACGCAAGAGGGAAAATGGAGCGCTTTCTTGTGCGGAGCAAACCACCAACCACCAGTGCAGACTGCCGACAACCCACCACCGAAAGAAAAGAGGAAAAAAACTGTCAGCAGACCGTATCATGAAAGTTACCTGTCTTATGGCACTGCAGGCGAGCGGCAGATTTTCCCTACAAATAGACGAATCTACTGACATAAGTGGGGCTGCCCAACTTCTGGCAAACGTCAGATATGTTGATGCTGACTCTATCAAAGAGACGTTTTTCTTTTGCAAAGAAATGGAAAGCCATACTACGGGAGAAGAAATATTCAGGGTAACTAATAACTATTTAAAAGAGAACAGTCTGACCTGGAATATGTGCGTCAGT
Source organism: Trematomus bernacchii (assembly GCF_902827165.1). NCBI lineage: Eukaryota > Metazoa > Chordata > Actinopteri > Perciformes > Nototheniidae > Trematomus > Trematomus bernacchii. Next base: position 2,235,098 of record NW_022987685.1, read on the forward strand.
CTTTGCACAGATGCGCGGCAAGCATGACGGGGAGAGTGAAAGGATTTATTGCTAAGGTGAGAGCACAAAACCCACATATCGTGACAAACCACTGCATTTTGCATAGAGAGGCATTAGTTGCCAAACCATGCCCCCGGAGTTGACTGAGGTGCTGAATCAGGCTGTGCAGATGGTGAATTACATCAAATCAAGGCCCCTGAAATCTCGCCTCTTCTCCCAGCTGTGCGCCGAGATGGGAGCAGACCACCAAAGCCTGATCCTCCACAATTTTTTATTTTGTGACCCGTCTGGTTTAAATGAGTGTGTTGCTGCTTTGATGAAGCCTAATTTGATAAAGTTTCAAATTAATTTCTGAAATATTTCGTTAATAAATATTTCATGAGTAATATAGTTGTCTTTGTGACATTTTATTTGGCATTAGTAAATAATTATGCACATTTACAGATATTTTACATGATACGAGTGATAACACGTGTTATAAGGGCTATTTTGCACAATAGGTGTGCCTTGAGATTTTTACTTGTCCTTTGGTGTGCCTTGGGCACAAAAAGTTTGGGAACCACTGTTGTAGACACTGCATTGATTGATTTGTGATCTAATGACACAGAGCTCTGTCCCTATTCCAAATCACTTTTGTTATCCACTGTAGCGGACATTAGGGCCGTGTGTTGGTGTCTGCTATCCATTAATATGCTGAGTGTTTGTTTAAACGGAGGTTGATTTCTACCAAACTCGATGGTGGTCTCTAGCAAACTGATGCGTCGTATCTGTTTTTCTGCAAAATTATACTTTGGTGGTTGATAGGAGCGCATGTAAGGCATCTTATGATGATTTGAACAGTTCAAATGCTTGTAAATCCACAAACTGTACTCATAGGATTAGCAAAAGTCTAAAAATGACAAGGTAGGTAAACAAGATCCAACATCCATTTGTTCACATGAATTAGCAAGAGCAGCAGCTAATGCATGGAGTCAGATTACAACCTCAGAGCAGAGCCGCCTTTATCCCCCTATATGGAGCTTAATCTGTCCAAATCCGCTGCTTTGCCATGCCCTAAATCCACAGCAGAGCCTAATTCCTCTTTAATCTAATGAGCGGTAAAGGTGCACTTACTCTGGTTCAGAGACCACAGTATCTGAGCATCACAACACAGGGAGTTCAGGTCATGATTCAATATAATAATATCAAACACGGCAAAAAGAATGTCCTGCGTCACAGCAGATACAGGACAGGCTTGTTTGGTTATCCTCTTGTCACTCACAGTTTCTGCTGAAGGCGACATTTCCGGGTCGAGATGCTTGAGTGGACCGCTGTCAAAAGATGCTGAGGAGGAGGTGTCGGCCCCCCCAGCCACCGGCATACAGATCCTCACACACCAAGCAGACATGACAGCAAGCAGGGAGAAGGCTTCCCTGAAGACTTACTCTGACTTTTTTTTTTTCAGAAAACTTAAAAACAGAGAGCAACACACACTCAATCTGAATCCTGCGGGCCCATTACTGAAGACAAGATTGAAGCCTGTAGAGAAAAACCTGATAATCAATTAAGGCTGGCAGCTGAAGGATGGACCAATCAGCAAACTCTGCCGCACAATTAATAATAATCGTGTTCATGACTTTTACTCCCTCAAATAATTAAACTTCATTGGATCTGATATTGACAGCTTGCTATTTAAGCAGCTGCTCTGGTGCTGAAGATCAAGCACTGTCTGTTCACAGGTCAACCAATCACAGGCTCCAATTACCCACGCTGCTTCTTCCACGCACAAGAAGAGTATCGTCACTTTCACCTGCCTGTATGCATCTGAAAGCTGCATACATCAGAGTTATTAGCCGTTTAAGTGTTTTGAATTTATCTAGGGATTATTCATTATTTTTAAAAAGGGATAAAAGAGTAGTTCTGTCTATAAAATGTCAGCAAATGCAAATCACAATTGCCTGAAGCCCCAAAAGACAGTTAAATCGCTACTTTTGTCCAACCCACAGTGATAATAACATACCACAAAGACATGCAGCAAATTAGCAAAATAAGAGGGTGGGGAAAAAAAAATGTTGGGGAATTTTTGTTTAAAAAAAGAAAAAACTACTGACCATAATCGGTACTGGCATTCACAAGCAGAACATAATACTCTAAAAGCTAAACGGAATAAGCTACAGAAAATATACAACAATATATTCAATAATTTGATAGACTAGAAATGCTGAGTATTCACCATTACTAAATCAAATAAGGCAACTCTCGCAGAGAAGAGCAATTTGCTCCATTAGATACAAAAACAATCTAATGCAGTGTTTTGCAGTTATCAGAATCTTTCTATCCTCAGATGAACGCTTACATTTCCGGGCAGCCAGCACATCGCATGAAGACAGTTTGATCATCTATGCGCTTTGTCCTCATCTCACAGAGCAGTATATAATGGCCATTTTTCAATCTTCATTCTAATTGACGGTCTTGCAGAAGAATAAATGATGTGGCAAAAACAGACTCAGGATGCAGCTACTGACAATTTGATTTGCCCAGGATTAGTAACACCAATTACCTTCTGACTTCACCAAAATATAACAGACACTTTTCACTGAAATTGTAACTTCCCAAACTACAGACACAGCCGACTGGCACTGGATTGAAATCTCAACAGCCGCAGCAGTTATTATAAATTGCTTAACTTTAATCGTATTGCCATGCAAATAAAGCTAATGACGGGTTTTATGAATGCTAATGAGGATATATTAGTGAGGACGATGACTACCTGAGGGAAATCCTGACAAATGGTAATGTTACCTCTCGTTATTACACCGTCTTTGTACCTCAGGTGATGGCACACAGTATGAACATAAAGCAGAATGATATGCAGATGATCATATGTAAGGCAGGGATCAAGTATGTGGCATTACTTAATGTTCTGTTCTATAAATGACCCGGCTCTCCTGCTGGGATCAGTGGCTGGCATTGCGCCGCTGTCACCACCAGCGTCTCTCCGACCCACGCATGTCTGAGCATGGGGGCCTCTCCTCAAAAGTCAAATGTCAGATGTTATCCATCCCCACTCAGAGAGGAGGACCCACCATCGGGGGCCCGGCTTCTTCCCCAGCGACGGAAAAACACCATTACTGAGCATGTTTCGCTTTGGAGCATGCTGGTTGTCATGATCGCACCATGACGACCATATTACTAACTGTGGATTTATTTCATATATAACTGAGGGTTGCTTTGGTACAAACATGCAGAGAAAGATTTCCACATTCAGTCGTACAAAAAAAAATGTATTGGCAATATTTATATTTTCAAAGAAAATACAAATGTTAAATAGTAATAGAAAAAATGCAATAATACCATTTTGATTGCTTTTCAAGCAAAAGTGTGGGGAAACAGTTTTTTTATCTGGTTTTCCTGATTAGATTTAGTATTAAACTAACTATTTTGGGGGTTTTGGATTGTGAATAAAAAATTTGGTTTGGTCTGAAATTATTTTCTTAATTTTATACTGTATTCTGACAATTCATGGACCAAAGATTAATTGACAACAAAGCTGAAATAATGAGTCAACTAATCCATTAGGCAATTGACAGAATAATGTTTCAATAATCGATTAATTGTTGAAATAATTGTTTTATGTGAGAATCCTCCAAATGTTGCATCAATATAGAGATTTGCTGATTTATATCATATTAAAGTGAAACAAGACACTAATAGACATCACTTTGGAGAAAGTTGGATGGAAATGTTTCACTATTGTCATACAATTTATAAAACTAATGATTCATCAATTCATCTAGGAAAGTAAAAGAAAAAGACAAAAGACGTCATGATATCAGGATTGTCGCTTGGGTAACTTAATCCTAGTTTAAACGTTGTTTAGCCAGATGCAACAGTCAACAGCGGTGTGAGCAGCCTTTCATTAAATCACTGGCTAACATGCACCTGATGGAGCTCATTAAACAGAACGGCTTCATGTTCCAAATTGCTCATATTTCAGCTTCAATCCATCTTTCTGAAAAGTACGCAATTTCTCCTGCCTCAGCCGATTACACTCTTATGAGTAATTACTCTGCGGCAGAGGCTTTCAGCGGCATTATGATAATGTTTCTGAAAACAGGTGGATGCAAAGCACTTAAGTTGGACTGACACCCTGTAGCAGGGCAAACTAGGCAGCTGAAAACAAATGACTTCACACCTATAGCCTGCAGTTATTTTGGAGAGGTGCTTTGTACACAGCCAGCGTCTGTGTTGTCATAATACTGATGCATTACCAAAACACAGACTTCTCCAAACTGTAACGAGTTACTTTGCTGATCTCAACATCAGGTTGGAGATTGAGCCCTAGAATCTGAGCTCTCAAGATTCCCTGACAGTGTCTCTAAATGGTAAATCGATTCTTTTTAACCTGATTAAGCCAATAGCAGAGCTTCCCTGAGTGTAGAGCAGAGAATACAGTCAGGAGGTGCAGTACGATGGCATCTCCTCAGCGTGACAAAGGGAAAAGTAGCTTCAGATCCAACACGACCGGCCAAGTCTCCCAGTGATAATGTTAAATCTCTTAAAAAACCCATACTTGTCAAATCTATTTTTCATTAGCCTTCAAGTTGGTGGAGACTGTAGGGGGATGATCTCTTGAAATATTCATCACAGAAGAGACCTGCTGTGACTCTGAACCCCTTTTCCTGAGCAAAATGTAGCCACAACACAACTGGTTAGCTGTGGACTTGCTACAGAGAAGACTTGTCATTTAGTTGAACATTAATTCAGTTTCAAATGGCACTAGCTAATGAAATCAATGATAAATATGTGATACAGCGCGAGGCAGAGCTCAGGCTTGTCTTTAATAAAGTCAATGATTCCAGTCATGGGCTTTTGAACACTGTAGCGCTGCCTTTCTCAGCAGAATATTGATGTTTAATGGTCAATGATCTAATCATTTCAACTGGTTGAACCTTTGCATCTGAGCCTGAATACAATTACTCAACGATTCCCTCCACAAACTGATGGCTGCACATGCCTGTTGTGGTGTACTGGAGGGGGCGAGGATAATGCATTGCAACTAGTGCTGCTGGATGACAACCAGCAAGCATAAAAACACATTCTGTCATGTTAAATCTAACTAAGGGAAGGCTTTGGGTTTGCCTTCCAGCATAATAAATTGGAAGGACATATAGTGCTCATATTCTAACAGACATTGGCTTTAACACTGCAACTTTAAGTGTGCTGCGTTTTGTGTCAACATAAGATGACATGAAACTGGGCAGGCTGCACTGCTCCTGCTGAGGGGTAGGTCCACTTGATTATGATCTTTACTGCATTATTATGGTACACTGCAAAGGTGGAATGTCAGACCTGTAAAATGCACAGGCAGGAAGAAGCAGCACATATGGCATGAACACTGAAGGCACACGATAGCTCCATCATACTACGTTATAGGCAACATCCAGCAGTATTATGCAATGGTAAAAAAAGAAAAGAAGGAGCCCTGGTAAAAAGTATGCTTGGTGATGCATGAGGGGAAATCGCCCAGAGGTTTGAATGCACTGTTTGTGCCATATCTGCATGCATACTGTAACGCTGTGAGGAACCAAACGAGCATGCATCTGGCAAACTGCTGGCTCAATAATGAAAACAGTGCATGTACAGACAAGCGGACAGCCAGAATGTGACACATTTCTAGAAAAAATATTGCTCTGGTCCACAAAGTGGAGTTAGCCTCACTTCCTAGTTTACTGCTGCTGTCATAGCTCGGCTAACACCCTTCTTCCTCCATGGCCAGCAAACAATTTTCGTCTACATTTCTGCTGCTGCTACGAGCGTGAATTCTTCAAGTGCTGCTCAGAGCTGTGGCATGAAAAATGACACTTACATTTCACCACCCCTGTCCGTCGTAGATAACTTCGGTTCATCATTCGGCTTGTTTTCGGACATTTCCAGTGTGGTATAATATTGAGATATAGCAGAAATGAGAAAACGGTCCCTGCGTTGCTCCTGCCGAACAACTCTTGAGTCTATCCGAGAAAAGAGACCGCAGTGATCTCACTCGGTCCTGTCAGCGGCCAAAAATACTTGCAACAGGGTTACAATTTCACTGCTGGTGCTGTAGGAGCTGCTCTGTCTGATTTACTGTTACTCTGTATCAAGTTGTCTGAGCGCAGTGTGCAGTCAAACATGCTAACCCGCAGGACCCGCCCCAAATCACAGCGACGATTTATATTGGCGGAGAGCTGCAACTGTACATTCACTTTCATCGAAGGGCTGTGTTCTGTGTCAGTCTGGCCTTGAGTGAATAACTGTATTAATAACTTGTATAATATTTGTAGCTGGGTAAGCATAATACATATGAATCAACAATGCTAAACCAAATAACGTGTTTACTGTAATATGTCCACAAAAGCAGATACTATATTACATTAAGCACAACATGGTCTATGTATTTGGAACTAGGAAATATATGGAAGCCTATTTTGTCCAGAAAAAAACTGATGAAAGTGAAAACAGAGGATAATTAGGAATAGAAATACAGCAGAAAATCTCGGTAAAAGGGGAGAAAAAGCGGCTGACATGTGACAAACAGATTCAAATGAAGGAAAGGATCAAGCCATAGTTTATTGCTGCATCCAATCCATTTTCTTTCAAAGCATATATATTACAGCAATACACTCTTATGAACATTTATTTAAATGTGCCATTGTAAGCCAGTTGGTTGATTTTTCAACTGCAGTTTTTTGGCAAGACCTTCTTTGATCAATGAACATTTAGCTTTAAGCTGAATTATGTCAAGTTTATTAGATATATAGTAACATTATGAGATACACAGCCACAATCTATAAAACCTAAATATTTTTCAGATAATTAGACGAGATGAAAAGGCAAAACTTTGAGATACTAACTAAAAATCCTAAGAATACAAATACTAAATAATGACATGGTAAATAAAATATCTTTTTAAATGTTTGCCATAACTGACCTGTCTTTTACTGGTCAAAATCGACTTATGTAGATCAGGCTGCCACAAACTTTATAAATATTTTATCCAATCTTAGCGAGCTATGCACCTCTAATTAAAAAGGAACCTTTCCATGAAATCTGCTAATTTCTGTTCATAGTTCCCAGAGGATGAATCCTGAGAGTTTCAGTGACCTGCTGTTCTTTCTCATTTGAATTCTCAAATACTTTTCCTCTAGTGCCCCCCTCAGGACCAGAGGTGCAGTGTCAGTCCTGCTTACAGTGATGATGATAACGTATCTCACTCACTGAGGTCAAGTTGCACTCACTGCAGATCCAGAAGAGGGTTTAGCTTCCTGTCTTTGGGGTTAGATCAGAGTAGGCAAAGAGAAAATGTGAGTGAGTGGAAGTGTGTGGATGTGAGTCATCACCAGGTACATTCGCCTGAAGGAGACCTCAGCTTACAACCCGCTCATTTTCTCCACAGTGGTGCAATTCAGTTAACCCACTGCTGCCCAAAGGCAATAAATGGTGGCAAACGGCTATTAGCGACACGCTGGTGTGGTATGAGTCAGTTGTTCGACAGGTGGAGGCAGTTAATGAAACTCCGACTTTAACATTTCTCTCAATGAGGGAGAGTGTGGGTATGCATATAGGTCAGAACATCCTACAGTCTTTGTATCTGCCTGTGCTAAGACATTCACACCAGATCATTAGTTTTAACATTCCTCATGCTCTGCACTCTTTTGCTGTGCAGACTTAATTAAACTCGGGCAAGTCTGTGACTCAAGTTTTTCCTCCTACTGATCACCTGTCACCAGCGACCTTTGTGTTTATTATTTGCTGTTTTTTGCTCACATGAAGACCTACTCTGTATTTTAAATGCCATGGAATAAAATAATAAGCTATGGTTGTCTTTATTTGTTATCTTGGGTGTGTCATTTCAGTTTCAATTTCAGTGTAGCATTGCAGTATAATGAGGAAAGAAATCCCCACCAAACTTCATAATTATACAAACAGAGACCTTTTTAAACCACGTATGCCAACCTTTGCAGTTAATAAACATTATTTAGACATTCTTTAAATGACTAGACATTTATAACTCATCGTTTTGCATAGCAACATGTTGAAAGCAAAACTAAACTTGGATGACAAGCTTTTGATGTCCAAACCGCATAATCAGTTTTGGGGATTTTCCATCACATGCAGTACATTTAATTCCACTGATTAAATTACTTAGGATCGCTGCCATGGAACTAGTGCTGCAGTAAAGTTTGAATAACAAAGGCTGACATCCAAACTTCTTCCTTGTACCAGACCAGAGAACAGGCTCGATGTTAGTTTAAATGAGGCTTTGTTTCTATGTGTATAAAGGTGTAGCAGGAAACTCCCTCTTATCAGTGCTCCTCCTGACAATAGCAGACTGTTCCCCCTGTCAGTGTGAAGGAAGACCTGCAGACAAACAGTGCTGAGCCATGAGCCACGCAGGTAAGCTGTCCCTTTGAATTATTTATTTATTCATTTATTACATTTACTGCCGTAATGAAAATGATCCATTGCTTTAATATGAGCGTTGCTGATTTATGATGGTCTGCAATGCTCAGAGCAACATATTGATGGGCACAATACATCTTGGAACAATATTAAAAACATTGAAAAATGTTGTTTTTGTATTATTTCAATATCAAAGCAAAATTGGTTATGACGGTTAAGCCGTTTCACTGTTTCTCACATACAAACAGTAGGTTACATTAAATATGCTACAAAAAAGTGATAGCAAAAAGTATTTTCTGTAAATCTGTACTTTTTTTCATAATATACTTGAGAGATATGATTCAATCTATCTACTGCATGTGTTCTATCAATTTGAAGGCGATCTTTTTATAATTTTAAAACTTATATTGTTATGTTGTATTTTCCATTGATTGTTTGACTTCAGTAGAGCCTGCCTGCAAAAGCGTTTCTCATGATTGTGCTGGAACAACCTGAGAGACAAATATCTTGACTGTTGAATCCACTTATCTCGTAGTTGAGCAGCTGTTGATCATCTATGAGTGTGAGGCACAGCAATGGGCCACATATCTGCGTTCCCTCTTCACCGGTTCCCTCTCAGAGGCTTCCATCTGCTCCTACGACATCGCCACTGTGTCCAGCCGGCAGGACGACTTCCTCCGCCTGTCCCAGTACTCCTGCAAGCTCCTCATCCTCTCCAAGGGCATGCTGGAGGGGCTGTGTCCGAAGCGCCGTTTCTTCCTGGCCCGTGTGTTGTGTCCTGCGACTGCTGTGGTGGTGCTCCTGTGTGGGGTGGAGAGCCTGGCCCCCCTGCTGGAGCAGGTCCCTCTGAACGGAGACGATTGCCTGCAGGTCTCCAGTGAACAAGATGTTCACGAGTACCTGTCCGCTGTCACTGATATTGTGAAAAAAGGTAGGGCAATGGCTCTGAAAAGTTTTTGACTGACTAGCTGTAAGGGGAGATACTACAGGTTTACATTTTAACTAATAGATATCCTCATGAAACTTTGCCAGTTGATTATTTATATTAAGATAACAATAATATAAGCATCTAAATGTGTAATTGAATATTTTCGATCGATTTGAAGACATGCCCTAACTCGCAAATTGACCAATGCATACAAAACTGTCTCATCATAATAAGATTTTGTCTTGAGAGGAATTCTGCCTTGCATATGATTGTGTATTGGACTTACTTCAAAAAAGGAAGGTAAAAGTGCAAAAGATAAATGCCCTTTCATTTGACTTAAGGTTACTTGATTGCAAATTCAGATTGTTTTATTTTCCCCACATATCTTATTTAGGTATTATTTTACCCAGTTAAATGTAATGACCATTATAGCCAAATGAATTCAGGAATTTTACATTCAAATATCCTAACAGCATGCAGTAAAACTGTAATTTAGGCACAATTTGCATCCGTACAAAGCCAGAAAAAAGGAAACCTTTAGGAATATTTGTACACAGCCGCACCATTCCCTGCTATAAATGCGATGGGAAAACAATCCTCATTATTTGTGAGAATGTCCCAGCAGCAGCTAGGAAACCTGTTTACTGACTTTTTTTACACACTGTTTAGATTGGCATTCATATTTTTAAAGCACCAGCCGCACAGACTAAGCATCTCCAGCATGTCCCTTCCACCCGGCCAATTATCCCCGGCCTTTTCCCTGTTTTTCCTAATTGCAGTATTTGTATAAACTCATAACGCTGAGGAGGGAGGGGGGGGGGGGGGGGGGGGGGGGGGGGGGGGGGGGGCTTCTATTTGAACAGGTGCATGTGCAGGAGGAACATCTGATGCAAATAGTCTCTCTTTCCTCTTTGGCCATCACTGTTACTCTTCGTGAGCCATGCAAATTCAAGTGCACTCTGCGTCACTTCATTGCACTGATACAGTGAAAGTGCTTCAGGCCAGGATCCCACAGACGGTTATATTTTAACCCAGAAGTACCCTCCCTATTCACACAGGATGATGCCGTTTGCTTGTTAGCACACAACAGACATGTGGGTGTTTGAGTGTAAACAGGTGGAGATCTGTGCACTTCATCACTGCAAGAGGCGCTACACCAACAGAAACAATACTATTATTAGTATCATTTTATTTGACTCACTCAAATGTTAATTATAAAAGAGTTTTGGATTTAACGTAAATAACCTTATTTAGTTTTAAACTTGGTTTGTTTTGTTCTTGTTTTAATCAAATAATTAGCTTTAGATTGTAATTATTCTCGAGGTTTTGTTATTATTTAATAATAATAATAATAATAATACTGTAGGGCTACTGAGAAACAAAAGTGTGTTGAGCTAAGGCTAACACATAGAATGCAGTAGCAATACGAATTTTAGCACGCAAGCAAGTATGATGTTTACAATGTTATAATGCTTAGTAGGTGATATGTTAACTATTTTAAAATGTTATAATGCTTAGCAGGTGATATGTTAACTATTTTAATCTGACTTTAGCTTGTGCAATGTCATTTGTTTTTCAAGTACAAATAAACCATTCAAATGTTGACCTGATAACTGTGCTAGATAACAAAGTTAAGGGATTAGTTAGTGCACTTCATCCTGAGGAGGAATTTAACTTTGATATGCTCCTTCATGTTGCTAGCATGCCTCAAAATAGACCTGGCTAGCTTATGGTATCTGAAACCCATTTTGTACAATTCACAAGTAGTGCATAATCAATTGTGATGTTCAATGTCCCATCTTTTGTAGGTGCATTAGCTTCAGCTGCAAATGTCAAACCCCTGATACGTGGGCTATCAGAGCGAAAGGCTGCAGCCCGCAGTGTCAGGTCCATGGCTGTTGTTCCCTCCAGAGTTCCCTGTGGGGTGAGGCTTTCAGGCAGTAGTAAGCCATTATTTTTTTCATAAAGCATCCCTAAAATTGACTGCACTGCAGTTCACTGTACTGTCTCTTTGGCAGAGCTCCATGGAAGTGTTCATTCTTTTGAAAAATGAGTCGGCTGGCAGCGACGCTGAGGTTGAGTTCACCGCTGACAATCAGAGGCTGAGAGTGAAGCCCGTCTGCTGGAATGAACGGATCCTCTGTGTCAATGCACCAGGTATACACGCACCATGACATAATGAGTGTACAATCAAATCTACAGTGTGTTTTTGGCTTTTCTGTGTTAAGTTTCTTCATGTTTTCTGTTGCAGATTTTCCAGCAGGACATGTGAGAGTGACTGTGTATAGCAATGGGGTGCCACTGAGCAAGGCACAGCTGCATACTACAGCAACATGGAGGAAATAACCCTGCCTTCTGGCAGAGGGCAGCAGACCCTGTAGATTTCATGTGTCAGGTAAAGCCATTAAAGGGCTGTTTCAAAAGCACCAGGCAGGGAGGGGCAAACAAATAAATCAGCCTGGTCTCAGTCCCGAAGCGTCCAATACAGCAGCCTGGTCAGCGGCCCTATGTTTCAAAAAATGTCTGTAACTATGGCTGGGGCAGAGAGGAATCAGATGATGTATCATAAAGAGCGAAAAGTCGCTTAACAGAGAGGTGTATGGTGGATGGATGGGTGAAAAGCACAGGACTTTTAGACAGAAGGCTGCTATTTGTAAGGTTAACGTGTACATTTTTTACTTATGTGCATGAGTGAAATGATGTAATGACTGTACATACCTAGAGTTTGCAAAAAAAGAAAAGCCCAAACACTTTTTTCTAAACCTAATAAAGCAGTTTTGTTAGTGGGAAGTTATTTTGAAAAGACACTGTTTGCATAAATGGAGGAACACTTTTATAGAAGGTATTCAAATTATGAAGATGTACATTAATATTTCTAAATCTTATGTATGCAATATTACTCTGTAACAAGTAATATTACCATTTTTTTTTTTTTAACAAGCAGTGTGCATACCTCAGTTTTAAAGCTCTAACACTTGCAAATATATTCAAATAAGTCTATCAACCATTGATTTTGTTACGCAGGAAACACATTTGAATGCTGCTCTATTCTCTCCCTTCTGAGGAAAGCGCCTCTTCTGAGGCACTCTGAATGTGTTATAGTGACTCATCGTTATGCAACGCATTTATAGAAATTAGGCAATGGCCGCCCTAAAACGCTGCTTATAATCAATCCACTTCAAGCCATTAGAAAGTAACAGAAAATTAATTGGATGCGCATATTTCTGCTGATGTTTATGTACGCCACTGTTTACTGCCTCCTCTCTGGAAATGAAAGGGCAGGTCTCTTTCTGCCATGAACACTTCATTTGATTATGGTCTCTTTTGCTGAAGAGGCAAACATGAGCAATGCCAAAATAAGAATTGGCCAAGAGGATTTCAAACTAAAAGCCTGGATTGACATGACTGGACTTTGATGCATGTTAAACTTCTATAGCTTCCCCTGAAGACTGTATTTTACCATACAATTATAATGGCACCATTAAAAGTGCTGCTTTTGTTTACTCATCAATTTATAGTCAGAGATATGCTTTTATTTCATTTCAGGCTCTTCAGCAGTCTTCTGTGCAGAATCTGGACCAGAAGTTAACCTCCATGTTGTTAAAGCACATGCCCAACGGAGGGTTTCAGGGACTGCAGTGTGAAAACACACCCCAGAGAGGTATACAACTGGAGGATTGTGGACTGACATTGAACAAAACAACATATGATTTGCATACATATGCAAAGATACTATCTCAAACTTTTGGGAAAAGTGCCAAGCATGCATCATTTGCAGTATGAATGGATATACAGTAAGGTATAATCCCCCAAAATGTACTTACACAGTCCCTAACTGGGATGAAAACACTAATTGCAGATCTACCCGTGAGTAACAGGTGATGATTACTTGAAAGTATGGCTTTGGCATCATTGATATAAAAGCCTCGAGACAACAGATGTTAATTCACTCCTTTCCCGGAGCATGTGTTTATGCAACAATGTGTAATGAACGTAATTCTCACAGTTGAAATGCCTCACTTTTGCATGACGCACATTATCCACCATTAAAGGAAAGCCTTCCATCATTTATTGGCTCATTATGTGGCAGATTGATGGCTTCATCAGCTCCTGAGATTGATCCTCAACTGCTGCAAAGGGGTCAATAAGTGCCTCCGAGCTGTCTTCCACTCTCATGATTGTGTGAAATCGTTCCCATTAGGTCAACTTCAAGATAGCACATGTAAAGGAAGTTGAAAGGGAATATTATGTATCGATTGTGAATAAAAAAAAAGTGTTTTTCTCATCAGAGCTCCACCATTCAGATGTCCCATCACTTCTCCACTTTGCTGCCCAGTATGGCTTCAGGAGCGTGTCCAGCGTGCTCCTGCAGTGTCCCGGTGCAGAGCGAGCGCTGCACACCGCCAACCGCCACGGACACACTCCCACTGAGATAGCCAAGAGACACGGCCATACCCAGCTTCACGTCCTTTTGAAGGAAAGGCTGGTAACTATTCATTCATTTCCTTCACCTTGCTCGAGTAGTTATTGCTAATCTTGTATCAGCTTCATTGACCTCATGTACAATGAAGACATTTCTCAAAATGTCAATATCCGATGACAGCTTCTCATGGTGCTTTATGAGCCAATTCAATCCACACAGAGGCATCGTTTATATCGAGCCAGCAGTATTTAATGTCACCTGAATGGAATTCCATAGTTTCCAAATACCTGCAGACAGCTGTGGTAAATAGCACAATGCACCTCAGCTGCTGGGATCAGGGGATGTAGTGCAGCACTCAGGAATGCACTCACTAACACCAATACAGCGTACAGAGGACTATGAGTGAGTGGTGCTTTATCAATAATGAACAGAATGGAGAGGAAAGAAAGGAGGAAAGCAGGGAGTGACCTGTATTTCAGGGGCGACCTCACTCCCTAACTAGCGGCTTTACATTCAGCTCATGGCTCTCTTCCTGTGCGCTTGGCCTGTGAGGTTCCTAATGGAACACCCCCACAGAGAGTAGAAAGGTTGTGTTTGTTCATGCATGCACAATGGCTCCGAGCGCAGGTTGTCTGCATACATTCAGACAATTAATGCAGCCACTAATGTTGGGTTGTTCTGGCGTAATGGCTGCCATTTCCCCGTGTTAATATGAAGAGCCTCTCCCTGCTCAACCTCCCACTTCACTAAAACACAACATCACGTTTGCTGCAATCCTAATTTAATAGATCCATTGCATGCATGCACATCCCTTTATTTGATCAATCTGGAGGACACTAGGATCATAATGTTTTTCCCAGTGCTAATTTCATTAGGCGGTGAGGACATTATCGTTAAAGGAAGACATGATGACAAGAAGGCAGGATGAAAACACATTACATCCAACAAGGAGGGAATATTTGTATTGCCGTTTGTTTGTCAGAAAGATTACGGAAGAGCTACTGGTTAGATTTTCTTGATGGAAGGGTGTAGCATCGGCCAATGAAGAACCCATTTGAAAGTAGAGGAGGATGTAATCATAATGCAGATAAACTAGTTATTTATCTCTCACAAAAACAGCCTTTGAATGACCTTTAGGTTTATTGATGTGTCGTGCAATTACTTAACCAAACATAGATGCACATAATACATTTGTATATAGAACATTACTGACTGAGTTCAAACAGCTATCCTTTTAATGTGAGCACAAACGATTCCAGTTAGCTGCATTGTTCAATCCCCTACATATCACTGTGTAACAGACAGCGAGATAATCGGCGTTCATTCATATGAAAATCTGCTCTCATCTCCCGTCTTCCCTTATAATGCTGACAACTTTTAACTTTCTCTGATGGCTGGGATCAACCCATAGAGAGTTCCCCCTTGAGGGGAATTTCGACACTCCAGCAGCTGTTCCAAACATATTTATCCCTAGCAACGCGGCTAATTGAGAGTGACTGCAGATGGAGCTAGGTTTGATCAGATTGCTCTAGTGAGTTGCGGTGCTCGGCGAGTCTGCAGCGAGTCGGATCAGCTGACAGGGGAGCAGTGATGTCAAACCGAGGCCTCCCCACAGGGACCCCCACACGCCTATAGATGCGACATAACTTACAAAATCGACATGCACAAGCAATTGACATTTACAATTTCCTTTGGAGGGTAATTAAAATGCATCTTAACAGATAAAACGACATGCATGTTGCTACAGAGGAAGTGTAAGAGGGGTTTTGTTTTCTTTGTTTTTTTTGCACAGCAGTTTCATTAACTGATCTTTACTGTTACCCCCAACCCAATTAATCAACCCATGATGCATCAGTGATTTGGAAGTCAGTGTGGAAGCACTTTGTCAATAAATCCTAGATGGATGGGTCCCTAGCTTCATAGACGGGCTGAATCACTCACTGGGCCTGCGTCAGATCCACTACTCTGCCCTGGCACCACTTCTTTGTTAATTAGCTGTGAACTGCTCCAGATGGGAGAGATTAATTATTCAGGGTGAGCATAACTAGAATATAAATATAGAAAATGCTCCGCTGTTATTGACGATGTTCATGTCCTCAAAATGCCTAGTTACAAATCTTTATTAGTAACACAAACACACATTGACCTCATTTAATATTTTAACAGAGGGTCACAAATTTGGCTGAGTGTCACTTGGTATTAAGATGGACTCAGCGCTCCGACTAAGATTCCACTGTGTGCTCAGATAGAGCCGAGCAGGCCTCGATAAATAAATACAAATGACTGTATGGTCCTCTGAAGACTACACAGAGCCTTTCATGTGCTGCATGTAGTGCTCGTGTACACTCCTATCCAAATTCAAGAGAGACAAATATGGCGACACCCTGCACTTTGACTCCACAGACCTTTTTGCATTTTATGTTTGGTTAGTCAGAGACTGCTTAATCATTAAGCTTACTCCAGAGAGATGTTATCATTTGAATGATACAGTACTCCTCATTCTGCAAAGTTAACTGGTTCTCATCCCTCAGGTTGAAGGAAGCAGGACTCCTGAAAAATGTTCCTCTTTGAGTCAGTCTTTAGCCATGTTAAACTGCGACCATCATGGATTCCTACGATTCCTTTGAAGAATAATTGAGAATGCAGTTGGTTGAATAGTATTGTTTTTTTGCAGGACACAGGGTTTAGAATTTAGTCTGGCCCAGACTGAAATATCTTGACAACTATTGAATGGATTGCCATTCAAATGTTGCAAAGGCATTCTCCAGAAGATGAAGCAACTGACTTTAGTGATCTGACTTCTCATACGGCAACACAAGCTATACTTAAGCTAAATGCAGTGAAACACCTCATCTGGTCAATGCTAATTTGCAAAAGTTAGCATGTTAACATACTAAACTATAAGTCAGCATGGGTAACATTATACCAGCTGCAGATTTGTAGCATCCCCATTGTGAGCATATTAGCTCATACTGCAGTACCACTGTGTTTAAATGTTATGTACTATGGTTGAAAGAAAACTATAACCCTTCACAGAGAAAGGGATTGTTTCTTCTCCTGCTGAGCTGATTACTTTCTATTGTTCCCTGCCAATAAATAAGTCTGCACATTTGGTCTGCACATTATCAAAGTGATGGGTTCAGTGTTACCCTCTACAATCTGCCATGCATTAAACTCCGTTATCCTGAAACCATGATGTCAGGTCAGACCGCATGTTGAGGATTGACCATTTCAGCTGTTAGAAACCAGATTCAAAATCCTGATCTTTATACCAGGTTTGCGTGAGATTTGCTCTCAAAAACCTGCCTGCTGTTCCGTCTACAGCACTGCTGCTCGGTGAAACTGAATTTGTCTGGAATGCCTGAGGCTCCTGCAGCTTCAGACATCTGTAAAATGATTTAGCATTCGTGGTTAGTAAATAAATTCCCCTCCCCTGTCCAGATATTACCTCCAGAAATACCACACTATGCTGTAGCACAGCATACAACTAATATTAGTCAATGTTCACGCTGCGCCGGTAATCAACCCGTCCTTTCTACCTGTTGGGCCCATTATGAAGCGCCACTGTTAAGTATTCATGGCAACCAATAAGTGATTTGCAGTACTAGGAACATTGCAATATTGTAATTGAGTCATGAGTGGCTGTGTTGCTTGGAAACTGAACACGGAGCGTGGGGGTTATATATGGAGGATGTCAAGATCAAAGTGAGCTGTATTTCATATGTTCTGCAAATATTTATGTTATTAACTGGGATTTATTTCAAATTCAGACTTTAGCCATTCAAATTGATAATAGAAATGCAATCCTAAGGAGTTATCATATGCATTATGATAGAGGCTTTTGTAATCCATCTCGAGGTTAAATCTACAATCCATCCAGCTTTTTATTTTTTTTTAAAGATGTGACTCGGTTCCTTACATCTCGATCAGAAGTTGAAACATGGCAAGATATTGATATCCGTGTCTCAATCTAATTACAGATGCAGTCTAAATATCAAGCCAAGGGTCTGGGATTGCTCACTAAATGATATGTTTGGACTGAAAGGGGAAGAATGTCTGATTTGATAATTACCCTGATCATACCCCGTCTGTCCCTCAGCGTGCTATTAGCAAATAGGCCGACTGTGCAGCAGAGGGAAAGCTGCTCTCCGTTATCCAGCAGCAGGCAGCGTTACAGCACACCTCTCTCTTCCTGCGATAGTCCTGAAATTGCTTTTTCCAACAAGTGAAGTCCTAACAGATTCAGCGAGAAATTAATAGTCTGGACATTTGTCACCTCCGACATGAAAACACTGAATATTAAAGTGTGGCATGGAGGCAGATATCAGACCATACTGTGACGGAGCATAAAAAGCTTAGTGGATAGTCATCTTAGCTTTTTTTGTTTCATAATTGTGCCTTGGATGGAGGACACAGGTGAGAAAATGAGCTGACAGGAAGGATGAAGTGTGCACGCCAAGCACACATTAGGTCACACACAAGTCCTGAATGTATCGGGACTTGTCAAACATGAATACTGAGAAAAGGACAATCCACTCTAACATAGTAAACACCCAGCTTTAACATTAACATATCTTTCCTTGAATTCTAAATCTCCTCTATTGAGCTTCTCCTTTGTGATTTGGACGGAGAATAAAACCAGTCTCTTCATGCTCTTCTTGTTGTTGCAGAATATGTTCAGCTCAGGCGAGGACAATGGTGATGCCAGTGTGTACGAAATGATGTGCGCTGCAGGTGAGTGAGGGACTGATGGGAAGTGGAAGGAGGACAAAGGGAAAGCCGGTAATGGAATTGTATTTTTTTTCCAGCACATCATTATGCTGTTGCTGTTCATTTCCGACCACTGAATATTTTCCCCTCGCTGATGGGCACAGCGTGTAGCGTTTGCTTCCGATTCGCTGTGAAATGAGCAACAAAAGCATCATGCAGAACTTGATCATGACAGGATAGTGCAGTGAACACTTTGTGTGTTATAGGGACTACTTCCAGCAAACATGCAGAGCCACCAGCAGAGGAGGGGGAGGAGGAAGATATCTATCAACCACTGGAGGTGGAGGATGAATATGACTCCATCCTGAACTCAACAAAAGCTGTGGTTATTGCCAATCGCCCACCAGCACCCACACCTCGGCCTGAGGGCACCCAGGTGAAGGAGGACGGCACTCCTTACATCACCAAAGGTAACTTATGGCTTGTTTTCTTGCATTCTGTTGCAGCCAATGATGTAATAATCGACTAAAATGTAATGAAGCACAATCATAATAGCCTGAACAATAGTGTAATAAAATGTCCTGACTGCAATGAAGTACTTTAGTAAAGTAAACCCTTTTCAAAAGCAGCAATTTCATGAGATCAGACAAGGCAAATAAGAAAGGGAAAAAAAAAGCCTTTAATGGATAATTAATCTACTGGATTGTGTTCTTCTGTGGCTTTTGTCCTCATCTGATCATCTGATCTAAGATGCACTCTGGTCTAATGGACCACTTTGCACATCGACCAATCAGCATCGGTTAGGGTGGGTTCATTTCCGATTAATATTGGTTTTAGTTGAATGCATCTTTGCCTGATAACGATGAGCCATTTGCCATCTGGTGTCAATTTAAAATTCTACATAAAGCCTGGATAGTATCAGTCTGTTTTGTTATTGTTTTACATTATCCATCAAAGTGAAAACATAATTGGTTTTGAAAAAGAAAGAGCCCATCTGAAAGGTATGACATTATCGATGTATTGGTTATTATTGGTTGTTACATTATTGGGTTTTATTACATTTTCAGGAAATGAATACGTTAATATTAGGTGCTGCACATCCTTTGCCAGTTTTTCCCCTCATCACAGACATGATGGAGCGGAGTAAAAACGACGCAGTAAGTGAAGGGGAGTTTGGGACATCATGTGGGAGGGATGAAGTGCCTGGAATGTGCATCGCCATCGTCAGTGGAGTGCTGCTGAATAAAGTGGAGATGCTTTTTGGGATGAAGTTTGTTTTTATCCCACATAAACCACAAGAACATGGTCGCTCGCTGCGCTGCAAAACAAACAAAAGTGAGAGAGAGACTCTGCATGGAGAGCCCACAGCCCCTAACTCATCAATTTCAGCTGCGTGAATATTTCATGAAGATGAAACATCCAAAAGTGACTGGTATTATTAAGCCCTATAAATCATTAAAAAGGGCTCTTTTTCTTCTTGCAAATGCACACGCACACAATACTGATTTTTCCCACATAATAATGCTACTCTCTCCCCACACTAACCATCACTTAAAACACACAGAAATGCAACAGGCGCCCTATGTCCATTATGAAGCTTTGTATTAAGCCTGTTATATCCAGTAAGCCATCCCTCTGCCCAATGGGGACCTACAAAGCAAAACAATTAATTGAGTGCACCACTGAAAACCCTGCATCCCAACCATCCCCTCAGCAACAGAGGCAACTACCGAGCTGCCATCTGCAACCAATCTTGGCCAGACCAAGGCCAAGTCAGCCAGAATAAGTCATTACATGTGTTTTCCATCGTCCTTGTCCCCAGAGCGCACGAGAAAAAGGAGAGGGATGCTGAGGTTTCCATCTATTGAGACAGCGGAGCTTCAAAACCACACAAGGATCACATTCTGCTCCTCACTCCCACTGCCGCAGTGAGAGATGTGAGGGGAGAGATGAGGCTCGGCGGAGGATTAGGAGAGGAGCCAGTTATTGGACACCACTGCTGCACAAGTGGAAATAATGAGGAGTTTTGCTTTTGTTCGCAGCAGTGTGTCCAGCTAAATGAGACTGAAATGATGTTGGAATAACTAGGCATGTAAACTACATGTAGACACAAGGCAAAGCTTCAGTCATGTGTCCTCAGCTGTACTACACTCACTGTTTCGGTCTGAATGGAGCCATAGAGCCAGGCTGGTATTACGAGCAAGCTGTGTTTAAACATGGAAGAGAGAGAGACGCTGTCATGGAGGAAATGCTCTGAGGTGGGATTATCTAGCAGGGTGTGGATGTTGAATTTCAATCCAGTGTTGGTCACACAGCCGCAGCTCCACCGCTCTGACAGCAACACAGAGTAGCCTTTCATTCTGAGTGCTCACTACCAAACCAAAGCATCATTCAGGGCGTCTAATTCAACCCAGAGCGGAGTGTGTACGTCTCTCTCTGAGAGGAACACAGATTTAAGCTCTGTGAACCCAAACCTGTCATTTCACAGATATTTAGATTCAATTATACTGCATCTCAAACACTAATAGGATGTTGTTTTCCTCCTGGATATTTGGCTTTTTGGCAATCAGTCGGTGTTTGTAAGTAAAGGGTATGACGCCATCTTGTGGAATAATTCTTGAAATGCAGAAGCACAAGCTTTGCAGGAATCTGTATAGCTTGGAATGTTTTCTGTGAGGTTGTTGACTGCTAAATTAGAAAAAACATATATGCATACTAACAGAGTTGGATATTTTACTTGAGTAACAGTAGTTAATACCACATTTCAAAAATACTCTGTTACAAGTTCAAGTCATTCAAAATCTATTTAAGTACAAAAGTATTTTTGCATCAAAATATACTTAATAATAATGTTACTTGTCACCACTGCATCCTAAATAAATGTTGTATAATGTTACGTCTGCTTTGTATTCACAGTGTTCCAGAAGAAGAAGCAACAGGGAGAAACTGATCTGTACTCACTTCCCACTAAACAAGGTGATCTCAATGATATAAGGTTCATCATTTAAAGTCACAATTAAAGCGTCACTCTAGGAATTTAGTATTACACAACCAATAAGTTGTAAAAACTAACAAAAAAACTGATTACAGAAGAATGATCAATATCAGAGCAGCTGACCTACAGTATTAACACGGTATCAAGACACTGACACATTTCTGTTACAGCAGCAAACAGGAAATAGGGTGGGCTACTGTGAGACATGCAAAACTCTGGGGGCATTAGGATAAACGTTCCTTTAAACCACTTAAAAAGCTACTATTTTCAGACTTCAGTTTCAAAATTCATATTATGAACTTATATAACCTCTCGGTTAGGGGAAGTACGGGGGTCTGGCTTTACCATTTATACAGAAAGACCCAAAAGATTGATGAGCTAAATAAGAGAAAACCGCCTCGCATTCATATGCCTCCACAAAGCAGTCAGGTTGCAGTCAACATTTATGTGTGTCCCAAAAAATCCTCATTTCATTATTTTAACATGGCAAACCGTGACATTTGTGCCAAATTTGAAAGAAATCCTTCTAAAATCTATCTGAGGACATCACGTCAAAGAGAAGGGGACGCATGTAAAACCTACAAACACAAAGCATCACAACACAAGGTTAACTCTCAGCTACAGGAGGCAATTTCCATATTTTCTGCTCGCAACTGTGTCTTTATTTCCCCTTTCTTGACAGAATTTGCATTACGACTTTGAGACTGTAAATGTTTTACTCATGACAGCAGGACTTTTACTGTGCCAGTGATTTTTGCTGCCTTGTCTGTAACTGTTTGATTACCTGCTGGAATTACCTGCTGGGTGGTAGAACTTAATGCTTACCTTCCTAGATAATTACTGGTGCGTTAAAATTGTAGTGATTACCATGAAGAAAAAAAGTCATCGCGGCAGTAATGGGCACAGAAACCCAAATGCAAGAAAGCAAGGTAGCACATTTGAACAAGCCAAGAAGATGAGAAATAAATCCGAAGTGTGAAAGAACGTCTACAGAGATATAACGGTATTTTTCTGCTCCTCTGTCGCTGACACTGAGTGACAGATCTAAAGATCATCACAGTCACCCAGAACATTACTAACCATCTTCACGACTCACTGGCAGTACAGATGTGCAGAGCAGAATCACATTACCAACAAATCCCCTGTATGAATGCCATCTGGAGTGGCTTTATTCTCCGTCTTGTCTTATATCTGTCACTGGAATTAACAGTTTAATTTATGCCATTATGTATCAAATCCAGTGTGTTAACCACTGATTTTTCTCCACCTTTTGCTCAGAATTTGGATGTTTTTTCCAGACGTTTTGATTGAGTTGTTTGTTGCAGCACGTGGGCGAGAGGACAGCATCTCTGCCACCGATGATACGTTCGTGCCGAAGCAGATGAGCGGTCTGCAGACCCTCATCGAGCTGCAGCAGAGTGTGAAGGGGGGGCACTCACCGTGGACGCAGCTCTGGAGCGCTTAAGCGACTGGCAGCGGGATCAGAAGGGCGGGGAGGAGGTGCAGCAGGTGGGACCATCACACACTGCCATCACTCACACACACACACACACACACACACACTGGAACAAATAAGCATGCAGAAATCAAACTGAATAATAAAACTGTAACCATGTGTGCTCATGATACGCCGTCCTGCAAAACAGAGACTGACACTTTGGCTCTAAAAAAAAGGGTAGAAATTGTAGCCTACTGTTAGCAGACACTATAAACATTACATTGCTAAAACATACATTAAATTCAGTGTTGTTGTGTGTGTCACATGGCAGGGGGAATAGGCATCTCTTTGCAGAACTGGTCATATTGTCTCTGTGTATCAAGTAATACAGGTTTAAATGATATGAGCTAATTTGAGCTCTCTATAAATAGATACAAAAAGCTAAATAATGCAGAGAATGTTGCAAGTGACCAAGTAAATGCAGGAGTCTATATACATGTAAATAGAATGAGATATATACAACATAATGTAATATTGTACAGTAAAAAAAACACTGTTTATTGTAGTGATAACTATTTTGAATAGCAAAACATACTCAAAACAGTGAGTAAAACAATTTACCACTTACCACTTCATCCATATCCAAATCCAGCCACATTGTAGAGTTGATTTACATACTTTTAAGTAGTAAAGTTGAGATTAAAAGGTTATATTAGCACTCTTTTAAACAACCTAAACTAAATGAAAACGAGCTAGTGTTGACACCGAGAAGCTAATCATGCTAATGAGGGACAGGTGTGTAGGCAGGCGGTGATTAGGGGAACTGGGGACCCCTGCTGGCTGGGAGGGGGAAGGACAGGAGTTAGAACTGAAACACAGCAATCACCATCACACAAGACTTATGTGTACTGTATGTGGATGTGTCTTAAAAAACACCGTATAGGAAAAATACAGAGGTAAATAATCAAAGTCAATAGTAGTATAGTAGTAATACGCAGGTGCAAAATTCTAGTTTTATTTTGTTGACATATTAGAATCAAAGGTTTTTACAGAAGGGATTTGGAATTTTTGTTTGGAACTACATAAATCAGAAAAAACTGCTAAATAATAAGCATAATTTTGGCATGTATGTGTAACATTCCATATACACACTACAGGTGAACAGTGTTCAGTGTTTTAACAAATATAAGACACTGTAAAACCTACCAAGGTGATAACTTACATTAGACAATAATATTTAGTTTTACAAGATTTAAGAAATGTTATGTTTAAATATGTAAATGATGCAAATGCTAAGTTTTTGGGTGAATTTAGTAAAAATATACAGGCATAAATACACAAACCAAGTTCCAAAATAGCCTAATTTGTAACCAGAGCATAAACAGACAATGCTTTAAGGAAAAAAATGGTAAAATAAATGGATGTTTCCTGTTTCCTGCAGGAGAAGTTGAATCAGCTGAGAGCCAGTATCGTCAGCAGTAGAGAGGCTGATGACAGTGTCTACGGTAAATATTCCTCCATCCTTCACATGAGGGTTAAACTTTGCTGTCATCACAGAAAGCTTTCCTGGAACTTCAACTTTAAAAAAAAAATATTATGCAGTGCAGTTAAAGTTGGAGCCTTACAAATGACTGTAATAACCTGTATACTGTAAATGGCTGAGGAACTCTTCTCTCCCCGCAGATAAAATCAACATCGTTCATCACACGCCAAGTGAGTCTTTCAAATCCTATCGAGTGTGTACAGAGAAAACCTGTGTTTGCATGCCTTTGTAGTTTCCCCAGTCGCAGTCGCAGTAGTGGGGAATTAATCCTCAGGGAAGTGTTATTTAATCGAATCCCCAGTGCCTCGCTTTGATCGAGTGAGCTTCACTTACACTAAACGGGACTCTTTTATTTTTCTTTTACTGCACAATCCTCTGTTCAGCTGTGCATGTTGGATGATTTCCCTGCAGGTGTTACAGAGAGTGAAAGTCGAAGGGGAAGCCAAGAAGTGAAGTCTAATGTTTACAGCAAGCCACTTAAAGGACAGCATGTGAGTCACCTGCCAAAGGAAAAGCCTGGCAGAAGTTTGTATTAATATAAAGTTTACATGATACTGGATATTATTAGAGTTGAAACAGACATGCAGTTTCAGTAAACAAACATAAATGCCTAACAGGAAGTTTCCCTCTGAATTGTTTTGCAGTCAAATTCCTTTTCAAAAGCTGACAAACGATGAAGGTAGGGCTGAAAACAATGTCTCCTATAAATCATTTCTAAAGAAGTGCAATTTTCTTTTTCATTCAAGCTCATAATTTGTCACATTTTCCATATTCACAGGCTCCAACATTCCACAAAGACTCCATTTTGCCACCAGATTGAATTCATTTGAATACATAGTTTGTCATGTTAATTGTATAATTAACAAAGATTTATATTTCTATCTTTTTATAATTTGTTTTCTCCTGCTTGTTTGGCCGCTATTGCTTCTTTTAAAACACAATGGAAGGTAATTGTGGTTTAGGTAAAAGTTATTACATATATGCTGAAATATACAATTTGTGTTAGAAACTGGGATGGACATTTATGACTCCCAGAAAATGATGAATGGATAATGAAATAAATATTTAGCATTAGTGTCATGTTAGCTTTTTTTTAAATAAATGCATGTCATTCAAGTTTTTTATGTCAACATCTACTATGAATCACAATCTGAATTTAAGATTATATTGTATAAATGTCATCTTGGAAATAATTAAGCTTCCATTTGTTACACTTTATGATGATGAATCTTTCCTACAAAAAATATTTGAATTTGCATTAAAAAAATGATTGGCAAGTAAAATACTGTTTCATGGGTCTGTGTTGCGGGGAAAGGGATACCATTTTCCTAGCAAGCTTTTTCAAAAACTCCTTCACAGCTTTGCCTCTAGAGGACGCTGTATCTCTAAAAAATATCCTCACACTCACTGTGTGAAGAAGCCAAAGACATCTGGCTCAGAAGCACCTGCTGACCTCCTGATGGCTGGGAGGCAAGCTTTGGCTAAAAAAATGTATCTGGACATGTATATGAATGTAAAGGGAACATAAAATACTCATGCAGCAGGTGAGAACATCAGGGCAGTTATTCTCACTGTGCCGGGCTGCAAACAGGACACATGTTTAATCCTGCTTTGCATCAGCCAAGACCTGCCAAATTGAAACCACAAATACTTTTTATGTTATTAAAATAAAAACTATTATAACTCGGCACACTGGGATAAATAGCACTGTCCATAGAGGGGTGTTGTAACAGCAAGTGAGTGCAAAATGAAAGGTCAAAGGTTTCATTTTCCTGGGAAACTCATTGTGTTCAGCTGCCACAGTGCAGGCATCTGTGTGTGACAAACAGCTTTACACTCATTTCATAAATAAAGCTTGAAAAGGCCTTTTTAAATCACATCCATTGAATCTCTGAATTATAAACATTTCCTGTATATACTTGTCAAAATCAGAATTTGCTGTGATTTACAAAACTATTCAGAAATGGGCACAAATGCACACAGTCTGTCTCACACACACACAGATAGCAGTGTGTTGGTACAGCCCGGCCTGAGCCCGAATGAATGAATAAGAGCTGCATGGGGAATTCAGTGAATGCATGGCCAAATCCAAGCTCAGTCTTGAAACCCAGTTAGAGGCTGAGCTGTGTGCCAACAAAGCAGCTGGGTACACGGCGGGCACATTTTTCTGTTCAATCATGCTCTTTGTGAATAATATGTATTTGCCGCTCCTACTTAGACCTGCCAGTTAGCCTTTGGAGATGATCCGGCTTCAGGACCCCGTGGCATTTGAGGCATATGTTTGCCTGTCACCTGCTGACTATATTTCAGTCTGAGCGTCAGGCATGGCCACCGAGATAGGCCTCCATTCATCTTATACACAAACATGTGAGCGGTGCAGAGAGACAACAGATAGAGCTTCAGTGGCATGTGTCGCCCACACCAAACATGCTTCTGAATGTGGGCAGCGCCACATCAAAGAGCAGGGATCAAAGATCCTCTGTTCCTCAAAACCCTGCACTGAATATCCATATCCACACTCCGGTCATGATGTATTATGGGGGACCAAACGGACTCTTTCTATCCTGGAAATGTAATGTAATGCCTGTTTTCAGTAGTGAAAAGTAACATTTATTCAAGTAATGTGTATTGTAAGATGTTAAGGTTTTAAGCATTTTGCTTCTTATTTTTTTTTTTATGTCGTGAGACTTTTTACAGTTACACTTCCATTGCATTTCACAACTTAAATAAATCTCAAATTTTTTGTTAAAAGACAATGTGAACGGTGTGTTTAAAACTTGTTCTTCAGTTAACTTTGGATGCTTTAATGCTGTATGCATAAAAGGTGTTTTATATCCTAAATAAGAGATTGTAATACTTTAATTTGTTTATGAATCTGTGTGGACGACTTGGTTGAGTGATAATTACATTTTTTTATTAAATTTGAACTTAAACTTAATTATATTTGATTTAAAGCGGGATCTGAACGCAGTGAGAAAAGCTGTTAACTTAATATTGACATCAGCTTTATCAGCATATACAGTAATGTTAAAATGGCAAAACATGTTATAAAGGAATTACCCAAATGTAACATTAGAATATAGAGTCCTGTTAGCCAGACGAAAGTATTTACAACATTCCCTCTTCTTTTAGATTTGTATTTTTAGTATCGACTGTCTGTCATATATTTGGGTATCATAAGTTTCTGATTGTGATTATCAGAGCCAAAAATGTGCTAAAAGATTTAAAAACACACCGTAATATTGTTTTTGTAGGTTTGTCACTATCAACAAACTCTTTTATATTTCACATTTGATAAATATGAAACGTTGATAGGTACACCTTTAAGTTTCCTTCAGCAGTGAATGGAAATGTGGCATCAAAAATGCTCCCAGTTGGATTTCCTCTTCCTCTCTATCCCAGCAGCAGGCTTGGTCAGATAGTGGAGAAACAGGATTATACAGTCAACGCATCAATAATATTGTTATGACACAGTTCTTAACCATCGATGGCCTCGACCAATTGAAACATGAAAAGCCGAGCTGTCTCCTCTCTCATCTGCTGAACTCTTGCTGCATGCACGCCGCTGCAAACACACTCACGAGAGTACACAAACACTGGGATAACTTATCAGGGCTAACTAGTCTACGGAAGGAGCATGCATACACACCACCATTCAGAACTTCCCCATTATACACCGGCATGCATGAAACACACACACACACACACACACACACACACACACACACACACACACACACACACACACACACACACACACACACACACACACACACACACACACACACACACACACACACACACACACACACACACACACAACACACACACACACACACACACACACACACACACACACACACACACACACACACACACACACACACACACACACACACACACACACACACACACACACCACACACACACACACACACACACACACACACACACACACACACACACACACACACACACACACACACACACACACACTTTCCGTGGGGGTCGGTCCTCTCCCGGCCCCGGGATTAGGGCAGAGGATTGTGCACAGCTGCTCCCCAACATCCCCGATAAAAATCAGGCAATTTCACAGTCGGTGGCATTCTTTCATCCCCTAATCCACACCCTGCATACAGTAGAGATGAGCCTCGCTGCGATGAGAACAAGCTGTTCTGAACTGACCCCATCCCCCCACTGCGGTCAGTGTGGACACCTTCGATTGGCTGTGGAGGCATCGAGCAAGAAAGGAGAGTGCGGTCCAATGCGACATATTGACCTTCACTTCCTGTCTAAGCCACTAATTAGATGATTACAGTGAAAAACTGGTCTTGACTTTAATTAAATGTTTTATGTCAACAAATGGCACATAATTGTATTAGGTTAGTTGAAAGCAATTATTTTAAGTTTAAATATAAATAGATATTTGTTTCAACTTAATACTTTCATCTAACCTAACACAGTTTTGTGAATTTTGTTGACATAATAAATGTATTTAAATTCAACGTGTCAGTTTTTCCAGTGTATGTGTCCAACAACAGCCATTAGTCTGGCAAGGATTACAGCTCATGCAGAAGTAAAATAAGAGAAAAAAAATGCTGTCTGCCTTCAGGCCCGTTTTAGACCAATAACCTTTGTTTAACATGGTTTCCTTAAACATTTGGAAGGGGCTACTCTACTCTTTTTCTCTCATTTAGAACTCCAGGATCGGGCCTTCCAAAATATGGCTTCTGGTGTCCGATATTAGGGAAGTGTACGGACAAGGAGTATAGCTAATGCCTGTATGGGCACCAAGTAAAATAGGAAGACACTGTGACTGCCTTTAGGTCCATTTTTTGGATGGAAATTATTGATTTGACATGGTTTGTTCAACCAAACAGGTTAAAAAAATAAGAAAAATAATTGTTTCCTTTAATAAAAGTCTTGCCTCACTCATCACTGCGCATTATCAAAATGAAGCATTTAGAGTCAGTTTATAGGAAAGTGTACACACATATCCCTCTTCATCCGAGAAATGGGAAACTCTGGACTGATACAAGTCAGTGTAATTAAGCTCAGACATTTTAAGGGACATAAAACTTTTTTTACTTTAAATGTAAAGACTCATGATCAATTAATGCACAGCCAAAAGTTTAAACTACTTCAAGAAGTGTGCAATCTTATTAAGCCTAGAAGCCCAGAGAGGAGCAGAAATCGTTTGCAGAGGCTTAATGCTTTTCCTTAGTCATTGCAGCCCATTACTCTTCATAGTTTTCCCCCTTCTCAAGTCATTCACTCTGCCCATTTTGTTCTGACCCCGACCTCCATTCACAGAGTAATTCTTCACCGAAGTTCAAACAGGGGACAAAAAGGTACTTCACAGCAAAAAAAAAGAGAAGAGGGAGAAAAAAAAAAAGTATGAATCAAAAGGCAAGGAAATGGAATTCACTGTACAAACGTCGGGGGAATTTCAATGTCCGCTGAGGCACAGTGGAGCTCTGTTTGGAGCTCGCAGGCTGTGGGTGAAAAGAGCAGCAGCCACAGCAGGGTACATCTATTCTGACAAGTCTTACACACTCTGAAAACCCGAGCAGGCTCTGTTTGTTTTAGAGGCCAGCGGAAGGATGCTGAAGCTTTAACGCGATAACAGGATCATTTTATGGTTTTGCTTCTTGAAGAGGCGAAGGTAATGGAATAAAATGTTTCCTGTTTTCTGTTCGAGGCATTAACAGTTCAGTAAACTTGTTTTTGATTTAAAACCATTCAGCGTTGAAAAACATATTAGACAAACATTTTTATAGAGTAGATGTGAACAGAAAATAGGAGTGAACCTCTGTTCACATCCTGGAGGTAATATGTTATATTTTAAATCACAGTTTCTGGTGATAATTGACTGATAGCACAGAATTGCTGTCCTCTCTCTTCTTCTATTTCCGATTAATGCCGATAGTCTCAAAAAGGGCAGAATCTTGCCTATATATCACTCATTCAATCGCTTTGAAATGATTCTTGTATGAAGATAATATTAACAATGTGATTCTATGTTTGATATTTGAGTTGAAACTCAGACTTTCCGTAACCTCCTCGACAAAGGTCAACGGTCAGGGTTAGATCCACAACTGCACCCATGGTAGGAAACTGCTTTTATGAATAAAAAGATTACACTAGTATGATTTTATTGATCATCAAACCAGGAGAATCGTAGGTTTATGTGATTAATTATACATTTTAAAATAAAGCTTTTGAACCATGCTGGTTATTAATAACCCTTTCCTCCCGTCATTTTTTACTTCTGTGCATTGCGATGAATTGTGTCCAGATGGTGTTGCTGTACTTTTGCCAGAGCATACAAATGTTTTGAGATTAGTCGATAAGACATTGTGTTGTGTGATTGTTTTAGATTAATATTTGCAGTCTTAATTTACATGCTACTGTTTGTGATAATATTACTAATTATGTTCATATTCTATCATTTTGAACACATTTAAATAAAAAGGCATGACATGCAATCTGTTGGTCTTTTCGTGGGATTCGTTGACTACCAAAATTCTTTAGATTTTGCTATAGCATACAGTTGTTAAATCAGAGAATGTATCAAAAGTCAAGGAAAACTAGTATTCAGAGTATACAATACCAAAAGCCACGATTAAAATATTAATAACACCAGAGCAACTACAACCACACACAAGAGAAAAACAGACTTTTAGTGCCTCAATCAGACAGCACTTCTAGACTTATACTGACATACTTTTGACTATCCCATTATTTTCCTTTACCACTGTGATAAACACCCTATAATTCAACTGCTAAGGCAATACGGTTGTTCATTTCATTCCAGTATGACTTAAGTCATAATTTTGTCCTCTTGAGATTCTACAAAAGAATGAAAATTGCTAAACAAGCCTTCATTGTTTTCTAATTTACTCACATGAGCAAACCACCATGCATGCATACTGCAGTCAGGTCATATTGCTACATGTACAAAGAGACCAAACTGCTGGTGTAAACGTGTCTTTACGGGATCCTTTCAACCACAAAGAAAAGGCAAACGGAGCCACAGGTGTGGTTTTTCACTCGAGTGCTACAACTTCCACTTTGGGCCTTGAACACCAGAGGAAAGAGCTTCAGACAGCCCTCCATCTCTTCCCTCTCCTGATGGAAGCTCCACCCTGATGGATGTGGGTGGAGGCCAGCAGCACCGGGGCTGATCTCTCTCCTCTCCCCGGAGCAGGCCCCAGCCTGGCATCTGCTAAAGGGCACAGGTACACGTCCTGTGCCCTTGGCCCGCCCCCGCCTATTTGATCGGGGGCCAAGAGTGACCCCGCAGAGTTTGCCAAGGGCCCCTGTCTGCGGGCCCCAGGCACCAGACTCAGGGGCCCATGCTGGCTCCTCTGCTTTTGAGGCTTTGGGAAGATTAATAGGCCTCCTCTGCGGAGCGCCTTTGTGAGGCAGCGCCCAGGCGTGTTCAAGCTGTTGGGTTTGCAGGAGACGAAAGGAGCAGCGGCTAATTCCTCTGCAGGTCAGTTTGTCTGTTGCTGCTGCGCTTTCCCAATGACTCACAAAGGTCACAGCCGCACCGGATAAGCACCGACTTTAATAGACTTCAGGATAGTTAAAATGTGTGGCAGGAAACCGCAGAATTTCCCAAATTCTTCTTTATTGGTGTCTGCTTCATCAAAGCACCTATCAACCGCACCGCATGACCCTGCAAACCACAGCTGAGCAATCAAACACATCCACACAATGCTGTTTGACCAGTTTCATTTGGATTATAGATTAATGTTCAAATGAATGACAGCACATATGCAAATATACATATCATATTTGTACAGCCGTTTGCAGCGGGGGCTGCTAATCATAGGCAAATACGAGGGTCAGCATGGCGACTGTGAAGCATCAATGCA